>NC_062561.1:70315781-70623437 GCF_022837055.1 Prionailurus viverrinus
GAATAACCCATCTGTGTTCCTAACTATGTCAGAAACCAGGTCAAAACAAAAGCAGGATCTACCATGGGGCAGTTTGGGAAAAAGTGTGAGTAAAGATAAATTTGGTGGCTGATTATGTTATCTAAACTTGGATGTGTCTGAAAGTCAAGGGAGAGGCGATTAGCAGTCACACTGGGACAAGGAGTCCTAAGAAGTGGGTGGATGGTAGCCTACCCAGCAGCCTCATTCACAAACACGCCGCCATTAATATAGGTTTTTCTTTTACTTCTTTTCCTAAAGGCAAAATGATTGGTTTTTCTATTTCATCAGGAGCTACTATTCGCCCCTTGGAAAAGAAAGAAGAAAAAAAGAGACATGAGAAATCAAAATGGGGTGCCCGGGTGGCTCAGTCAGTCGAGCATCCGACGACGTTGGCTCAGGTCATGATCTCAGTTTATGGGTTCGAACCCCGAGTCAGGCTGCGCTGACAGCTCAGAGCCTGGAGCCTGCTTCGGATTCCGTGTCTCCCTCTCTCTCGCTCTCTGTCCCTCCCCCCCTTTTCAAAAATAAATAAATATTTTTAAAAATTTTAATAAAAAAAACTTTAAGTCAAAATAATTTAACCCTTAAAAAATCACTGCAAAGTGTACTTGTAAGGTACATGACACAGCCAATCCTTTTACCAGCAGAATTTGTATTTACACAGAGTAGTCAATTTTCTAAAACTCATCAGGGGACTTTTCCATATTAGTTTTCTAGTGAATCTGATGAGTAAAACTACCCAAAAAATTTGTAGGAACTGAAGAAAAACCTAACTCTTCCGTTGGGGATCTGAATCCACTTTAGACGACTACTCCATGGACACGTTTCCTTAGCATCAATACTACAACAAAAACAACTAAGATAAACAGCTTTTCTGTTTTCTAGATTTTTTTGCCTTGCACTTGATTTGCTCTGGTTACGCTGGCTTGATGTTTGAGAGTACTAAGTAATTTATTATAAAAAAAAAATGACAAACCTGATTTTTAGAATTTTGAAGCATCTGGCACAGATATCTTATCTCTTAATAAAAAAAATAATTAAGGGGCGCCTGGGTAGCTCAGTCGGTTAAGCGTCTGACTTCAGCTCAGGTCATGATCTCGCAGTTTGGGAGTTCGAGCCCCACATCGGGCTCTGTGCTGACACCTCAGAGCCTGGAGCCTGCTTCAGATTCTATGTCTCCCTGTCTCTCAGCACCTGCCTCCTTCCCTCCCTCCCTCAAAAATGAATACACATTAAAAAAAATTTTAAATAATAAAAAACAATTAAGTCATCACTTGCTAAAAGTCTCCTATATGCCAGGCACTTTATCTATATGTTCTCAATCTTGATCAGTAATCCTGCAAGATAACGGTTATGTTTCTGTCTTTCATCCTCAGGAAGTCAGCAGCCTGGAGAAAAAAAAAAACTGACAGTTGAGTACCTATGCTAGGATCCAAGACTAAAGTCCTGGCTTTGATTCCAAGTGAATCTCAAAGTGGAGATTCTAATAATCTGCCTATCTCTGCAAAACAAAACAAAACACCTGAGAGATCTGTACAGCTAAACAGAATAAGTAGAATTTGTAACCACTGCAAAAGAAGAAAAGAGGCTTAGAATCCTATGTGACATCATCATGCCCTGTTAAGATCTTACTGTGCCCTTACTGCCTAACTAAAAAACCAAACAATTCTCTCTCTCTGCACACCAACCAGATCACCCCCTGCACGCACACATATGCATGCACACACACAGTTTTATTATGACCTTGAGGATAGTATTTTTGTGACATAAGATTCCAGTGGTTTATGGCTGGGACACAGAAGCTTCTGGTTAATTAAATATCCTCACTGGTTTAATCTCCCTAATATTAAACCCCTAAACTACAACAAAGGAAGATCTTCTTTGGTGTGTAGCAATACCCTTTAAGGACCCATCCAGGCGTCAGATTCATCAAAAGAAACTCAAGTTCTCACTGCTGAAATTAATTCCCTCTGCTCCTTCATCTGACCTTGTTTTTGTTTTTAATCTTTGGGGGGGAAACTTGCCACACCACACTGAAGCTCTGTGATTTGATCCCAGCCACCAAGTGGAAATCAACTCCACTCACCTCATCTTCGGTAACATTCAGTTTATTCAGACCACTACTTACCTATTGTTCTTAATCTCTTTTTCTGGACCGGATGATTGAACCTGACACAGTTAGAGACCTCTGAACGCTAACCCAGTAGGAAGAAACTAGTTTCTGCTCATTTCTTCTTTGCCCCATCTTGGTATGTGAAAGTCCTTCACACCAGGTGAAGTCGAAGGCCCTCTCTCCCATCACCACTTAAAGAATAAGAATATTACCTCTGAATGCCATGGGGAGCTTTTAAAAGGGCAACAAAAACCAGAGAGCACAGGAATTTTCAACTTAGTGTCAAAGACCCATTGACCCATTAGTCTTTTGTGTCGATTTATTTTGTATCTGACTGGACAGTTAGGACTACACAAACTTAAACTTCATGAGCCTACCAAGATGATAGAAGAGCCTCCGGCTTGTCACAGGTCTGGACTCGTGTTCTGCCCAACTTACAACAGCCGATATTGTTTAACTAGAGAAGTCCCTTATGTTTTTAATTAGAATCATCCATCTTTTATACGGTTTAAGAAATCAAGGTTTCATGGTGGTGATTATTATTTTTGGCATTCTTGAGGCAGTTATAGTCTCTAAAAGACAATCTGCCTAGTAAACTATAAGACACTCTAGACAAAGTTATCCAAATTTTTCATCCTGTCTGAAGACAGTCAGTGGAAAAAATCACGCCATGAGTTACTCCACTTCCTTTACAGAGTAAGTGACTTTGAGCACCAAGCCCATTGCCTGTTCCATGACGCACATGATGAGATGCCATTTGCCAGCCTCTCCAGAGTCAGGTGTGGCAGCGTGGTGGCGCTCTGGCCAGGGGAATGTGGGCAGGAAGAATGTGCTCTTTATCTAGGCCTGGGCACATGGACACTTCTCACGGGAGCCTCCATTTTGGCCCTCACGATGACTTAAGGCAAACGAGCACAGCCATGTATGGAAGACAGAAGGAAGAACAAGACAGAAGAAACTAGGATTCCTACAAAACTGGAGGAAAACCACTCATCAATCAGGACTACCAGGGAACAAGAAATAAACTTCTGTCAGATGTGCGCTATTAGAAATGTGGGAGGTTATTCTAGCAGCTGGCATTATGCTAACCAAACAAATTTACTGGGCAACTCTAGATCAAGGTTTGGCTGACTTGGAATGGATGCTCTAGAATTAGTGACTCAGGCAAGAACAGGACATACCAGATGGAATCTCTAAATATGTACAGTGAACACCATGTTTAGCCGTAATAAAGCAATCTATTCCAGTAAAAATTTTGCTGGAGAACTGAGACTGAAAAGATACTTTTGAACCACTGATCCTTTATTTCCATAGCTGGCATAAATCACCAAAAATCTGTGAGAATCTTCAACCCTGCCTTTGCCAAAGGTACCGTAATTCATATTAAAATACAACACCAGCATACCACAGGAAACCCAACTCTGAATTTACTATAAAACTACTGTTGAAGTCATTTCACAAAAGATATTATGTGATACAGCAGAGTTCAAGTTGAGTTTCTTTATTTGTTTTTTCGCAGTAGAAATTTAAGATCAAGAAGACCTTTGCTTTCTCGTATGCAAGTCACATGTGTTCTCTTGGAAGAGAATCAAAACATATAGTGCTTCCCTTCCTGCCCTCTCGAGACCGAAAATGGATGTGCACCCCCCCCCCCCCCCCACACACACATACAACATTCACTGTCATCACTGGGGTCCTTCCTCCTCCTTGCTTTGACCTCAGTGAGCATGTCCTTCACTGCTAGATTACTTCAGAGATGAGGTATGAATAAATTCATCAATTAAGGAAGGAAACGAACACTCATTAAGTACCTACCACATGGTAGGTTATTTTTACATGGTCTTGATACCATTTAATCTTTGCAACCGTGAAACGTATATACCATAATTTTCCATTTTACAAAGGAGGAAGCAGGGAATTTTTTTAAAAACCAAACAAACTTGCTCAAGGCCATACACGAAGACAAGATACAAGTCCAAGACATAGGACTCCAAAACTTAAGTCTTTCCATTTCAAAATGCTGCATTTGACCTACGACCATCCTCCGGGCCATCCTTTGCCATTGGACCTACGCCATATTGCCAAAATAAGAAAACTGGATTACTGCTCAATTTTTATTTCATTAAATATTCATTTTAAGTGAATCGATGGTTCTCAAGTTGGCCATCCTTCCGCTTATACCTTATTACCACATTTCCGCAAAATCAAAGCGTGTACTGTGCACGCTACCCCGTGAAGATTTTAGAGGATAAACCCAGGGCAGGAGGAAGCACAGCCGTGCATTATCTGGGCTCACCGCTGCCTCTCTCAGGAAGTAGTTCTTTCTACCTAGGAAGTGTTGGTTTCCCCAAGGGTTGTTTTAGAATTTTTGTTCACCAATTCTTAAACATTTCCAAAACTCCATCTGGGAAGATACTACATTGCTAAGGTCAGTAAACAGGCACAGGCCAAGGAAGCTGAAACACAAGGGACAGTCTTCTTACTTTCTCAGCGGGGCGGCAGGAGTGCCCTACAACATCTAAAATGGTTCCATGCCGGACTGGAAAACGATTTTTAATGCTCTTCTTTTTCCTACTTACAGAACAAGGTGAAATCAAGGACAATTTGTAGTGCTGTATCACAACTCTTTTAAGTAATTATTTACTTCCCTAGAATTCTTCAAAGTCAAATATAGATAAAGTAGTTCACAAAATATTATCAGTTCCAGCAGTTATTTAAAACAGCATTAAACTACAGTTGATCAGTGAGACTATCAAAAGGCTAATATTCTTAGGTTAGCACGAGTTTTCACCATGCTAAAATTAGGTAAATTCATGGTTGTCAGTTACAATACCTTCATAATCAATGTGTCTCTGGTGACCAAGTCCTGCTCAAAAATACGCTTTCCTGTTTGAAAGGGAATTTCAACACACGCTTTAACCAGAATATATTTCTATAGGTGACATTTAAGATGATAAAACTATCGACACCAGGTTCTTTTGACTGCTAAGGTCAGAACATTTCTCCTTCCTCTGAAAGCCTGCTGTGCTACTGACGACCTTTATGTACGCCACTCCAGCTCGGTCAAGCGCTGCGTCACGGAAAATCACGCTCTTATTTTTCAGGCCTTACCTTCAGGTAGGATCCATAATATTTGGTTACGTATGGACTGTCACACTGACTCAGCACTGTGATTTCTTGTTGAATGTCCTCTATCTCATCTTCAGCTTCTTCCAGATCAATGATTTTTATGGCAACCACTTTCTGAGTCCGAAGGTCAATGCCTTTGAACACCTCACCAAAAGAGCCCTTTCCAATTTTCTCCAGTTTTGTAAAAAGCTCTTCTGGATCTGCTTTCAGGTTCTGTAGAAGAGAAGGAAAAGAAGGGAGACTTCAATAACTCACAGTATGGGGACTGATTTTTCCTTTTACTCATAACATACACAACACGGTCTTCCAAGGACTGATCCATTTTCTTAAGGGTCACGCTGGTTGTGACCACAGTTCCTCACATTCGGGACACAGAGACTTCTAAGCCTCACCTCTACGAAACATGGCAAGTGTGCAAATAAGAATGACCCAGATTATAACAACTGGGAAAGGCTCCAGCATTTGCATAATTAAATAAAAACCCAAACACTTATTTGAACATATTATGATATATGGATTTATTGAAAAACACTCTTGTTTAAGCAAATATTCCACTTTTCTCCCTTCCTTCCCCCCCGCTCAAAATTTCTAAGTGCAGGTTGGTATATACTAAATTTAGGTTAAGTAATACTTAATCGTTTCCTAAGAGGCCATGTTTTAAAGTCCAACAAATACAGTCCTATGCATCTTCACTTACAGCCTAAATATTTTAACCAGATCCCAGAAAACAAGAAGAACCTGATTGCTTTTGTCTTGTTAACATTACCTCCTTGAAATCGCTGCGAAAGCTCTTAACCACCAACAGGATCACACAAACACACACAGCGTACGTTTCCAAGGGGCCCAGATGTAGGGACTCTGGCACCCATCCTAACGGCTTCCTGACCACAGAGGTATGAGCAGCTGAATTCTCAATGGGCAACACCCTGTCATCCCCAGGGGATGTCTGGAAATGGTATGAGGCGGTGTTTGTCACAAACCGAGGGGCGAGACTGACATTCAGCAAGGAGACCTGAGGATGCTGCATATCTCGGCACAAGGAACTGCCCAGCCCAAAACGCTGCTGGCATCACCTGAAACCCCACAGAGCAGGAGAGGACCGGGCGAGCTGCCACCTTACACACCTTCCCTCGGTGTACGTGAGCAAGAGGACACCGGGCCCCCCCTCAAAGTCTCCCAGTCCTTGTAAGAAACTGAAATATGGAAAAGGGAGTAAGATGGGGAGGGAGGGGGGCTAAAGAGGCGGGAGAGTAACAGGCACAAGGAGAGGACGTATGGGGGGGCAGCGAGTAAAGAGGGGAGAGACAGAATCACAGCATTTCGGCGGCACTGTCGGACGAGCTCTGCGGGCTAACCAGGCGCTAACCGGTAACTTGTTCCCACGGGGAAACACAAAGAGTTCCAAGCACGAGCTGGAGCCCAGCCAGCCGGGCCCCGATGTGGAGGTGCTGCTGTGCCAGCGTGAGCCCTGTGGAAATCACGTACCCCAGTAACGCCTGGGCAAACTGACGGTCGTGGGTGGTCTCAGGGACCCCAGAGAGGTCCCGTTTCTGAGAATGCACACCAAAGTGTAAAAGCTCACAAAACCCACCAACCCTCTCAGTAAAAGAGCAAAGGAAGCAAGAAACGCATCCTGCAGTCGCCAGGAAAAAGGAACAGGAGAGAGACCACGTCCATTTACAGCAGCTAGAAACCCCTGTTTGCAAACCCCTTCCCTTACCTCCTTCCCTCCACGATGAGGGGGGGTGGCCCTCCTTTTCCTCAAGGGCAATCCTAAACGCTGAGCTTTTGAGTCCATCCTTCTGTCCCCCAGGATGTGGCTTCATCAGTAGCCCCCTTCGTCGCTCCCTCTTCGGTTCAGCCCTCTCTACAGACCCTTCGCCCTTGGCGGACGGATCCAGTTTCTCCCATTAAAAGAAAACAAAAACAAAAACAAAACCACCTGGCTTCTCTGGTCACCCTCCTCCTCCACTCTCTCCTTCCTTGAGAGTTCCCTGCAAGTCCCCGGGACCAGCCAGGCGCCCCGCCCCTCGCGGGTCACCGCTGCAGTCTGGCTCTGGCTTCGGGTGGCACAGTGCCGGATCTGAACCTCATCCACGAAGCCCTCCCTCTGGGAACTTTCCAGTCCCTTGGCATCTAAACCCTGCCCTCCACTCATCTCCTCCCCAGGCCCTAGTTCCAGAGGAGTCTTCCCACAGACTCTACCCACGCGGCCGAATCACAGGTATTCTCCCCGTGGCTCCACGCTGGCCTCCAAGCCCTTCTCTACTCGTTCTCCCAGTATAGCTTCAAGGTTTGATACCAGGTTCCCCAAATCCAGCTGGTCAGAATGACCTGGGATGCTTGGGAGATCCCCAAAACATTCTCAGTCATACACGGGGGCAGGAGTACACAATCCATGTTTTTAAAAAACCCCAACACCTTTGAGGAAGAACTGTTTTTAAACTATTGTGTATACGGTAACTTTCAAATTGCTAGCGCCAGCCTCACCTTTTGAATTTTAATTCCTCGGATCAGTTACTAGATACATATTTCTACCTGGACATCTCAAGCACAACATACATGAACTGAATTTGTCATCACCCTACTGAACTGGCCGTCCTCCCAGAGCACACTAGCTCCTTCACCAGACCATAAGCTGAGGGAACTGAGGGACCATGTTTTTCACTGCTGTGCCCACGTGCCCGGGCACAATGACTGCTGGCCAATAAACGTCCCCTGAGTAATAAGAAAGCCCCAGCCTTACAGTGACACAAACACAATCTCGGGGGAGTAGATACTACGAAGAATACCCTAATTTGGACAGGGACAGAGAGTCCCAGAAAGTAGGGGAGGGGGGCCATATCTCTGGCTTACAAGGGTAAGGAAGTGGCAGTAAGAATTTGCAGGAATGGGGGCACCTGGGTGCCTCAGTTAAGCGTCCGACTTCAGCTCAGGTCATGATCTCACGGTTGGTGAGTTCGAGCCCCGCATCAGGCTCTGTGCTGACACCTCAGAGTCTGGAGCCTGCTTCAGACTCTGTCTCCCTCTCTCTCTGCCCCACCCCTGCTCTCTCTCTCACACACACACACACACACACACACACTCTCTCTCTCTCAAAAATAAATAAACATTTTTTAAAAATTAAAAAACAAAAACGAATCTGCAGGAACAGTGATTCTGAAGTCTCAGGGGCATCGGAATCACCTGGCAGGCGTGTTAGAGCACAGACTGCCTGGCCCACCCCTGGAATTTCTGGTTCAGCAAATCTGGTGTGGGGCCCAAGAATCAGAGTGTGCCCAGGTGATACAGAACCACAACGGTCAGGAAATCTGGGGAAAGGAGGAGAGCAGCCTTGACAAGGTGATGTGCCACGAAGATGTGACTTGTTTTAGGTTAGCTAACCTGCCAACCCTCTGCTAAGTCTCCCACCCCCAGACTAAGAAAAAACAGTGACATTTCCTTTTCAAGAATTAATAGAAAACGAAGCCAACAAAAACGTATCCAAACTCCTACAATGGAGGGGATGATAGCGTGGGAGCCTACTACCAAAATAACCAAACAATTCATCACGTCTATGTTCACGCCCCTCTACGAAGTGACTGGCACTCCTCCCAGCAAGAGAAAGCCCACATCCCCATCCCGGAATCTGGGCGGATCCAAACCCGTGTTCTGGCAACAGAATGTGGTTTCTAAACCTAGGCCCCAAAAGGGCCAGCGAGGCTGGGAATGGAAGCATGTGGGAGGGACCCGCTTCAGCCTCTGCACGCAGACCAGGTCAGATCACCCTCCGCCATCCAGCCTCAGCCCCGGCCACCTGCTCCCTGCAACCACCTGACAGCACCCAGTAGAGGCCAGTCCACTGCCCAGTCAACCCACAGAATCATGAGATGTAATAAATCTGCTGTTTTGAACCACCCAGCTTTGGTGGGCTGGTTACTCACCACCAATGACTGACACCACAACTGATGCCCAGACGGCATGTGCTGGGCTAGACCCCAGAGCTGCTGGGGGCAGTTTACTGCTGTATACTGCTCACTAACCCCCCTCCCTCTTTGAACAGTTACCTTGTTCCCACCTTGCCATGTTTGTGTGTTTGTTTTTGGGGGGGTGTCTTTTCAATTCACAGCTCTCTGAATCAAGAGGAGCCAGACCTAGGGGCACCTGGGGGGCTCAGTCGGTTGAGCATCTGACTTCGGCTCAAGTCATGACCCCACGGTTCGTGAGTTCGAGCCCCGTGTCAGGCTCTGTGCTGACCGCTCAGAGCCTGGAGCCTGCTTCAGATTCTGTGTCTCCCCCTCTCTCCGCCCCTCCCCTGCTTGTGCTCTGTCTCTCTCAAAAATAAACTTAAAAAAAAAAAAAAAAGAGGAACCATACCTAAGGAGCTATAACCCAGTGGCCCTGCTGCAGCCATCCTTAGCTGAGGCAGGCAGGGCACAGATTTTCAGGCCGATGCTGTGCCACAAAGGACGGGCAAAAATGGGAGAGGAATACGTCCTACAGGTGTGAGGGACACGAATCCTTGGGGACAGAGGCAAGCTGGTAATTCCAGTAACAACTCCATCCTCCTATGTCCACACCCCAAAGCCATTATACTGCTCACTCCCACCAAGAGGTGGCTTGAACCGGGACTGGCCTTGAGGATTTCCTGTGATGCTGTGCTATTTCCAAGGTCAAACCTTAAGAGGCCCTGCAGTGTTTGCCTTGCCCTCTTGCAATGCCTCCGTCAGCACAAAAACGGGCCTGGGCTAGCCTGCGGAAGAGGTCACATGGAGAAGTCACTAGCCTCACACCCAGGCCAACTGCAGCCAGCCAGTTCTCCAGCTGACCACAGACATGTGAATGAGCCCAGACAAGGCCTGCAGGACCCCCCACCCCCACCCCCTGGCCCGCCGCCACCCCTAGTCAATGCCAGGAATCATGAGAAACACTAAATCATCGTTGTTTTAGGACCAAAGCTCTAGGGTGATGTCACACAACAATAGGTGACAAAGTCAACTGAGATTACAGATCACTGCAGGAGAAAAGTGTCCATCCTGGGAGAGGGAAGCAGGTACAGATGGATGTTCTATACTCTGGAGGATGTTTCATTGTAATACACCGCCTGAACTCCCTTTGGCCTCGTTTAAGACGGCTGTTCACACCGCACTTCGACCACCTTCCCCAAAGCCCTTTTCCCCGAAGCCCATACTGTCCCAGGCAGCTGCTTTGTCTCACATCTGCTCGAGGGTGGGGTGTCATTCCCCACTCTCTGCCACAGTGTCGGCAGCTGTAAACCAGGCTACAAACTGTCCCTGGTACGAAGGAAGACATCTGCTAATTCGGTGACAGCAGGGGACTACACGAGGAGGGTCCCTTGCCCTTTGGCAATTCATTATCACGCAGTCAGAAGAAAACCAGTGGCAACAATGGCCTAGTTCAAAGAGGAACGTCAAGATTCTGTTGCCAGCATCTGTTCTATGAGCAAAGTGGATTTCTCTGGTAGAAGAGGTGCCCACTCTGCCAGCCGCCTTGAGGACTTTCTGTTCAGAAAGGTTTATGATGAACGAAGCACTGGCCTTCATCCCAGACGAGAAAGGCCTGCCAGAGCCTCAACCCACCTATGCCACCTGCCTGACTGGCAGCAGGGCCCCCGCTGCTGGAGTCCCAGCCAGGTCGCGGGCAGGAGCCAGGACACGCAGTGGCACAGCCTTCTCTGAAGCAGGGGCAGGTCGGGACCCTCCTGCCAGCACTCGCCTCTCCTGGATCAACATATCAACATGGCTGGGGGGGGGGGGCCGGGAGCCCCAGGTGGGGTCCTGCCTGCACAGAAACATCCCACCCCTCAGCTCCCGGACTCGTCGCTCAGAAAGACCAATTAGGTGCGTCCGGGAAAATTCCCACCCACGCTACTGACCTAGAGACCCTCATTCCGAGGCAATGAAGGAAGGTGAGGCTTCTGATGGAAGAGCAAGAATCTCATTTACATGTTTGCTAAACCCTATGACCCCATTAGCAGCATCTAAAAGTCTGTTTCCTCCTGAGGGAGGGGTCAAGGGGATAGAAAAGTAACAGCAGAAATGACAGCGTCTCCAGATACAAGCACTACTGTGACTCACGGAGAGCAAGAGGCCCGCACTTAGGTTCTCCAGCAGAGAGGGCTCTTCTCCAGGCCCGGCTCTCCAGCCCCCTCAAAACCTCCACTGCTGCGTCCAGAAACGTCCGGGAAACCACACTTGGATTCCACTTCTGGCTGCTTTATTCTCTTTCCCATCACCCTTCCTTCCTAACGACACCAGGCCGTCTGCCCCATTAAACCTTAGCTAAATCCTGGACCTTCCTGGGCACTCACGCCTCGGCTTGCCTGTTTTTAATTACAAGATCTAGGGAAACCAGAGCCTGTGGTGTACTTCCTAATATTAGGTCAGGATCCCTGAGAACGGACCGAAATAACTGGAAGACGCATTCCCTCAGATGCAAGGATTGGACACAAGTCTGGACTCTAAAAATGCTCCAAAGCCCTACCCCCACAAGCCCAGAAAACCTTCAGGCTCAAGGATTGTGGGAAGAGCCAAAAAGCCACCAGGGAAAGTGCGCCAGGTGAATCCAGAGTCAATGGTTTCACCAAAGTTTCTCACTGATCAAGACCTGGAAGTTTCAGGGTGACCAGCTACCCCAAAAGCCAGGATCTCCTACCAGCCCCGGTTTCTAACGAACAAACACATCCACAGCAGTAGTGTTGCACAGGCCACCTGCACCTTCAAGATTCCTCTAGAAAGAAATGCCACGTGGGCAATGTCCTCCCCGCTCCAAGACTCTGAGACGCTGCAGGGCTGTGTCCTTCTGAAGTTCAGGCTTCTGCAACAATTCACTGTATTTCATAATCCCTCGAGAGAATTCATTAAAATAGTTCTACGATGACAAGTATTCTGTATTTTTAAACCTGAATAGCTCTTGCTGTTTTATTTGGATCGTTTCTGGCAACAAAACACGCATCTGGCATTACTAATCAACTTTCAAAGCTCCTTGGCTTTAGATGGACCGCTCACACAGCCGTGCCGTACTACACCGCTCTGGGTTAAAGCCAAGCTTTTCTCTTTGTTTCTCCAGAAAGAGAAAAAGGAGCCAAGTTTGCTATGTTCGAACGCTTGCTACCTGTTACATTACTACCCCTGCAGCGTCAGAGGGAACACTGGATGGGGAGGGGGAGTCCGTGGCAGGCGTGCCCCATCCCCACCTCTGGACCGGGGAAGCATCCGTCTGGCAGCTGAGCTCGGCCTCGAGTCCTGCTCCCCACCCTCACCCTGCCACCACCCCAGGCGGCCACCACCAAGGCAGCCAACAGGCACACAGCTGCACCTACGTGCCAGCCAGATGCACCCCACCCCCAACCCGCCTCCGCCCTGGCTGCTGTCACTTCCCTTCCCTATCTGCCCGGCTCTGCCACCCCGTGCTCCAGCGCCACTAGTGTTACCGCCTACCATTGCCAAAGCTGCAAATTCCGGCACCCCAACTCCTCTCCCATCCCTCCCTCCAAACCGTACACATCACCCTTCTGAGACATCTCTCCTCGAGGAGCCCCCTGCCTGACTCGACAGCGGGTGTGCCTCCCACTGACCCACTACGCGACCTTCCAAAACCTGTTGGCAGATTTCAGCTTCCAGAGAGCCCACGGTTTTCCTCTGCTGCTTAGAACAGCTGAGGACAACGCGTCATCTGGAGACCGAAATCACACTCAACTGTGAAATCTGAACCTCACGGCTCCTTCCTTACCCCACTTTTCTGCCCCCACCCCCACCGATCCTCCCATCGCCCACCTTCTCAACACGGTCTACAAACACCAAGGGCTGCATAGTGTATGATTCCACTTACAGAGCATTCCTGGAAGCGACAGAATTAAGAGTGACGCAGAATAGCTGCGGGGTTGCTGGGAAAGAAGGGACAGGCAGATTCTCTGCGGCAATGGAACAGTCCTGCATCGCGACTGTGGTGATGAAATTTCACAGAACTATACACCCCAAAAGAAAATAGTCCAAGCAAAAACCAGTGAATTGGGCCTGCACCTGAGTGAACAGCTGTGCCAGCAACTAACTGGTTTTGACGCTGGAAGATTCAGTCACCTGGGAAGGCGAGGTGAAGGGCACACTGGGACTACACAGCGTTTTTTGCAACTTCTTGTAAGTCTTAAGCCATTTAAAAATCAAGTTATTAAAAATTCTTAAAATATTTGAGAAGAAAAAAAAAAAAAGCCCAATCTCAAATCTGTGTCTTTCTACACCTTCTTCCTTGTGCCCCAGAGAGGCCACCCCTATTTCCAGGCTTTAGGCAGGAAATTCCCATTTACTGCTTCGTGCCCCTCAAACCCCACCGCTCCCTGAGCAAAAGCAGCGGTCTCCTTGTCCAGGGAGCACTTTTTTTTTTTTTTTTTTAGGCTGTGGGTTGAAAACTGTATTAATGACATTTTACAGGTTGTTTTCCTGCTCGAGATTGTGATCAACCACTGAAGAATGTGTCTTATAATCTTGCCAACTAACCGGGCCAAGAGGTGAGCAGCAAGACAGCATCCACACTTCCTTAGAAAGCAGCCTCGGCCACCCTCAAACACTCGAAAAGCCCAGCCCAGATCCAGAGCATTACAGGGAGGAGACAAGGGAAGTGTAGGCACAGCCTCAGAACGCACCCAGTATGAGCCGAACGGCTGCTTTGCGCTTGTTTCGCAAAACCTCTCATTTGGGGCGGCAGCTATCGGAGATCTGGAGAGAGGAGACCCAAAATAAACTACCAGACAGGTACTCGATACTGACCTTCTCAATACATAAATCGTCTGCCAAAACCTATGTATGGTTCCTAGGGGGCCATAAGCACTTGGGAGGCCAAACACAGGAGTTCAGACCTCTGCTCTGCCAAATTACTAACTAGCAAGTTACTGAACCACCCAAGACTGTTTCCACATCTGTAAAATGAGGCAATACTACACCTTTTAAGGTGCTGAGAAAAGAACCTAAGAAAAACTTCTTGTGTATGTGCTGAACAGTAAATACTTCATAGAAACCACTTTTGTTGTAGTTAATCCTGAGCTACTCTTTCTCACAATACTTGGTCACGATTCAGCAGGATCTTAGAGGCCTTTCACTTGAGCTAGAGACAGAAGTAAAGCCCAGATCACCTACCTCACAGACCAGGGCACATTCCACTGCACTACCCTAAAATCAACTAAAGCAATTAATCAGTCCTCTCCTCCTTCAGGAAAGGGACCAGGGGAATCCTAGGAGGCCTGAGGGCTCATCGTCAGAAAGGGAGAAGGCAGCATCTGCAAAAATCCTAAGGCGTGGAGGCCAGCCCCCTGGAAGTCGATGAACCACTGACCAAGGAGGCCAGAGGGTCCAACCGCCTGAGGGGCTCAGTTAGTTAAGTGTTGTCAGACTCTTGATTTCAGTTCAGGTCATGACTTCACAGGTGAGTTCGAGCCCCCACCTCAGGCTCTGCACTGATGGTGCAGCACCTACTTGCGATTCTCTGTCTCCCTCTCTTCTCTGCCCTTTGCCCACTCACAATCTCTCTCTCTCTCTCTCTCTCTCTCTCTCTCTCTCTCTCTCTTTCCCTCTCACTCCCTCCATCCCTCCCTCCCTCGCTCTCTCAAAAAATAAAAAACATTAAAAGGGTAGCTGGGTGGCTCAGTCGGTTAAGAGTCTGACTTTGGCTCAGGTCATGATCTCACAGTTCATGGGTCCAAGCTCCACGTAGGTCTCTGTGCTGACAGCTCAGAGCCTGGAGCCTGCTTTGGATTTTGTGCCTCCCTCACTCTCTGCCCCTCCCCGCTTGTGTTCTGTCTGTCTCTCTCAAAAATGAATAAACATTAAAAAAAATTAACAAAATAAGCATTAAAAGGCTCAGAGGTCTAAGGAATGTGCTAGGAACTATCAACAATGAGAATCTTCTGAAGACCTTAAGTTCCCTACAATGGTGGCTACTAAATCCCGTAAAATGGGACACCCTAGAAGGCTGGCTCTGCTCCACAGGCAGTCTCAGGAGACGGGACTCGAAGTTAGATGAGCATAAGCAACTTTAAATGGAAAAGAAGAAATACTGCAATGTAGGAAAGACGCAAAAGGCATTGCCCCGGGGGACACAGCACGCCCAGGAAGCTTGTCAACAGGTTCATGTGGTTCCCAGACAGAAACCTACTTTTAGACAATTTATGAGACATTCTACTAATAATTCCTGAGCAGAACCTTGAACCTAAGAGACTGTCTTGCAAAATAATCTGCAGAAGATTTGAACACGTAAGGCAGCTGTATTCTGACACCCAGAGAGGAACCAGAATCCCAGAGTTCCTGGCCTCCCCTCATTTCACAGATCAGATGAAAGCTGCAGACGCAGGCTGTGAAACTCTTTGGTCGTGGATGTGCCCTGGGCAGAATGAAGCCCTAAGAAAAATTAAGCACCCACTCTGGGGCGCCTGGGTGACTCAGCTGCTTGAGCGTCCAACTTCGGCTCAGGTCACGATCTCACGGTTCTGTGAGTTCGAGCCCCGCATCAAGCTCGCAGCTGTCAGCTCCTCTGCACCCGTTCTAATAAATTTAAAAAATTTTTTAAATAAAACTTAAGCACCCAAAGAGGTATCCCCACCCGTGTGCAGCAGTCATGTGATTAGTCCAAGGACACAGGGTATGTGACAAACCCTGAACTGGAACTCAAGGCCACCTGATTCCGAAGTTTGAGCACTTCCAGCCCTGCCTCCCAAGCTCTGGTGGCAAAATACCTAGAGCATAAAAAGACCCTACTGTCCCCCTGCAGCAACGTGACTCCATGACCTTGAGCAAGTTCTTCACTTCTCAGTAAAACAGAACAGCGGTGCCTTGAGCATTTATTTACCTCCCCACCGTGTCAGAGGATCAAATTAGCCTAAGTAACAGGGAGAGGGTGGCACACGGGTGGCTGACTAGTGCTCCCTCTGCTGGAGCTGGCGTGGGCTGCGCGCGAGCACTTCGAAGAACGAGTGAGGTCATCCTGACAACACTCGATTTTGGAGACCTTTTTAGAAATCACTGAAAACACGGGCCAAAACACTTACTGAAAACATACCATTTATAACACGACGCAACACGGTCCCAAAGAGAGATGGAAAACCTGTCATGTTTAAGCATGGCTTACCTACACAAGCCTATTTTTAGTACAAGTCATTCTTCTCACAAATAAGACCTCTGAAATCTGATTACCAGCAAATAAAATGCCCCGAATGCCCATCTCCTCAGATTAATCTAGCCGTTATATTTCAAGAGGCCTTCTGCATGGAGAGTAAGATGCGTGAATTTGTCTACTCACGCCCATTAACCTGTAAAGGCTTTCCCCCTTGTATCAAGTTTAAAGCTCGTTCTTTATCGGGGTCTTTCCCATGCCTCCCCATCTGAAAAAAGCTGCCCTTTTTATGGAATGCATACAGGAATATATACGTACGAAGCCACTATAGTATCTATAACCTCCCAACCGCCCCCCCCAAAAAAGACCCCAAAAAAGCCAATGCCTTTTCACGAGTATTTTCCCAGAAATCCTGTCACCAGAAGTCTCTGAGATGTCTGAATCCCCTTCAATTCTGGGAGTGGAAGCAGCAAAGAAACTTGGTGGTACACGCCTGGCCTGCTCCCTTGCCCGGGAAACCCCCTGCACGCTGCTGGGAAGGGTATCCTGGTTCAAGGAACTGAATCGTCACACATTAGTAGATCCCCCCACAATCAGATCACTGGGGATCCCCCTGCAGCCAACCCTGGACGCGTTCTGACACAAACAGAACTAGGGAAATTTTGAGCTCCCCTCTCTGACTCGATAAGGGAAGTGTCTGGTTAGGACTCTGGTTTTCACACCCAATGCTGATTCAGGACACCAGGCTCCTCTGCAGGGGGAAGGACAAATTTGCACAACGGTGTCCCACTTAAGTGACAGGTTGTGGCCGGAAGGAACGACTCACCACCCAATGGGGCCAAGATGGCCTGAGCCTCCTTCAGAAGGGAGCAAAAGCCACACCAACCAGGACATAGGACCAAGAGAGCGGGTGGGGAAGGGCATGAAGATGACCAGCCACCCCCCTTGCCCTGCAAGCCCACAGTGAGTTCCAGGCAGTGGCCCTCCCCGCTGCGTGTGGGTGAAGATCCCAGCAGGGGCTGCGTGCCAGCCCGGCCCCAGACCATGAAATCCGAATCTCTGGGGATGGGGCCCCAGCCTCAGTACATTTTAGGCTCCTTAGAAGGTTCCACTGCGCCCCCAAGGCTGAGAACCAGTGGTCTGGGGCAGGGACAGCACAAACTTGACCTGGAGAACTTTCACCTCACCCGTCTGCTTTTCCCCACCCGGGAAGCAATCACATCAGGGTGACTAGGGACACGATCAGTGCTGGGCTATCTCGCCGAGGCTCAGCTTTTCAATCTTCCCCACCCCTGACACCCCAGCCTCCATGGACTTCAGCCTCCTAGTAACTAGCCAACCCTGCAAACCCCTTCTCCACCTGTAGCCCCCAAGGGTGTTCTGTGTATTAACTAGCTGGTTAATTTAAGGTCTCCAAAATAAAAACCTTTATTTACCACACAAAGACCTTTAGACAGCAAATGGCTTCAATCAGCTCAAAGAACGGACAGAGTTTTCCAATCCTCGTAAGAAGTCTCATTCCTGGCTAACTGATGAAAGACCATTTTGTCATTGGAGGCCTGAGTCCCAGGTTTATGCAGAAATGACGATGAATCCACGAACACGCACAGGAGGCGCCGCTCAGGGGCCTGGCTCCAGGAACAGAACAGAGAACCTCCTTCTCTCGGCGGGAGCCCTGGCCTTCTCCACCTGAGCTCTCTGAAGCCATCACACAGCCACTAACTACCCCACAACCTGACTTGGGAAACACTACTCCCCATTCTGTACACTTCATTTCAACCCTGCAAAAACCACATATTCTAGAAGAAACTGAGTAAATATTCTACAGCATTTGGCAAAAAAAAAAGAAAACTGAGAAAAAGATGTTAAATCCTATGAATTTTCATGTCTAGGCCTACATGTCCATACCACCAGGAGTTTTAGGGATTCCTAGTTCCAAGTATCTACTCTTCTTTAAATGGATGTTTGCTTAAGGTAGAAACTACTTAAGTTTTAAAAACACAAATACCAGTTTGGGGTTTTTTTTAAACATTATAAATGAGGGGGGGAAATGTACCACCTAGTTGAATCTACTGTTTTGGCCTCAGTACCTAATAATCCCCCCTCACACACACACACACACACTTGTCCCTTAGGAAAACACTGTCTGAAACTCTGAGCTCAGAGCTCAGGGAGATGCCACTTTTAGGAAAGGGAGGGCAAGCTGAGACCCGTGTGCCAAGGAGGGGAAGGGTTCAGGCCGAAAAGACCACTTGGGCTCACGCTGTTTCTCAGTGCAGACTGAGCAAAAGGGTCTGAGGCTCTTACCACCTGCCCAGGGCCAAATGCTCATCCACAACCCCGTGGACCACAGGGGGACTGATCGCAGAGGCAGCTGAGGTCACAAGGGCCCAGGTCACAGATCTTTGTGCCAGCCCCGGCCTGGCTGAGCTTCTCTACGCCCCAGAGTCCCCACAAAACAAACCTCTGACCCCTTCCAGGGGTTACTGGGTATACCTCCCTCCCATCAAAGGCTCCCTGCTGACCAATGGTGGCCTAGGGTTTCTCTGGGATGGTGAGCAGGCCCAGACACCCAGGCAAAGACTGAAATCAGGACGGCTTTGTAGAGCAAGCACTCGATGAGAAACACACAATGCATTCCAAATAAATGATCTAGAGCTCACTGAGGAATGGGTGATGGCACCTCCTTTACTGAAACCGATCCATGCAAACACGCTTGCGCCCTACTGGAAGCCATGACAAACAGCAGCCCCTCCAGTTTCCAAAGCTCCCCCACTCCCCAGGTTCTGTGCTAAGTGGTCCGCCTAACTATGCCTTTCCAGACTTCACCACCACCCCAGGGAGAAAGAGAACATGATCCTCGTGACGCAGCTGAGCGCAGTCGGGTGCTGAAGCGAAGTCACTTGTGCGCAGTCCCCCACAGCTAATAAGGGGCTTAAGCCCTGCTACCTACGCATCAAGGGTCATCCTCCGTGTGGGAAAGTGCACGCTGGCAGCATGCCTGGCTGAGCAGAACCCAGCCGGCAAGGTGTACCCTCGGGTTGTCACCACAGAATACTACAATGAGCAGGAGGAGTGCAATCCGATGTCACCTCCAATTCTCTGCAGGTGAACCCCCCCGCCTGTATTTTACAGAAGATTTGCAGTAACTAGCATCGGGGACTGGTCTAAAAACCAGATCAAATAGTTGTCGGTGTATTTATATTTCAATCAATAATCACATTTCCTCTTACTTGAAAATCCTCAGCTTTTAGAGTGAGGCATGAAGGGGAAAATGGATGAAATAAAAACGCTAACGCAAAGAGCAAGGTTGATCTGTCACGAGTAGGAATACAGGCACCCCGCCACCAGGGACACAGAAGGCATCCCCGAGCGTTCTTCTAGCCCTACGAGGGGTGGCAAGGGTGACAGAGGGTGCATTCAGTGTTGGCCAATCTCCCGTTTCTCAGAAGCCCTGCTGCTCCCACTCAACCGGTTGTCAGGTCAGCTGGTTGTCAGTTGTCAGGTCAGCTGTCCTGTGTGATCCTGAGGAGGGTTCAGGCCCTGATGGCAGGGACAGCAAACCGCTTCCAGGAGGAGACAGTAAACACCTGAGCTTTGGAGGCCAAACAGTCTCTGTTGCATATTCTTCTTTTCCCTTTTTTCTTTAAACAACTCTTTAAAAATGTAAAAACCATCTTGGCTCAGGAGCTGACAAAAATGGGCCAAGAGGAGTGGCGGGCACTTGGGTGGCTCAGTCAGTTGAGCCTCTGGCTCAAGACTCTGGCTCAGGTCATATCTCATGGTTCATAGGTTAGAGCCTCACACCTGGATCTGTGCCAGCAGCTCAGACCCTGGAGCATGCTTCCAATTCTGTGTCTCCCTCTCTCTCTGCCCCTGCCCCACTCTCACTCGGTCTCTCTCTCTCTCTTTCAAAAATAAACATTTAAAAACAAATTTTTTAGGGGCGCCTGGGTGGCTCAGTCGTTTGGGCATCCGACTTCAGCTCAGGTCATGATCTCATGGCTAGTGAATTCGAGCCCCACGTCGGGCTCTGTGTTGACAGCTTGGAGCCCAGAGTTTGCTTCAGATTCTGTGTCTCCCTCTCTCTCTGCCCCTCCCCTGTGTTCTCATTTCCTCTCCCTCTCTCTCTCTCTCTCTCTCTCTCTCTCTCTAAAACAAACATTTTAAAAAAAATTTTTAATGGGCCAAGGGCAGCTGTAGTCTGCCCATCCCCACGTCAGACCTCCAAGACGGTTAATACATAAGACTTTGTCTACTGCCTACTGTGTGCTCCCAGTGCAGGACAGAAGCTGTGGCCTCAGAGATAACTTCCATGCCTCCCTCAACAGAACCAAGAAACACCCACCCTCCCATCTCCTCACTGCCATGCCCCTTCGCTGGTCCTCTAGCTTCCCAAAGGCAAAGAAAGGGAGACATATGACCTGTGAGCACCTGTAGAGTTGTACCCAGAGCTCTGTTCTCTTGGGCTAGTCTCATCTCCTCACCACACCCTCTGAAGAAAATACTTCTACAGGTGAGACAATGGAGGCTCAAAGAGTTTGCGCTCCTCAGAGCCAGAGGGGTGGTGTTTAGCTCTAAAGCCCAAGTTCTATTGCCCTACACCATGACCCCTAAAGATGCATCTCAGACGGACAGACTACCCGGTAAGGACACTTATTTCTCCAGTTAGTGCCAGTGATGGCATCTCTTTGGGTCGTGGTCCCCAGGCGGGGTCCCAGGGAGACAGGCCCGTCGGGGACAACTGCGGAGAAGGGGAAAGAACTACCCATCTTCAAACCACCCTCTAATAACAAACACAAACACTTTCAACCTAGCATGCAATTTCTCCACTGTAGGCCAGCTCTCAGCTCCGCTCCGCTGCACGGCCCGCCCTGAACAGCGCGCAAGGCCGTGAGTCTGTATCGGCCTCCCCTGATGTACAGAAGGAGACAGTCACAGCAGCCAACTGCCTGGCATGGAGCGGACCCTCGTACGTGTCCACTGCATGAATTAACGGGGAAAGCGACGCACAACCTAGAGGTCTTGAGGCCGCAGCTGCTGTGCCAGCAGAGGGGCAGCAGACAGGCCCTCCTAAGTTAAAGCAGCAGCTGACGCACGCCCGAGGGCCTGGCGTCACCGGCCACAAGGCAACGGCTCCCATCCGGCTTGCATGCTAAAGGTGGAGACCGTCGGTGGCTTTCAGGCAGTCAGCTCTGTTCTCTGCACTCCCTGCTGGGGAATGTTCAACAGGGAGCGAGAAGGAGCAAAACTATTTCTAGTCCTCGTCTGGGTCCATTTCCACTGCCTTGCATCCCGACAGCGGTTAACAGACCGTGGAACCCGACCGCCTGGATCTGACCCCCCGCTCTGAGGAGGGACCCTGGACAAGCTGCTGAGTTGCTGTGGACCTCTGTTTCCTCTTCTGTAAATGGGGACAATAAAAGCACTTGCATTGGGGGCGGTGGGAGGTTAAGTGGGTTCACCGGCGCGAAGGGACTTGGTACCCAGCTGCATGAGATAGCCAGCAGCATCATACCTCGCTACTTGGTTGCAGGTTCGGTTCAAGTTCACAACCGGCAGACCCTACCATGCAGATTTTACTGGCAGCCTGCATCCTGGTTTTCCAGCGTCACATTAGATACGTGCTTTCCATCGCCCCTCATCAATGTCACAAATCCACAGGGATGCAGCAAATCCTCATCATTTCCAGAATCTCCTTCCGGAGGACCACACCAGACTTCAGGTTTTAGTAAAGGAAGAAGTGTTAGACCCTAAAGCACAGTGTCTGGCCCAGGGAAAATTTCTCATCCTTTATCCAGTTACCTGCACCTTAAGTTGGCCTTGGGCTCCAGAGCAGAGATGCTATCCTATTCACTTTCTGCGCTGTGTCATCCTCTGTCTCCTCCGTGGACCCTTCTTCCCTCCCACACAGCCCCTGCCCTCCCTCCCTTCTTGCTCCTTCACCAGACCCGAGGTGAGGTAAAAAAAAAAAAAAAAAAAAACAAAAAACTCATGAGCACTGAGGAAACCACAGTAAAGGTATTACTTTGTTCTGTCCTACCAACGGCTGTCACAACTCCTGGACGATATCAGAAGAAACATTAAATGAGGAGACGCAGGAGTCCAGGGCTGGGCGGTGACTGAAAGGAAAGCTGTAATAACTAAAACTTACAGAAAGAGTTACACCACAGATCCTCATGCCCACCAAACGAAATAGAAAGGACAAGATGTTTATATTAACTCAGTGCAGTCCACCAGGCACACTGGTCTCAACTTCTATTCTTTTTTTTTGTTTTTTATTTTGAGAGCGAGCACGAGTGGGGGAGGGGCAGGGAGAGAGGGAGAGAGAAAGGGGGAGGGAGAGACAGAGAGAGAGAGGGAATATCTCAAGCTGGCTCAGCGTTGTCAGCGTGGAGCACGACGCGGGGCTCAAACCCATGAACCATGAGATCATGACCTGAGATGAAATCAAGAGTCGGATGCTTAACCGACTGAGCCACCCAGATGCCCCTCAATTTCCATTCTGTTCACTCCAATCACACTGCCCTGAAGCACACACCTCTTCAACCAGTGGGTACAGAAGGCTACAACCATAAAATGCCTCCAAAGGGGTAAATAATGTAACAATTTTTTTGTTGCTTTTCTCCATTTTGCCACGTTAATGGAACAATATCAATATTATTATATTGGATGTACTGGTAAGTCTATTAAATCTACTAGAAATAGGTCGCCCCTCCCTAAATTGCCAGTTGGACATAAAATGGTATGGCCACTTCAGAAAGCAGTTTGGCAGGTTCTCAATAAATTAAACACAAGACCACCATATGACCCAGTAATTCCACTCCCAAGAGAAGTGGAAATCCTAAGGGTCCACACAAAGACATACACGCGAATGTTCACTGGAACACTGGAAACAGCTTAGATGTTCCTCAGCTGGTGAAGGGACAGACACAAAGAGGCACATCCATACAATGGGACACTATGCGGCAATAAAAGGGACCAAGCTACTGACAACACATGCCACATCACGAACCTCGAAAACATGCTAAGTGAAAGGAGACAGTCACAAGAAACCACAGACTGTACGAATTCCCTTCTATGACGTGTCCGGAAAAGTCAAAGCGATGGAGACGAAGGAGAGTAGGGGCTGCTGGGAACAGAGGTCGACTGTAAATCAAGCACAAGGGGTCATTTGGGGAGACGGCAATGTTCTCTACTGACTTACCGGGAGGGCTGCACCGCTCGGGAAAGTTCCTAAAAATCACTGAACTGTACACCCGAGGGACTACATTTTGTGGTCAAATACAACACACCACCATCCCGCAGGCACATTGCACACCGCGTGCCCGTATTCACGTGTGTCCCCCAAAGGACTGTGAGGCCTACAAGGGCAAGGACTTCCCACAGTTCGTCTTCTCTCATCAGCTAGTGCAATACCTGGCATGCGGGGAGCGCGGCGATGTCCATAAATGAATGGTTTTGTGGAAAACAAAACAAACAAGCTTTGGGGTTTTCCATAGCTTCCACAGATCCCCCAAAACTTCACACTGCTGTCTACTCTTCCACCCAACCTGCCCCCAAACACAAGGGCCACGGCAGGCCACAAAGCAAGGGTATCCATGAAGCTTCAAGCTGCTCAACAGCAAGATGTATCCTGATCAACTCTATGAAGAGCAGTGTCGGTCTCTGTCCCAAGCTTAAAAAGAAGAAGAGGTTTTGGCGCCTGGGTGGCTCAGGCGGTTAAGTGTCTGACTTCGGTCGTGATCTCACGGGTTCGTGAGTTCGAGCCCCACACTGGGCTCTCTGCTGTCGGCGCACAGCCCACTTCAGATCCTCTAACCCTGTCTCTGTCCCTCCCCTGCTCGCACATGTGCGCACTCTAAACATTAAAAAAATAAAAAAGAAGTTTAAAAAAAAAAAAAAGAAAAAGAGGCTGTCTTATGTCTTCATTATGGCATTATCACGAAAACTTCCGGGATCACTAAGAGGAGAAGAGCATGATCTTTAGGATCAGATCCCGAAAAGATGGCGGCTCAGGGAACTTACAATCGAATCTAAAATAAAATCTTAACGTCTTTCAGGAAAGATTTATTTTTGACTCAGAAGCAGCCAATTTAATAAACACACCAGATACTGTCCCAAGAGGATTAAACACAGCAAGCAAAGCGATAAAGTAAGTCGCGGGCTCACTTGCGCTCTGTGCCATTTTATCTGCCTAGTGAACAGTCCCCAAGAAGGGGATGCTTCAAAACACCGTAATTATTACGGAAGAACTACATTAACCTTGCCTTGGAAATGCAAGAGTTTATTTTCTCAACCAGTACAGTAGCAAAAATAGTGCAGCAGTGAGGAAAAATGTTTTTGCTCACTGTATCCCACACGGCCTAGAACTCACGTACTTCCTACCATCTCATACCAAGACCTGTTGTTGAACAGAGAAATACCACATACTTCCTCGTGGTAGAAACGTGAAGTGAGTGGTTAAGGGTGTAGGCTTTTGAGACAAACTCGTTCAAAGTCTGCCTGCCTCTACCACACATTTGCCTAATGATCTTGGGCGACTCACCTAAGCTTTGTGTTGTGGTTTCCGAATCTTTTGAGGGGATAAAGATTCAATGAGTTCATTTCCCCTAATCATCGGCCACTTATCGCACCTGGAAGACTCAGGTGGTTCACAAAACTGCCTTATTTTCTGAACAAGGTGATCAACTCTCATGATTTAATATTTTCCGGCACCACGTTCCGCCAACCCCAGCGGAGGCAGGTATGTCAGCCATTCTCAAATAGTATAAACAGGGACTACAACAGGCAGCCCTCTGGAAGGTATGCAAACCTACATTGATGCTGCTGAATAAGGACCGATCCCAGCCAACCCTCGGGGTCGAGGAGGTAAGGGCAGCAAGTCTGACAAAAAACAACACACTTTACCCTTTGCATAGTCTCAGAAACAATCTCTACTAAATAAGGAGGCTGGTTCCAACTTCCTCCAACCTCCACCCTGCATTTTATTGACCGTGACTAAAATCGAGCCCACCTCAGAGACTCTGGGCTCAATTCAACTATAACACAGTAATCCCACACACCCCTCATACATACGACATCTTAGACTCCAGACAAGAGTACAAAAAATAGTTCACTTCAGATTAAGAAACGGACACATTAAATCTCACATAGCTGAGGGGCACCTGGGTGGCTCAGTCAGTTAAGCGTCTGACTCTTGGCTTCGGTTCAGGTCATGATCTCACGGTTTGTGAGTTCAAACCCAGCATCAGGCTCTGCGTTGACGGTGCAGAGCCTGCTTGGGACTCTCTCTCTCTCCCCCTCTCTCTGCCCCTCCCCCACTCGTGCTCACTCACTCTCTCTCTCTCAAAAATAAACATTAAAAAACAAATTTTAACAATACGTAAATACTCAGGTTTCCTGGCTCCTAATTTCCACAGCACCTTTGTGTATCAAATCCCCTTTTCAAGGAGGGGAAATACTCGGGGCATGAGGGAAAAGTCGCCTCACCAGAAGGCCACCAGGGTAAGAGGAGAGAAAAGATGGGCCCGGGCTCTGCTCCCTGGCTGAGTGAGAAGAAATGGCCAGTCACACCACCCTCCACAAGTTCACCACTTCAGTGAAATCCGTCCCTACCCAAGGATAGTACAGAGCTGCTGCATTCCCAAAAAAGAGAACTAAACACTTGAAAAGCAAATCAAATGAATAATGCAACAAAGTCCCCCACCCCCACCCTGGGCTGGACTGCAGCATGAAGGGGGCATAGATTTAAGGGACGCTAGCACGATGCTTGTTCCCAATTGTTCCCGTAGAGCAACTCCACTTTGATTCAGAGGTCAGGTTTTAGAAACCTCAACCCTGAGGAAGCACGATGCCTTCCACTTCCAAGCGCAAAAAGGCCTCCGAGCACAGAAATAGTGGTCACGAATGCTAGGCCCTGAATTCACCTGCACCGCTCTGCCCAGGAGGGGACCTCAGTCCCTCTCTCAGAACGTTCTGGTCCACAACACACACTCTGAGAAAGGTCCCTAACCCACAGCAGATTAGACGCAGCAGCCCGGGAGAAGGGGGGCCAAAGAAGTGGCTCTGCTCGCAGTGGAAAGAGGGAAAAGGCAGAGAGGAGCCACCCCTCCATTCCCAAGGTCGCATCCAAGGACACCCCTGACTTACAGACCTCCCAACTGGCAGAAAATGCCAGCCATCCCCCACCTCCAAGGGTGAAGTCTGAAAATACTATGCTGAAATAATGAAGAGGATGCCCTGAGATGCCTGGGTGGCTCGGCAGTTTAAGCATCCGACTTCAGCTCAGGTCATGATTTCGGGGTTCGTGGGTTTGAGCTCCGCGTCGGGCTCTGTGCTGACAGCTCGCAGCCTGGAGCCTGCTTCAGATTCTGTGTGTCTCCCTCTCTCTGCCCCTCCCTCACTCATGCTCTGTCTCTCTCAAAAAACGAATAAACTTAAAAAAATGAAATACAAAAGTGCTTCTGCGCTTCTGACACAGAAAGATTCCAGACTTGCACCAGTGGTAAGTTTCTCCTTAAAATTATCTTTTCAGTATTTCTTCAATTCTCTGACTGCAGTCAGGGAGGTAACCTCTGCAAGGTCCCTTCCATAAGGAAGCTGTTGTGCTCCCGTTGCAGGGAAGGAGCTGGGTGGGGCGGGCTCCTGCCATCCCTACTGACCACAGTGACATACTGTCGTCTCCTGCCAGCAGAAAAGAATAAGTCATCAATAAACACTATGCAAGGAAGCTTTAAACCAACAGGCACATCTTTAAAGAACATCACCAGAGCAGTGAGCCATCTCCTGCTGGACACCTGGGAGACCCAGTCACCCGCGCACCTGTCTAGGCCACACAAACCACGTGCTACACAAAAGCTTCATTTTCCTCCGGGGTCCTCCTTGGCCCTACGCCCAAGGAGAACAGCTCAGCAGGCAGACTGGCCAAGTGTGAATATCTGGGCGTCAATTCACAGTCGATTACATTGACGGAACCCAAGCTTCACACCCTCACTGCAACGAGACTCCCAGGGAAACAAAGCCCACGAAAGGCCCATCTATGCCGCTCTCCTCCGATCCACACTGAAGGTAATGAAGGATGCCACGAGAAGTCCGCCTCCAACAGAAGGAGGAAAGAGCCATCACACTGAAGACTGCCTGCCAAGTAGAGGGACACCTGAGCCAAGCTGCGGGAAGAGGAGGGACCCAATCCACAACTTGCGGGGCCCCAGGCAAGCAGCGGCTTCTCTGAACATGAGATTCTTTTCTAGGAAAAGCAGGGGCCAAGGCTGCGGGCAGGGGAATCGTTTCAAAGACTTCTCTTGACTCAAAGAAACTAGACAGGGCTGATGTATGGAAGTGCTGAATTACTATACTGTACACCTGAAACTAACACTGTATGTTAACTAACTGGAATTGCAAATTAAGTAAAATTAAATTTAAAAAATGGGGGGGGGGGGGGGGGGAGGCGCCTGGGTGGCTCAGTCGGTGAAGTGTCCGGCTTCAGCTCAGGTCCGTGGGTTCGAGCCCCATGTCGGGCTCTGTGCTGACAGCTCAGAGCCTGGAGCCTGCTTCAGATTCTGTGTCTCCCTCTCTCTCTGCCCCTCCCCCACTCGTGCTCTCTGTCTCTCTCAAAAATAAATAAACATTAAAAATTAAAAAAAAAAAAAACTAAAGAAAATCAGAACACTCCTTTAAAGATTTTTTAGTACCCCCCCAAAAAAAATCTAGTCACCACAGTTGAAGGTAATAAAAGCCATTATCCTAATAAACATCCATGTTAAAAGCAGAAAAAGTAAAATACTGCTGGCAAACAATGAAAAAGAGAACAAAAATCACCTAAAAAGGAAGAACTAAAAAGATACACGTGATCAGAGAAGGTGCCAGCTAGGGAAGCAACAACATACATGAACCATACCTAAAAACAGAAGTAAATACAGGGCGCCTGTTAAGCATCTGACCTCGGCTCAGGTCATGATCCCACGGTTTGTGGGTTCGAGCCCCACGTCGGGCTGTGTGCTAACAGCTCAGAGCCTGGAACCTGCTTTGGATTCTCTGTCTCTCTCTCTCTGCCCCTCCCCTACTCACATGGTGTCTGTCTCTCTCTCTCAAAACTAAATAAAAACATTTAAAAATATTAAAAAAAAAGAAAGAAAAAAATGAAAGTCCTTCTACCAATATATCCTAAGGAAATAACTAGGTAAGTGGAAAGATTCGTATAATCACTGGCATTTCCCTTTTTTTTTTAAGCTGCAAACTACCTGAGCAGTTATCAACATAGGATTAATTTCAGGAATTATTCTGCAGCCTTACAATGAAATACCGAGCAGCCACTCAAAATAATGATTTGCTGACTTGCAGAAACATTCCACGGTTTAATATGAAAAAAAGAACATTACAGAACAGTACATACAGAATGGTTCTGGTTTTGTTGTATGTGGCAGGACGGGTGGGTGATTCACAGAAAGGACTTCAGAAGAACGTACATTAAAATGTTAACAATGGATGTTTATGGGCTTTTTTATTGATGTTTTTCTGCATTGTCCCAAGTCTTAAAACAAGTAAGCTTATTTTACAAATTTACACTAAGAAAAAAGCAGAGCTGTAACATTTCCATTTCTAATGAATACAAACACATACATAACCTAAAAGATTTTTTTTTTTTTTTTGAAAGTCCAGACTTGACTTTAGGGTGATTTTAAGTTTATGGTCCAGAATGCTTGGCTCAAACCATTCTGGTTGGGAGAGGTCAGTTTTTGGGCATCTCTAATCCATTACCCTCAATCAATGTGGACAATAATCAAGAAGCTACAAGCAGCAAATGGGCTCCTATAATACATTAAACATCCTGAACTGTATTACACCAAACACTGTAATTACTCCATTCCTCTTAAACAATTCTCTCCAAAAGAACCAACAAACAAAAGCAAAAGGCTAAAAAAGATAAATCACCTGAAGGAAGAAAACTTAATTTCTGCTATATTTGCATTTACTTTAAGCCCATTACAATGTTTCTTCTGAAGCTAAAAAAGGAAACATGAAAGTTGAAAGAAACCGGGAAAAATCACAGGAATTTCTTAAGAAATGGGTGTGATTCAATACCCCCCTCAAAATCTTTGTCATTCTAGGTTCCACTGAAGAATGAGAGAAATAGTTTCAATATACGAAATCGATCAGTTAAAAGGACAGTGGCTCCTCACTTGCAGGCAGAGAGCAAGGTAACAGTGGCAGCAAAGGCTGCAGAGGCTGCAGGGCCCAGGTGGAGTATGACGCCCCTTTCCCAATGAACCCCTGATAAAGGGCAGGCCTGCACAGGGCACGGATCACCTTGCCCAGTGACGCTGGGTTTTCCCACCAGAGATGCCCCAGATCTCAGATGGCTCATCTGAGACCCTTCGCTATCAAAGGCCTACTTTTTTTCTTTCCGCTAAATGTTACAAAAAAAAAATGGTGGAGTAATTCATTTTTTAACTTTGTTTTTATTATTTTGAAAGAGAGAGAGCACGCACACGAGAGAGCGAGTGAGCACGGGGAAGGGGCAAAGAGAGAGAGGGGGAGAGAGAGAATCCCAAGTAGGCTCCGCATTGTCAGCGCGAAGCCCGATGTGGGACTCTAACTCACGAGCCCTGAGATCATGACCTGAGCCAAAACCGAGAGTCAGACGCCTAACCGACTGAGCCACCTAGGTGCCCCTGGAGTAATTCATTTTATAAAAGACTTTTTTATATTTTTGGTTTTGCTTTCCTTTTTTGAATGATGAAAATTATCAGACCTGCCAAAAAGCTTAAACTACGGGTGATGTTGCTATAAAGTGACTAAGTTTGCCAAGAGTATGGTGAACAGAGGCTTTCTTCCATCCACTGGCCAACGCCACTGCTCATGGGCAGCGAAGGCCTCACCCACCACCCCGCTGCCTGCCTTCCTCCTCCTCGGCCTCCTTTCAACCAACCCAAAGGTAAGTGGGCTGCTTGCTCACCTTCCTCATGAGCACCCACAACAGGGCTTCCCATCTCTGATCCCACAAATGCAGGCAGCACACACGCCATCATGGAAAGTCAAATTCCCGTTTCTCACTTTCTACAATGTGTCCAGAACCAAACAGCAGGCTCAAATAAGCAACAAGATGGATTTTCTCAACTCAAAACTGACATAACACATGAATGACTCTTCACGTGTCTCAGCTCCCCTTTTTAACGCACTTTTTAATTGAGAAAATTTAAAAGATACAGATTTTTTTTTTTTTTTACATCAATAGAGCGCTGGCTGTGTGTTGTTTTCCCAGTATTGGTACTGAGACCCCTCTTCACTGATTCCTGCATAGGTCTGCCACAGGGGTGGGGAGGTAAGAGGAGGAGATGAAATCGTAATTGTGAATCACCGTTTTCTCTGCAAGGGTCCCAGATACACTCAGCAATCAACCCAGAAACCTCGGCCTTATTACCAACTCTTTCTGACCAATTGAACAAACTGAAAAAAATGCATAACACGTACAAGTAACCTTTTCTAAATCTCAATATCACAGCCTCCATCACCTACCCAAATATTCCAATAAACCCATCCCAAACTGTAATTATTTATCATACAGAACAACGGTCCGCTGCTAAGCCCTCAGAGTAGGTGATGCCATTAATGGAGCCTGGTCACCAATTCCTCCCTTCTCCCTTGAGAACTCAACTGAAAACCCTAACTCTCCAGATCAGTAGGCCAATCCACTAGAGAACCTGGCATAGTGGAAAGAAAAGAATATGGCGCCCACGGCCAGATGCACGTGGGTTCAAAGCCATCTCCGCTTCTTGCTAGCTACTCATTTCTGCAGGCCTAAGTTTACTCATCTGTAAAAGGACAGGCAAATGCATAAATATAGTTTTCCTGAGAATAACAGATGAAAAAAAATTTTTTTTAACCAGTATATAACAAATGCTCCTATGTTCCCATTATAGTCTGACCTGAAGCCCTACTCGAGTTTTTCTTCTGAGTCACAACTGCTAAAATTACATGCAGTAGTTGAAACGCAGATGACGGGCACTCAGTGAACTTCACTAATGGCTGGAGATGGGAAGATAAATCATGCAGGTGTCAAGGAGTTGACCTGTCCCAAGGGTTTATCCTCAAATCACACACAGTAGCCACATACACATGCCACCACGCCCCCTCATGCCACATCTTTCTCTAAGAAAAATGAATAAACTGCTTAATCTCCTTAATAAAACTATTCAATCCACGGTATGGCCTTCAATCCGCATCTGGATCTTTCGGGTAAGCCCTAAGTAACGATAAGTAGAGAAGCCCCCATTGTTAGCCAGGGCTAGGACCACGACGGTCACGATTCAAAGGCCTCTGCAACTGGACTGTTGCTAACACAACTCCACTGGCAACCCCGCCCTGACACCGTGTAGATGACCACAATGTGACACACAAAGGTTTCGGGTAAAGGGAGTTTTTCACCCCAACCACGTGAAATATCTTCAGCTAATCACAAACTAAGATGATCAACTTCCTGTATCAGCCTGATGCCACCCACTGTTCCCCACTAAGCCTGGTGTAACCTCACAGAGCAGGCAGTCACATCTTACAACTCTTCAACTTAATGATCTGGACTTTTCTACAGGAATCTCACAGCAGCAGGGTCCCCCCCTCAGCAGCTAACCTCAAAGCGGTGCTCATCCCAAGTCATGACACATCGCTAACGCTGACGGTCGTTGCCAACTGAAGAGACTCTTCAGAGAAGGCGAAAGTTTCCTTGTTTCTTTTCTTTTTTTTTTACTAGGAGCTGCCTCCGTCCCATAGTTGTGTCTCCTCAAAAGACAAGCCACCTGTAACTGCTGCTGAAATCCACCTGAGCGTCCTCACACGCCAGCCTCCTGAGAAAGCTCGAGGACACAGCCAGCCTTCTTCCAGGTGAACGCAACCCAAAGGTCTGGGCTCAGAAGTAAAAACACTGGGGGTGCCTGGGTGGCTCAGGTGGCCAAGTGCCCAACTCTTGGTTTCAGCTTAGGTCATCATCTCACGGTTCGTGGGATCAGACCCCACGTCAGGCTTTGCGATGACAGTGCGGAGCCCGCTTGGGTTCCTGCGTCTCCTCTCTCTCCAAATAAATAAATAAACATTTTTTTTAAAGGTAAAAATGCTCATTTGCATGGTATTTTTGCTTAGTTCCAGAGGCCCAACTGTAAGCATGCAAAATATACAGCCTTCTGTCCTCAATGTGTTTTTAGCCCAATTTAAAACAAAACAAAACACTTCCGAATCAGGAAAAAAGACTAAGTTCAACTTCCAAAAACATGTATGTATGCAATATACTAGGACCAGCCTGTAGAAATCAAGACCTACCTAGGTTTTCCAATCTCGACTTGTTATGTGTCCTCCAAGCAAATCAGAAATAAACTAGGAAGCCACCTAAGCCACTTTAGGCCAGGTTTTGGATAATCTGGATTATCCAATCCATTAAGGAGCCACCACCTGACTCGAAACCCCCAGAGGTCACCTTTTTTTTAGCACTCTTACCCTACTCCAAACTGAAATCTTTCCAATGCCTTTTCTTTCCCATTTTCTTAGGTAGGAAGAAGAAAAAAACATTAATCTAACTCATCTACACCAGTTACCCCAGACTACAGCCAATTCTATGAAAAGACCCCATCTGCTTGGAATGCCCTTCACCCACTAGCACTTTAAAAAACTACTCAGATACACGCTCAAATGCCACCTCCTCCAGGAAGGCTTCCTTCCTTTCACCCACTTTGACTAGTATCACCTCGAACTCCCAGCGCTTGCCGGGCATGTCAGAATGTCTGCAGGACAATGGGCTGTGAGCGCATTAAGAGCAGGCATAGCTCATCCACTTCCCCAGCCTCCAGCATGGGGCTTCAACATCGCAGACATCCAATAAATCTGTTGAGGAAGGAGTTTCCCGTCTCATCAAGACTATGAAAAGCACTTAAGTGCTGGCAGAAACTGGATTGCTTAAGAGGTCTTAGAGGTTGGTGACATTTCTGATGGAGCTGCTGAGATTGGGAAGAAAAAACATCAAAAGGCACTCCCAGCCTTCCCCTTCAGTTCTGAATGGAGAAAAGTGAACGCCCCGCTGAACGCCCCACTGAACGCCCCGCCCCGCCTTTGTAATTAACGCAACCACAGAATCCTAACCCTCAACATTAGCTACCCCTGGGGAATAAAAACCATACAGTTCTGCATTGTTTGATTTTTTTTACAGTTAATTATGTATTCCTTCTGTAATATTTTAAATAAATTAAAATTTGTAATAGCTCAATTTTTTTAAAAGGAATCTACATTAGTTTGGGGGGGGAGAAAGGGGGTACCCACGTGGATTTTTTCCCTCCGTACCATCCCCAACAGCCTTCCACAGAAACTGAGTTATAGGAAGGGGTTTAAACCCTAACTACCAAACCGAGGTCAGAAGCATGAGAGACGCTGAGGACAGGTCAGCGTGAGGGCAGCTTCTCGGAGCCTCAGGACATGAAGGCGTGAGGCCACAGGTGGAGGCAGAACAGGCTCAGAAGCAAATCACCTGCAAAGCACCTAATTCCACCTAATTCGCACCTAATTCGAGATGTCCTTCCACCCCACCCTGCTGGGAAAGGAGGGGATGAGGGAAATTTCAGGGAGTCAAAACAAAAAGGGAGATCTACTTAGAGAAGAACGTACGACATACGTACCTCCATGTTCAGTGTCCTTTAACTTAACATGTCTGTTAACAGTCACAAGATAATTGAAGGAGCAGAGAACCAAAAGGGAAGTGTGCAGGACCCCCCCCCCCCCCACCGTTAGAATCTCCCCGGGGTCGGGTTCCTGGATGGCTGCCAAGAGCCACTAACTTCTCAAGACATAATTTTGGATGCATGCATCTTGACAACTCCAAATGCATGCAGCTTTCACGATGACAGAGACCAAGGAACCCAGGCTCCCCCACACTGAGAGAAACTACTTGGTCAAGTCAGAAACTAAAAAAGCCAATGAGGAGAAAATGGGGTACAGATAAAAAAATATTCCAGTGAACCAAAAAGACATGTTTTTAAAATACAGAGGCTTTCAGGGCAGTGAAACTATTCTTTATACTATAAAGGTGGATGCATGTCATTACATTTTGTTAAAACCTATAGGATGTGCAACGGTTATTCAAGCCCTAACATCAACTAAGGACTTTGGATGATAATGATGTCCCAATGTAGGCTTATCAATTACAACCAATATAATATGGTGCAGGATACTGACAGCGGTGGGGAGGGGAGCAGACAGAAGGGAAAATCTCTGTATCCTCTGCTCAATTTTGTTGTGAACATGAGTCTCTTTGTTGTTCCAGTCACTCCCCCCAGAGTCCGCACTTCCCCAAAACACGTATTGCCCACCGCTCTTTACAGAACAGAACTGCGAAATGAGCCATTTCACTTTACCTATTAAAATTAGTTCTGGCTAACAGAGTAAAAAAACTGAGCAGTTCTGATTTAACCCAGCAACTTTCATAAACTGTCATCTCCAGACCCCCAAGTTACCTAAACCATCAAGCCTTAGAGATTAACTAAAAGTAAACCAACTAGATAAAACTCCAAAATCATTTTCTCATGGGAACTGGCATCTTATCATGCTTAAGTTTTACACTTATTAAAGAAAACGATTTTAACAATGCAATCACCGCAAACAACCCACCCCAACACTGCTTTCATTCTTCCCAATTCCCTCTCAGGTTGAACCAGGTGGAGTAAGGAGCCCCACAGGAAAATCAGCATCATCAATGGGGATTAAAACGAAAGCTCTTTGTTTAGTAGATCTAGAGGCTTCTACACCGATTTTTCCAGGTGTAACCAAAAACTAAAATGTGTGAATGTGCTTGTTGAATTCTGCTCTCCAGCTCATTGGAAAGCTGCTTTCTGATCCACCCCAGGAGCCACATCCATTAAACCACCCATGAAAGAGATTCAGAGTGAAAAATTAAACAAATGCTAGGTACTTGGAGCTCTGGCATAGGATTTAATCTATTACAACTTTTTCAAAAGAAACTCCTGCCACCTCAGAAAACTGCAAGCTGCTCCTGACGTCAGGGCAGTCAGCTCGTGAACTCAGCCCACTGACAGCGGATTAACACCCATTCCTTCACCCTGGGGCCTCAGGTGGCAATGCTCTGATGCCGGGACAGCAGAGTTCAGAGCACAAGGACTCACAGGTCTCAAACAGAGCTCGGGCACCACTTCCTTTATCGATTTTCAAGCTGCCACCTTCTGGTTTTTCATTACTCCCTCCTCTGTGCTGCTTCCGTGCCTGACACTTCTACAGCTGCCTTGAGCCCACTGACAAGCATGTGTACATACATGCCCCCTGCTATTAGAATGTAAGCTCCCTGAAGACAGGGCTTATCATTTACCTTCCCAATTCCAGTGCCAGCACGGCGTATGACATGGCAGACCCATCTTCCTCAAGCATATACGTCTTCGCCTACAGATGCCATCGACCTTTCACTGCCTGACACTCTGCATTTTAGGTACCTACTTAGAGTAACACACTTTCTCCCTACAATCAAGGACTACTGCTTGTAGCAACTAGTATAGATGCTTTCCCAACAGCCAGCTAAAATCAGTTTTAAAACAAGGAATCGGATCTTTAATTGGAAACTACTGAAACCTATTGCAGAGGGTGCAGTAAAGAGGTCCCATACCAGAGCCATAGTACCAAGGAGGCGTTAACAGATGGAGGACAAAGGGCCTGGGAGTAACAGAGCCAGCACCCTGCAAGAGGCCACCCTGGCCTGCACAGGGCCAGTCCTACGCCAAGAAACGAAAGGAAAAGGCTTCCCTCTCCTCCAGCTGTCTTCTACCAACTGGCTTCCTGCCTTCAGAACCAGGACTTTGACCCTTAAATTATAGCTCAGTTAGGCTTATCTAGCCTAGCCTCACAATTTACCCACCATTTATAAACTCATTTCTATAAGAAAACACATAGGCGTTCTAACCAGCAAACTTACAAATGAAATCAGAAATGCATTTGGTGAAGATCTGTATTTTAAACTTTATTTCTGACACATGAAAAATTTTGCTTCTGTTTGCATCAAACTGTAACCGTGGTGATTATGGCAATAAATTACAATCAAAATATTAATATATCCCTTACCAAATTTTTCTGTTTTATAAAATACTACAACGCATGGGGCGCCTGGGTGGCTCAGTCAATTAAGCATCCAACTCTTGATCTCAGTTCAAGTCGTGATCTCGTGGTTCATGGGTTCTAGCCCTGCATCGGGCTCTGTGCTGACACAGTGGGGCCTGCTTGGGATTCTCTCCCCCTCTCTCTCTCTGTCTCTCAAAATAAATAAACTTGGAGCATCTGGGTGGCTCAATCGGTTAAACATCTGACTTTGGTTCAGGTCATGATATCACAGTTCCTGGGCTCAAGCCCCACATTGGGCTCTATGCTATCAGTGCAGAGTCCACTTCAGATCCTCTGACTTCCTGTCTCTCTGCCCCTCTCTCACTCACGTTCTCCCTCTCTCTCTGAAAAATAAACATTAAAAAAAATTTTTTAAGAAACTTTAAAAAAATTTTAAATGCTACAAGGCAAATGGCCAGCCAGTCTACACTTCCAATGTTTCATCTTAAAATAGCAAAAACTTTTACCACACAGTATCTGACAGCACTTCCTCTTCTTTTTAAATGTTTTTATTTTTATTTTTGATAGAGAGAGGAAGAGCACAAGTGGGGTAGGGTCAGAGGGAGACACAGAATCTGAAACAGGCTCCTGGCTCCGAGCTGTGAGCACAGAACCTGCCACGGGGCTCGAACTCACAAACTGTGAGATTATGACCTGAGCCGAAGTCGGACGCTCAACCGACATAGCCACCCAGGGGTCCCTACTTCCTCCTCTTCTTTAATTGCATGTCTATCCACCAAACCCATTTTCGTGTCCACGCTCATAAGAGCTAAACAAATAAAGACAATCAATCATACGAGAAAGAAAAATTTCTAAATTTGAATAAAGAGAAAAGGCAAACGGATTCCGGCAGAATTCGGTAATGCTAAATTCTCTTATCGTTTGCCTTGTATTTCTCAAATGTTTCTATTCGTTAAAAACATACATATCATAGAAGGGTACTAGTACAGGTTCATGTCCCTTATTCCAAGTTCCAAAACCCCCAAGTCTCTGAAACGCAACCGTTTTTCCTAACTCCTTTAGAGGGAAGATCTAAACTGATCTGAAACCAGCTGGCAGGACAGGGGCAAGTGACATGGCGCGATCCCCTCTTTGCACTAACAGACTGTGGTGGCCCCCGCCCCGTGGCCACTCCATGCGGCCAGGCATCCAGACTTCAACACTGGGACCACTGCTGCCAGCAGCCCCTCGCTCATGTGTGCACCATGTACAGGAAGGAAACACGAATACCCAGCATGAATCATATGCTATGAAACTGCTAAAAAGTAGACTGGTCCTATTCGGGGTGAATGTTTGTTCAGAGCAGTGATCTTAAGTCACCATGTTTGCACCTCCCGTGGTCCTGCCAGTTTCCATATCATCTATTACCTCTCGTTAAAGCAAAAGACTGGAAAGAAACATACATGATATCAAAGCTACCTTAAAACTAGAAAAGCTTATCACATATATAAAGTCTTCATCTGAAGAACAACTAAGAAGAATACAATTCAGCCAGGCAGAATTCCTGCCGTTCACCTCCCTCAGGTCCCTACAATTTGCCTGACCCACCGACTAGAGGACGCCCAGAAAGGAGAGTGGTTTTGTGGTCGAGTTACTGTGCACACCAGTGTAGGCATGCACACACATGCACAGTCTTTGCGGGGGCTCCAGTCCATATGCACTGTCCTCCTCCTCCTCCAGCAGGGGATAAGGAGCCCAGCAGGAATTTGCAATACCACCTCGTCAGTGGTCCAGCTTATCAACGTAAGCAAAGCAATTAACTGCAAAAACATTAAATAACAGTAACAGTGCTCTCCAATAATCCAGTTAAAGGAGAAGGAATGATGAAGAAGCTTTTCTTTCTCCAAAGGTAAAAGAAAGTGGCAAGATTACTCCAACCAGCAGAGCCAAACAGGACTGTGCTTTCTGGCTGGAGCTCTGTGTCCCACAGAAGAGGCACACCTTACATGGAGGAGGCAAGGGTAAGTCTGTTAAGGTGATAAAACAAATCACGTGGAAACGGGGGACGATATCTATGATCCATTTCTGAATGGAAAATATGTGCACCTCTGTATGTATAACTGCAATGTCTTAAATATATGTATGCACAGATACAAGAAAATAAGCAAAAAAAAAAAAAAAAAAAAGGCAACAAATAAACCCCAGCTATATTCAAGTAGTGGGACCAAATATGCTTTCACTTTAACAATAATTTAATGGGGGACCAGGGCTCCTGGGCAGCTCAGTCGGTTGGGCATCTGACTCCTGATTTCGACTCAGGTCATGATCTCGCGGTTTGTGGGTTTGCGCCCCTGCACTGGGCTCTGAACTGACAGTGCGGAGCCTGCTTGGGATTCTCTCTCTCCCTCCCTCTCTGCCCTTCCCCTGCTTGCTCTCTATATCCCTCAAAATAAATAAAACTAAGGGTGCGTGAGCAGCTCAGTCGGTTAAGAGTTCGACTTTGGCTCAGGTCACGATCTCGCGGTTTATAGGTTTGAGCCCTGCGTTAGGCTCTGTGCGGACAGCTCAGAGCCTTGAGCCTGCTTTGGATTCTGTCTCCCTCTCTCTCAAAAATAAACATTAAAAAAAATTTAATAGGGGCGCCTGGGTGGCGCAGTCGGTTGGGCGTCCGACTTCAGCCAGGTCACGATCTCGCGGTCCGGGAGTTTGAGCCCCGCGTCAGGCTCTGGGCTGATGGCTCGGAGCCTGGAGCCTGTTTCCGATTCTGTGTCTCCCTCTCTCTCTACCCCTCCCCCGTTCATGCTCTGTCTCTCTCTGTCCCAAAAATAAATAAAAATTGAAAAAAAAATTAAAAAAAAAATTTAATAGATAAATAAAAATAAAAGCCTTTAAAACATTTTTAAAAAATATTTTTAATAATAATAATAATTCAACGGGGGAGAGAGTGAGAGTATTTTCCCAGAGGCGGGGGGGGGGGGTCCTATTTCTGGACCCATCTTCAACCCCACGTTTCACATTACTTTTTAATAGACTACACACAGGAAACGTGGCCAGAGTTAGCGGTGGGGCTCTCACACTACAGTGGATCACCACGTGAAGGCCTTCCACTGGTTTTCAAAGAGCTTTACGATCACAGACTCCTCAGCAGAAACAAACACAATTATCGCTACTCTGACACAAGAGGACAAAGGGAAGAATCATTTCCATGGAATTTCAAGACCAGCCTTGACTTCTATGGCTTAAACATGAAAAAATGGTATGTGCAACAAACCCTGTAGAAAAAATACTGGGAACTTCACCATCTTATTTTTTTATGTTATCTTTTAATTTAAATCCAAGTTAGTTAACATGCAGTGTAATAATGGTTTCAAGAGTAGTATTTAGTGATTCATCACTTACATATAACACCCAGTGTTCATCACAAGTGCACTCCTGAGTACCCCTCATCCATTTAGCCAACCCCCCCCCCACCTCACCCCTCCAGCAACCCTCCGGTTGTTTTCTGTATTTGAGTCTCTTACAGTTTGCCTCCCTCTCTTCCCTTCCCCTATGCCACTTAAAAGGGCTTTACATATTTTATCATTTAAAGTAACTTTCACTCTTATTTTTCAGGAATCAAAGAGTTTGTTCCTTTTGGAAATAAAATCTAAATTGTGGGTTTTTTTGCAACTACAAAGAGGAAAAACAACTTCTGACCAGGAGTGCTACAGCACAAGCTTTTTAAAGGCTACCGATAGATTACAACAAAGAAAAAAGAAATTAACACACGTTATCGGCCCACACATTCATTAACATAAACATACACACACACTTATGTTGGTGGTGGGCTGAAGGGAGGGATCAGGTGGATCCTTGACAAAACTGCTTTTCAACTCAAAACTGTTTTAAACTATGTAATCACTTAAAAACATGGCCTGGGGCTCCTGGGTGGCTCAGTCACTTGAGCGTCTGACTTCAGCTCAAGTCATGATGTCACAGTTCATGAGTTCAAGCCCCACATCTGGGCTCTGTGCTGACAGCATAGATGCTACTTGGGATCCTCTCTCCCCCTCTCTCTGCCCCTTCCCTGCTTGCATGCTCTCTCTCGAAAATAAATAAGGGTTAAAAAAAAAAAAAAATGACCTTGCTTCATGCCTAAGCAGAAATTAAATTTCAGCCCCCAATATCTACAGTCACACCCTGGGCTGCTGGTGCTAATGACCCCAGGCCCCTTTGGAAGTGTGAGCTGAGACCACCACCACCGTCAGGTGTGTCCCACTCCAGCCACATTCCACCTCCCCCCCACACTTGGGAGACAAATACAGGCAGCCTAGGTAACTACAATGAAGCCAGGCCACGTAAGCACCTCGCTGTTTCCTAAAGGAGGCAAAATGGAGAAAAGCCCTCAGAATGACACAGTCTATTTTTAGAAAGACTTCAGATTCTTCACTGACAAATGAGAGAGGAACCCAAACATCACAACTACCCTTCCTGACACAGTCCATCTCCTAAGTCTGTGTAATATCCCGTTTACCCTTATACCGGACAAAGCCCTATAACCAACCTCGGAAAAATTACAATGCACTTTCAAAAAACATCAAGACCTCTCCCTTCCCCCCAAAAGCCATTCTCAAATAAGCAAGTGTGGTAAAACTAGAGTCTAGCTAACCACAGAACACTCCAATAAAAGACTGCTAATACAGAAATACAAATCATTTTTTGAGTTAAAAACCAAATCAACTATTTATACATAAAAGCACAAAACCTGTCACATCCCAAACATTAGTCTACTGCCCCAGAATGTACTTTTCCCAGTTTAAACATATATGTGTATGTTAAGTGTTAAACAGAATACCCACAAGAAAGAAAAGCAAATTTGCCAGGAGACAGCCCATTCATTTCCTGACTGCCCTTCCCCCACCAGGTGCTCCTCTTGGGGACCTGTGCTCTAGCACGGTCAGGGAGCTAGCTGGACGGTACACACCTTCCCTGAAGGTCTGCCCTTCAAATCCAATTAAGAAAAAAGAAGGCAACTGGGTGGCTCAGTTGGTTGACCGCCCGACTCCAGCTCAGGTCATGATCTCACAGTCCGTGAGTTCGACCCCCATGTTGAACTCTGTGCTGACAGCTCAGAGCCTGGAGCCTGCTTCGGATTCTGTGTCTCCCTCTCTCTGCCCGTCCCCCACTCATGCTCTGTCTCTCTCTGTCAAAAATATATAAACATTAGAAAAAAAAATTTTTTTTAAAAAAAGGAAAAAGAAGGCCACCTGATATAAATACTAACAGCTCACCAGAGGTTAGTTACTGGACAAAGGAACCAGGGGATACCCTGCTAGGTGAGCAGATAGATGGGCAGAGGCAGAGGGGAGCGGTGAGCTGACCAGGGAGGACTGAAAAGCAGGACAAGAGGAAGCCCTCTATTAACAAGAGGCCCTGAGTTTTAAGCTGGAATTTGTATTTGATCAGGAAACAACCAGAGATTCTTAAGCAGGGAATGTCATGATAAAAACAACAGTTATGAGAGGTTATCCTCATTGAGGTACCTGGATGGCTCAGTCAGTTAAGCATCTGACTCTTGATTTCGGCCCAGGTCATAACCTCACGGTTCTTGAGTTCAAGCCCCACATCAAGCTCTGTACTCCCAAGCACAGAGCGAGAGCTTGGGATTCTCCCTTTCCCTCTCTGTCCCTCCTCCACTCACCCTCTCTCAAAGTAAATAAATAAACTTCAAAAAAAAAAAAGAGAGAGAGAGAGAGGTTATACTGTGGAAGACTATCAGGTTCAGGACTTATGTACTGGTTCGGGGTTTTCCAAAAGAATCATGGAATGCCAGCTCTCAGAGATGCAGTCCTTACAAAGTAAGGTTCTGACATCAAAAAAATGCAGAACACACATCTTCCTCTATTCCCCCAAAGTTTTATAATACATGCTAAAATGGTAAAGGCTCTAACAAGTCTCACAAAAGTCTATTCAATTCCCAAAGTCAGTCTTCTACAATCCGTAAGTTCCAAGCATTGGTTTTTTGTTTTTTTTTTTTTAAGATTTTAAGATTTTATTTTTGAGCAATCTCTACACCCAACGTGGGGCTTGAACTCATGGAGATCAAGAGTCACATGCTCCACTGAGACTGAGCCAGCCAGGCACCCCTAGCACTGACTTTCAATTGAGCTTTCAAATGGGCATCACTATAGAGTGTCCCACAGCGGGGAGCAGTAGGCATTTAAGGATTTTGAATTCTCCAGTTTAATGGTTTCCAAAATTGTGGTCCCTGAGGCAGCCACGCACCTGGAAAACTTTTTAGTTTCTATCCCAGACCAACAGCCTAGCAGTGTGCAGTTCATCAAGCTCTCCAGGTGATGACGATAGATGCTAAACCTTGAAAACCACTGGTTTAATTATGGGTACTTTTCTCAGCTAATCCGGGCAATAACTGAAAGGCACTGAACAGAGGCCAAAGGCCCCCATTCCACCCTGGGGGATGGGGTGGGGGGGCCCTAGGGGCTCAGGAGAGGGACTGGGGATCAGGAATAGGGAAAACATCTTACCATCCAAGTCATCACCCCCCACAGCCACAATCCAGAATGCTAGGAAGCCACTTAAAAATAATACTGGAGCATGGACAAAATCTTTAAAAGTCCAAAAGAAAAAAAAAAAGTGGGAATAAAAGTGCCCAAGGTACCATCTCTTATCAGGCCTGGACTGGTTTCATAGAAGCCATAAACACAATTTGACCCTTAGGGAAACAGGGGCCTCCAGGGCAGGACCTGAGAGGCTCGGTGGCAGGACTTCTGGTGTAAGGAAGACCACTACCACCACCAATGCTGGCATCAAAAGTTAGGACTCTACCCTCAACAGGGCTGTTTTCGAGCTGAGGGGCCCTGGTTAAGCCTCCTGAACCTCAGTTTTCCCATCTGTAAAACCGGTGTCCGAGCCCTTCCATGCCGGGCAAGGGCCTTGAGGGTTGCCCGAGGGCCTAAGCCGCCCACCAGAGCCCTACCCTTGAGAGGAAGGCCAGATAGGTTCGTCCTACTCCTTCAAGGCTTCCTTCCACAAAGAGCAACAAATATTTACTTTCTCAACTGATCAATACAGCAAAGCCAAAGGCACCTTTACTATTCAGGGACAGGAGCAAGAGGAGAAAGAAAAGCCGCCTACCAGTAGGAGCCACTGAGGAAGTGAGTAACTCTGTACGTGACGCCTCTTCTCTTTTTTTCTTTTCGAATTACCTCTCAAGTAATGTTTGCTATGATGAGAGTGCATCAAACACAAGGAAACTCAAACAATACCTTTCTTCGGCTGGCTCTCAGTTTGTCAGGAGTTCAGGAGGCAATTTAACAACTATAACCACGCTACATGTAACTTCAAAAATTATCCTACGAGGAACTGCTCAAGATAACTGCTAACCAACGTCCAGCCCCCAAGTTCCGGGTTACTTTTCATTTTTCCTCAGTGATTTATCACTGTAAATTCCTACCCGAAAAAAGTACTTGGTTCTTAAGTAGGAAATCATTCTAGGGGAACGTCCCAAAGAGCTGCCTTCCCTGTTCATAACACGGGGTATTTAAGGAGCAGCGTCGGGCCAGGCGTCAAGGTTGCAAGGGGCAGGGAGCGAGCGGGGACCCCCCATGGCCCTCAGTCCCCAGCACACGATTCTCTAATGTGGGGCTCTGCCATGTGTCACCACAACACCCCGGCGGCCATTCAACACCTGCCCCGTCTCCCCCCACAACCTGGCCGACCACCACAGAACCCATGGCCTTAACGGACACTGCCCCCACCTGCCCCCTCCCCCGGGTGGCACGCACTCAATTCCAGGCCGCGGGCTGGGCCCCCCAAACCTACAGCCACCAAATAAAACGCTTCTCCCAAGAGCTACACGGAGGCTCCCAGCAATGGTCCTATGCCCACACGATCCTAAGACTAGAAAATGGGGCACAAAGTGGAGACAAGCAGGTTGGCAGCCCGAGTTAGGGAAGTGGAGGTCACTGTTGGGGATATGGAAAAACAGGCATGTATTTACATCTTCACTGACTTACAGAGATAGAACAGAAGGCACACTCTCCTGAAGGGAACAGGGCCTCGGGAGTCCTTCCCGGCGCCAGGGTGCTGCGAAGTCCTGACCATGGAATTCACACTGTACTCTTCCTGTTCATTCATTCATCTGTAACAACTGGAGAGAGGGACGTCCAGGTAGAGAGCGTCTACTCTGGTCAATCCTGAAATCCCACTAAAACCATAATGAAAGGAGTTTTCTTAAAAGGCTAAGACTCTTGCCTACGAGGAGGGGAAAGAAGACCAAGAGCAATGAAATTCCAGAAGTGGGAAGAAAGATAGGAGGGAGAGATGCTAAACTTGAGGTGGAGAGAGCAGAGAACCAAGCCCATTCGCAGCGCTAAATCCCCACAACTCAGGAACCGGCAGCATCTAAAACAAGGAATCAAAGTCAATTAACAAAGTGGTTAGACACCCAGAAGGCCTTCCTCGCTCGGAGCTAGGCAGCTGCCCCGCCTTCCCAATCAAGGAACTAGGGAAAGCACAGTCCCCAGAAAGGAAGCTGAGGGGGTCTGGAGCCAGCAGCAGCAGACACAGCTGAGGACAGAGGCGGTGTGCTAAAAAACGGGGGATCCAAGCTACCTGCACCCACACGCAGTCCTTCCCCTCCGCCCAGTGCTCCTTGGGCATCAGGCCTCGGGAGGGAGAAGGGGTCGGCCCAGGGGAGCATCAGGTGTGGGCAATAAACGGTGCAGACAGAAGCGGGTCAGAGGCTTCTCCCGGAAGGTGAACTGCATAAAAAGCTGAAAGAAACTGACATCAGCCATTCCTTCCTTATCTCTCGCATCAATAGAACCACCCGGTATCACTGAGGTTGGAAAAGTTCCATTCAAGGGCTCAGATTTCCAACCAGCTCAATTGTTCCCCCACTCATAAATACATTGGAGGGTGACCTCTACCATTAGAAATAAAGACCACAAGAGGCACCTGGGTGGCTCAGTTGGTTAAGTGTCTGACTTCAGCTCAGGTCGTGATCTTGCGGTTCATGAGTTCGAGCCCCGCGTCAGGTTCTGTGCTGACACCTCAGAGCCTGGAGCTTTGGCTTCTGTGTCTGCCCCTCCACTGCTTGTGTGTTCTCTCTCTCCCTCTCAAAAATAAACACTAAAAAAGGAAAGAAAGACCACAAAAGGGGCACCTGCGTGGCCCAGTCGGTTAAGCATCTGACTCTTGATTTCAGCTCAGGTCACAATCTCAGGGCTCATAACTCTGAGCTCTGTATGAGGCTCCATGCCAACAGTGTAGAGCCTGCTTGGGATTCTCTCTCCACACCACCCCTCGTAAAAAATAAATTAATTTTAAAAAAAGGTTAAAAAAAAAAAAAAAACTAAAGACCACAACCAACAAGAGGGGAGAAAGGGCTGTGGAAGAAGATCTATTCCGAGCAGAGGCAACGTAACTGCAATTAACATACCCAAGGAGGTAAGAGCAAATATTTCAACTGAAACAATAAAAGAACATTCAGAGAACCAAAAAGAGCTCTTAGAATTTAAAAAACAAGAGCAGAAATACTCATTTAAAAGAGCTAGAAGAAAAAGCTGAAACAATCTCCCAGAAAGCCAAGTAAAAAAGACAAAGAAATAGAAAATAGGTTTAAAAGCATAAAACTACCAGTCCAGGAGGTCCAACATCCAGATAAGAATTTAAGGACAAGAGAACACAGAAAGATGTGAGCTGCCTGATTTAAAGGGCTTCCTGCACGAAGGCAAGTTATTTGTGAAAACTGAGATCACCAAGAAAAAATTCAGATCCTATTAGGCTCAGGAAGAACCGAAGAGCTCACCTACACAGAATCCAGTACTGGTGTGGCACTGAGTTCTTCGACAGCAAAAATGAAAGCTAAAACACAGTAGAGAAATGCTTTCAAGATCCTGGAGGAAAATAATTTCCACCCTATGACCATGCCAAAATACAAATGGAGAGGAAAAGAAAAAGAAACTTTCAGATACCCAGGACCTCAAAAAACCCATCTCCCTTGTACCATAGTCACAGAAAGGCCCCTCAAGATATGTTCCACCCACAGAGTGAACCAGGACAGACAATGACAGGAGACACAGAAAATAGGCTGCCGGGAGCAGGGCGGGGAATCCCACGTATGAAGGGAGAGAAGACCCGAGATACCAGAAGAGGACCAAGTGTGGAAGACCACCAGTCTACAGGGAGGTCAGAAGGCTCTCAGGAAGAGTTCTCCAGGAAGGTGACATGGATAGCCTGTCCGTCTGGCTCTACTTGAACTTCCGCAGGGAAGATTTCAACAACTGTGCGAGTGCTGGTTGAATAAGCTATAAATACTGCTACAGACTCAATGTCTGTGTCCTCCCAAAATGCGTATGTTGAGCCCCAGTGCCCTATGGGATGGTACTAGGAGGTGGGGGGTCTTTGGGGTGATCAGATCATGAAGGTAGAGCCCCCAAAATTGGGACAAGTGCCCTTAGAGAAGAGCCCAGACAGCTAGCTCCCTCACCCCCTCTGCCACGTGAGGACACAGCCAGACACAGACCATCCATGACCCAGGAAGGGGCCCTCACCAGACACAGAATCTTCCAGAGCCTTGACCTGGGACTTCCAAGGCTCCAGAACTGTGAGAAATAAATGTTTGTTGTTTAAGCCACCCAGTCTATGTACAGTACAGTACGGTGTTACAGCAGCCCAAACTAAAGCGATTATTTAAAAAAAAAAAAAAAACTTTCAGAAAAGATTTGAAAAGGAATCCTGGTTTCCTAATGGCTGGGCTGGGAATAGGGTTCCAGTCACACTAATCTAAGCAAAGTTACAATGTAACTACACTGGGGAAGGGGGAGAGAGGTGCACAGGGGCCTGAAGGAGGCAAAAACTAAAGCCTCACTTCAAGTCTAAAGTCCACAGGTAATGCCCAAAACTGGAAGGAAAAAAAAAAGTAACAGCAATTTTTAAATGTTCTTTATAAACAAAGTGGAAACAACAATCAGCTAAGAGAGATCAAAGGGGCTGGGGGGGGGGAGGGGAAGGCCAGGGGCAGGGAAGTGCTGTCTTCCCAAATAAACCTTATAAAGCCATTTGACTCGAAATCATGTGCACAACCTTTTAAATAAAAACTAAACAAAAACCCTAAATAACTAAAAATGAAAGAAAGAATCTGGACCTATACGGTCCTTTCGAATCTCAGGGCCTAAAAATCTTTTTAAAAATAGTAAGAGGCTTAAAATAATAGGAACACAAACACCAGCTACATATTTCGTAAGCATTAACACAAAACTCAAAATGTTCCCACAGTTTATTCAGATACCAATGGGCACTTGCACAGATAAGGTTCCTTGTACTGACCATGAACCCTCAAGAAAACATAACAACCCTCAAGAAAACATAATGGAAGGTCTCTAAAGTCAACAATGCTGTTCCCAGGGGTAGGGCAAACCAGTGCCTTTGTAATCCACAATCTGGGATGTTTTTATACTTTGTAGCAAGCAAAGGTACATCTTGTTTTATTTTTCTTAATCTGAACCTTGGAAACCAGAGAGCCATTTATGATTAGGAAACTCCATACTCACTCCAGGAACCAGGTATTATAGTAGCCATGTTCTTTTTCCCAAAAGCATTTGGCACTAAGAGTTTTAAACATATTGCACTGCAACATGAATGATGGGAAATGACTGGCCCAAGGACAGCAGTTGACCCTAAACAGCAATAGAGGAATAAGAGAGTGCAACCTGTTTCCGGCACTCAGTCCTGCTACAAGGTTCCATTAATGATAACAATGCGGGGCTAAAGCATTAAAAAAATAAATAAAAAACCACAAGGGTTGGGTGGGTGTGGTCCATTTCCTGCAGGTACAGAATTCCCAAGCAGGCAACTCTGAATCACTGGAAGACTGCACACGGAGCGCCAAGGGGCATGTTTCTCAAGAGACCCTCAGGATCCTGGACCCTGGCTTCAGGATGTCTGTAAAAATACACTAGAAAAAAGCAGCAACTGCCAATGGGCTCATTTCTTCAGTCACTCCTTACACTACATCTTGCACCAAGGTCCTAGAAATACCATTCAACTGGAAAGCAATGTCAACCCGTATCAAATACACGCGCTCGGCTGTGCACATGAGAACAGGGGCTCCAAGAGGAGAAGAGTTCTATTACATAAAGGAGCAAGAAAGCAAGGATGGAGGCCGCCTGCCCGTGCAACAGAGGGGACGCTGTGCGTGTTAGCAGCCTAGAAAAACCCAACCTGACCAATTTCTACTGGAAGGTCATTTGGTTCTATGTGAAATACTATCAGGAACATTCCCCTACCTGTAATTACAACCAAGATGTCCTGGACTCCTCCCAGCTATATATTTAATTTTAATTTTTAAAAATCTTCTTACGACACTGCCCACCCAAAATACATTTTTAAACAAAACAAATCCTTAACGTTGTTCAATCCTGGCGATAGAGGAAAAGAGGGAATATAAAATATTCAAATGGGTATTAAAAAAAAACATTTAGGCAACTAACAGTAACAGAAAACTGGCTTTATTTTCATTATTACCCTTAGCATAGAACAGAAAAAAGGATCAAAAGCAGGAGAGATGAGAGACAATAAAAAACTATTACATGTTCACTGAGAGTTCAAATTACCAAGATTTGAGATCTTGCTAAAAAAAAAAAAAAAAAAAAAGAAGTACACCTTGATGGGCACCTGGCGGGTGCAGTCAGTGGAGTGTACAACTCTTGATCTTAGGGTTGTGAGTTCAAGTCCCATGGTGGGAGTAGAGATTACTTTAAAAAATATATATTTAAAAAAAAAAATGTTTGCTGGTTTATTTTGAGAGAGAAACACCCACAAGGTGGGGAGAAGGACAGAGAATCTTAAGCAGGCTCCACACTCAGTGAGGAAGAGACCGATGGAGGTCGGCTCAATCGCACGACCCTGGGATCATGACCTGAGCAGAAATCAAGAGCCAGCAAGAGTCAGACGCTCAACCGACTGAGTCACCCAGGCACTCCCAAAATAAAAAATGCTAAAAAAAAAATTAAAAAAAAAAAGTACACCATGGCTATCCTGTTGCCACCTGGACCTCCCATCGCTCAGTCCTATCCACCCCAACTCTGGCCAGCCTTCCAAGTGGCAACCGGCATGCTGCAGAACCCAAACCCTCCCACATGCAGGAGAGAAGGATTCCTCAAGCTTGGGACAGCACTTTCCCTACTACAGCCAGAACGCAGGCCCCCTACCCCAGGGCCCGCTGCCTCCCCAGCTCTGGAGTCCAGGCTAGCCCACAGGAGCCCGCTTTCCATCCCCACACCTGTCTGTGCCCTTTGTGTGTGAACAAAGGAGTGTGAACCTTTGCAGGCAGACCACCCAGATCAGCTCCCCCTAGGCTGCTGACTTTCCAAGGACATGGCAGAAGGAGGTTCTCACCTCCCCCTCCCACAACTCCTGGCACCACTCCAGAGAAACGTGTTGCATGAATGTGGGCTCCCTATCTAGTCCAGCGTTCCAAGGCCCTAGACCACATTGCACACTTCAGCATCTTGCTCAAGGTGCTTTCAGAAGCTCAATCTCATAAATACCCTGAATGTCCGCACACTGTAACAAGCCAACCTTTCCCCACGGTACAGATGGCAACAGGCTGAACGTGGAGAGGCCTCTTCCATGGAAACAGGAAAAAAAATAAAAAATAAAAAATAACTATGGAAATGTGACACTAACAAGAAAAAAAAAATGCAAGAGCACTTAAGCCACAATTAAATGCAGCTGTCCTTCTGTTTTCCTTCATTTCCCAGATTTCCAGGGCACACAGGTTTCCCCAGGGGTAAGCAAGAGCACTGCAGAAAAGCTCCCAACTCATCCAAACTGACAAGTAACTGTTCTGCTCACTATCCCAACATAAAGGAGCATTCTCAGCAAAGGAGAGGGAGAGAGGGAAGCAAGATGACATTGACGAGTAGAAACTAAGTTTTTGGGCTACTCCTGTAAACCGTCTATACTTTCAAATATGGAAATACCTTAAATTAACAACATCCTCAAAACGTGCATAAGTTAACTCAGCTCTCCTACACGTGACCCTACCTAATTCAATATTTTTCAAACCTGGGTCAAACCAATCAGCTGTGAAATCAACTTAGTGTTGCAACCAGGTTTGGTTTTCTTTTTTTTTTTTAAACAAAATACATCACACAACAGTGTATCACAAGTAGTAAGGATCAGGACACTGTCTCCTGAAACTTTTGTTTCAGATCTTGACATAAAATATACTTCTGGAGCGCCTGGGTGACTCATTTGGTTAAGCATCCAACTTCAGCTCAGGTCAAGATCTCACAGCCCGTGGGCTGGAGCCCCGAGTCAGGCTCTGTGCTGACAGCTCAGAGCCTGGAGCCTGTTTCCGAATCTGCGCCTCCCTCTCTCTCCGCCCCTCCCCCGTTCATGCTCTGTCTCTCTCTGTCCCAAAAATAAATTAAAAAAAAAAAAAAAAAAAGTTCAAAAACTAAACAAAAACAAACATTTAAAAAAAATCAGATTCTGTGTGTGTCTCTCTCTGCCCCTCCCCAACTTGTGCTCTCTCTCTCTCAAAAAATAAACATTAAAAAAGATTTTTTAAATGAAAAATATATATACTTCTTATGTGCATCACAAAACAGAAAAGCTTAGAATACAGATATAAATCTGTAATTCAAAATCTAATTCTTTTTTATCCACTTAGGCTAACTAAAGCTTGCTTTTCTTCAAATCTGAATTACACTGATTGAAACAACAAATGTTCAAGGACACAGAGTACGTTCATCCACAAATCAACCTAATTTCTTTATGTCTATTTGTAGTTACTACATCCAGTTCATGACTTTTTATTTTCTCTCCTATGCTAATAGGAAACTGGGGTGTGGGAGGTAAAAAAGGAAACCCTAGCAACCTTCATGAAACACACTGAAAATATTAACTCATTCAGATGTCCAGTCCTCAACTCCTCACCTGGGACCTGCCACATGCGTGTTCAATAACGGTTCCTAATGGAATAAAATATCAACCTCGTTGGGGCGCCTGGGTGGCGCAGTCGGTTAAGCGTCCGACTTCAGCCAGGTCACGATCTCATGGTCCGTGAGTTCGAGCCCCGCGTCAGGCTCTGGGCTGATGGCTCAGAGCCTGGAGCCTGTTTCCCATTCTGTGTCTCCCTCTCTCTCTGCCCCTCCCCCGTTCATGCTCTGTCTCTCTCTGTCCCAAAAATAAATAAATGTTGAAAAAAAAATTTTCAAAAAAAAAAAAAATCAACCTCGTATTTCTAATTTCTCGTATTTCTTCAGCAAACCCAAATCGAAATGAAAAGAACCTTTAAAGCTTGCAAAGTTAATAATAAAGCAACAATACAGGGGCAGCTGGGTGGCTCAGTCAGTTAAGCATCCGACTTCAGCTCAGGTCATGATCTCACGGTCCAAGAGTTCGAGCTCCACATCAGGCTCTGTGCTGACAGCTCAGAGGCTGGAGCCGGCTTCACATTCTGTGTCTCCCTCTCTCTCTGCCCCTCCCCCACTCGCGCGTATGCGTGTGTGTGTGTGTGTGTGTGTGCGTGTGTGTGTGTGTGTGTGTCTCTCTCAAACATTTAAAAAAATATTTTTAATAAAAAAATAATAAAGCAACAATACAGCATGATGAGTAGAAGTATGGTCTTGGAGACAGGAAAGATTTCTTAAAATCACACATTTGCCAAATATACTACCTCACCTTGGTCAGTTCAATTAGTCTCTGTTGGCCTCCACCTCTAGAAAAATGGCATAAATAATACCTATGCCTCAAGAGGTTCCAATAAAAATCTAGAAGGCACAAAAACGATTTGCAAGACAAGGAAAGATGATGTTTACACTAAAACGTCCTTTCATTCAGGTTTACTTTTAAGTATCTTTAGGATACTTAAATTCAGGCTGCCTGAATTCACTCTGCAGTCTGATTTTTTTTTTCAGTAGGTCCCACGCTCAGTGTGGGGTCCAAATTGGGGGTTGAACTCACCACCGTGAGATCAAGACCTGAGCTGAGATCAAGAGTTGGACACTTAAACCAACTGACCCCTCTCTGAAATGTTTAACCCAACTCCTTATAAGCTCTGTTCACAAGATGAGAGAGAAGAAAAGGGAGGGATGGAATGTATCAGGACAGGGCACAGAGGGGTTAGTACTTCTCTCTTGTTTTATCCCAGAGAACAGTCAAAGGCGGGTGTGCCTTTCCCTTAATCCTCAACAATTTAAGGAAAGCCTCCCTGGGCAGCAGCAAGGGCTAATTCAAAGTAGAAACTAAATGTTTGTTGTTTTTCGTTTTGGGAGAAGGGAAAGGAAAGGAATGTTCTTCCCCAAAAGGCACACTAAAAACAATTACACAGTTTGCAAATGTACTTAAGTACCGAAATCTCCCAGGCCACCTCTGCACACCCCCCAAAACTGTGACAGCTGAAAATTTGGTGGTCTCCACCAAACAAAAACAGTTTCCTTGTAACAGAAATTTACCTTCTCTTTCCAAGATGTTGGCCCACACTCTCCAAGACAAAAAAAGGAAAAACTGACAAAAAGAAGTGTTGAGAACAGACAGCCTTGGGGGACCATCTGATACTGACTTCACCCAGCCAGCAGGGCTTTTAAGTACCTCTTTAAACTGATTCGCTTTCCACAAAGGCCCCATGCCTCCACTGTAAACTCTAAGTGAGGCATCTCTACCAGATTACAACCTGATTAACACTGTCAGTCTAAAGGAAATACTGATGAAAAAAAAAAAAAAAACGTTTTTAACTCAAGAGGTCCTTCTTGCTCTACTGGTCAGGAATAATTTTTCACCCAGTTCACCCTGCCTTCCTGCCTCTCAATTCCAACCACACTAAAGCAGGAACTTTAGGAAATACCAAAAAAAAAACCACATCTGATTTTTACCTAGCAGTCAGCAGAAGCCTAGATTTGAAATGCCTGCTGAGTTTAAAAGATCTTTAAATGAGATTCAAGGACAGTTTTCTTCCAGTGCACTCTTAAAATATTAACTTTGTTACTCCTTTACAGAAAAAAAAAAACCAAACACACACATACCTCACGCTAAAATTCTGGTAGCTTTGTGTTCCTAGTTTTCTAGATTTCAAACCTGAACAATGAAATCCAGCTTTCTTTTTATGGTTACAGAAAGGGGGTGGGGATGATAGGTCTCATAAGATGGGGCAGATTCAATTCTCAGCCCCTAACATGCCAGGTCCAAACACCGCACTTCTCAGCCCTAACAAGCAAGGGAAGAAGAAAAAATGAGCCCGCGGATGTCTGTAAAATAACAAATAATCCACTTGGATACCGTGGTTGTTTTTTTGAAGCTCTTTATGCTCACTCGCTAAACTAAAACTGGGGCAGCAATAAAGACCTACTCTCACTATTATCGTGAGATTTTAATCCTAATTATTTAACCACCATTTATGTGCCTACAAATAAGATAAATTAACGAGAGCCAAGTGGTTTTGTTTTTCAAAAGGCTAAAAACAGTCCCCAAAGGCGAAAAAAACTTTACTGTGTTCGCGTACTTTTGAAATTCAACTTCTCCCCCGTCCAAAAAAAAGTCACTGGTAAGCCAAGATACCACAGAGTAGCAACGGAGAGATTTACTGGGAAGGAGCTCGTCTGGATCCAATCAAGTCCCCAAGTGAAAGCCCAGTGTCCCGAGATCGGGCGGGTCAGCCTCGGCTCGGGACAACCGGAGTACACGCTGTCCGACTGATTCCTCCTTCCAGAAGGTTTGCAGGCTCGCACTTTCCCCTCAATTGGCCCCAGAAGGAAAGGCGCGGAGCAAAGGCGCTGGGAAGCGGGGCTGGCGGTCACACCTTCCCGCACCCCGCCCTGCCTCCTCCGCCCGGCCCGGCCCAGGACGAGTCGGGGCGCGCCCGGGGCTCCCCTCCCGTCTCTCAACTTTATCGCCTGCTCGCGGGGGAACGGGGCCTCCACCGCCCCCCGCCCGCGCGCAGGGCCCACAGACCCGGCCGGGGCCTCCAAGGGCATTTCCCCCCCATCACTTCTCCCAGGGACCGAGCCGGCGCCAGGCCTGCGGCTCGGGAGGCGGCGTGCGGAGAGGCCGGCGGGGACGGCGAGGCGGCCGGCTCCCCCACATCCCTGCCCGACTGCCCCGGCTCCCGGCCAGCGAGGGCGCCTCCAGGCCGCGGCCCCTATGTCCCTGCACCCCCCCCCCCACCCTCCCCAGTCCCCGAGCCCCTGAGCCTCCGAGCTCCCGGGCCGCGGCGCCGGGCAGGGGCGCCCTGAGGGCTGGAGCGCGGCGCGGGAGGCCGGCGCGACCCCGGAAGGGGCAGCGTGGGGGGGCCGTGTTTACACCGCCAAGTTCCCCGCTTCCGCCCCGGCCCGCGCATCCCTCCCTCCCCTCGCGGCCCGGCTCCTACCTACCTGCATGCCGGGCAGGCCCGACTGCACCGGGGAATGAGCCATGGCGGTCAGGACGGCCACTTCCTGGGACGGGACGGCCGGGCCGCGGCGATCCACGCGGGCGACGAGGCCCGCGGGCCGCGCGCAGCCCTCGGGCGGCGGGGGAGGCGGCCGAGCTCGAGTCCGGCTTCGGCGCGGGGACCGGCCTGAGTCCGAGGCCACCCCAGCCCCGGCGGGTCCCGGGCCGGGCGGCGGGCTCAGCGGCGAGCGGCGGGCCGCGTCTCCATGCACCGCGCCGGGGAGGGGCTGCGAGGGGCGCGGGGACTCGCCGCCGAGCTGCCGCTATCGCCGCCGCCGCAGCTGCTCGGCTGGAGCCCGGCGGCCTGGGCCCGCGCGCGCTGGCCGCCTGGAGCCGGAGTGGGCGCGCACAGCCCGCCGAGCCCGCGAGCGCCGAGCCCAGCGCGCCCCGCCCCGGCCCGGCCCCCGCGCCCGCCCCCGCGGCCCGGCCGGGGACCCCGCCCCGCGCTTCCGGGAGGGGGAGGAGGCTCGCGGCCGCCCGGCGCCCTAGGCCGCAGCCGCCTGCGCCGCCGCCTGCCGGGCGGGCGGGGGTCCTGGCGGGGGTCAGAGCGCCTCCCGCGGGCCGTGCCTGGCGCCCAGCCGGCCGAGCGGAGCGGGGAGGAGGCCGGCAGACGGGTGCGGGGAAGGGGCCTCGGCCCCGGCGCCCGGCGTGGGGAGGAGGGGACCGAGTCGGAGCTGGGGTTTGGCCGCGTACCCAACCCTCATGCTCCCCCCCCCCCGATCTCGCCCCCACCCCGGCCCGGTGCGGCCCAGCGGGCAGGGTCCCGGGCGGCGAGGGAGCGGTGAGTGCCAGCTCTGAACTCTGCCATCTTCTTCCTGCTGCAAACGAGCCCACCCCGCTCCATCTACCCCCAGAGAAATGGGCTCCAGGCGACCTCCCCGAGGACAGAGTCTGGGGCAAGGAGACCTCGGGAGAAGAGTGCCCCGCGGGGTCAGTTCAAAATTACCAGGGCGGAGCTGCTTCGGTGTCTGGGTGAAGTTTTCGACCAACCCCAGGAGGAAAGCGAGAGGGAAGAGGTCGAGAGCTGTTAATTCCCAGTGCTTTTGCTGCTTGAAAACAGCCCCACTTGGAATGCTAGGCGCTGAAAATCACTGGGGGGCTGAACCCCACCATCTCCGGGCTCCAGTCCCAGGCGGGAGCGTCGACCCAGGAGAAAGGGGAAAATGGGGGCCGGAGGGGCAAGGAGGAAGGGAAGACAATCGAAGGAAACCCGTGTCTAGACTTATCCCGAGCCCTCTCGCCCTCTCGCTCTCTCTCTCTCTCTCTCTCTTTCTCTCTCTCTCTCTCTCTCTCCCCCTCTCCCCCTCTCTCGGCTGCTCGCAAAAGCCCCAGGTCCCCTCTGGGGACCAGTACTGCCTTCACTTTTTAGTGACTGCAGAGAAAAGAAGCTCCAGAAAGTATTTCACTTACAGTGACAAACAGTGGCAGCCACTGACGTGATCGGCTGCACCTCAGGTTGTTGGGACCAGGCATTCATTCATGCGCGGGAACGCCCATATTGCTGTACAGAGGTTGGACCTACAAAAAGTGAGTCCCCCGGAGATCACGAATAATTGGAGGAAACTCTAAAGTCCTCCACCGAGGTAAGGGGTGTTTATCCTCTGATGTGTCCCGGTATCCTGAGAATTTCTGTTCCCTCTGGTGCTCTGGATCAGGCAGAGTGGGGTGCTAGAGCTTAATCCCCACATTCCCTTTGGAAATGTGCATGTATTTCCTCAGGGTCCTCCAGGATACCTCCAGATACCTTCATGGTTGTCACTGGTACATCATCTTCACTGAGTTATGAAGCCCTGCCTTCCCCAAGCACTGCTAGGAGAATGTGGCAAATACAAAGTTTAGAAAAGCGTGAGCCCTGATAACCTAAGAGCTTACCATCTTGTGTAAATTATGTGTACCTAGTAAATGGTACTGTCAGCTGCACTGACAGCTCGGAGCCCGGAGCCTGCTTCAGATTCTGTGTCTCCCTCTCTCTCTTGGCCCCTTCCCTCCTCGTGCTGTCTCTCTCTCTCAAAAATAAATAAATCTTTAAAAAAAAATTTTTAAATGTTCATACTCCTGGGGCACCTGGGTGGCGCAGTCAGTTGATCGACTAACTTCAGCTTGGGTCATGATCTCACGGTTCATGAGTTCAAGCCCCACATCGGGCTTCCTGCTGCCCGCCTGTCAGTGCAGAGCCTGCTTTGGATCTTCTGTCCCCCTCTCTCTGCCCCTCCCCTGTGTGAGCTCTGCCAAAAATAAATAAGTATTAAAATGTTCATATTCCTCAACCCATAAAGGCTACTTGAAGTCACGTATCCTAAGGTTACAACCAAAAAGTACATAAGAATGGATATGAAAAGATGCATGTTGGGATAGCTATAATTGTGGGAAAACTAGGAACAGATTAAAATTTTAACAGATTTTTAAGTAAATGACAGTATTTTTATGCAGCAAGTACTACATAGTCATTAAAAATGATGTATTACAATATTTAGTAGCATGCAAAAGTATTTTCATTATCCATTGTTAAGAAAGAAAAACACAGGGTACAAAACAAATGTATACCCTGACCTCAAGCTACTTCATATATGTGAAGTTATATTTAAGTATATAATTTACATATTTATATAATGTTATGTGTATATGCATAACCAGAGAAAAACCTGGAAATATATACACCAAGATTTAACAGTGGCTATCCTTGGAATTAAAGATGATTTGTTTTCAGTTTGTAATCAAGCAATAAAGACCATCATGCTAAAGCTATTTTGGGGTAGCGGTCAGGGTAATAACATGACAGCAAGACAAGGAGGAAGAAACAGGGCAGTGGACAGAAATGTTTGGGCACTGAACTGAGGCATTACCATTGGAAAACTCTCAAACATTGGAGCCCAAATTGCATAACAAATAATCTTTTCCAACAAATAAGCCGTGGTGGGGGAGTGGAACATTGGACCATAATAACCTTGTATAAAAAGTAATCAGAATCCCATTTCATATCCAGAGGCTAGAGAGGCCAAGGGCATGTAGGTTATAATGGGATACGACTTATCTGGAAACAGTGGCTTGCATTCATTAGCTGGTATATTTCCCTATTTATTTTTCCCTGTTATTTTCCCTGTTTATCTCCTCACCATGACTGAACTTCATTTCCTCCTTGGACCATGTTTATACCACTGAGCACGATTCTCCTTGAAAGAAAGGAAAGAAGCAAACCAAAAGTTCCTGGTCGTACTCAGTCATATACAGACATTACCCAGGATCCCCGGGGCAGTGGTCCTGTCCCTCTGTTTTAACAGAGCAGATGACTGACATCCCCCAGGATGAGATCCTGCCCAATTGCTTATTGCATCCATTCATCCATTAACACATTTTTTGAATGCCAAGTACAAGTCAGACATCTGGTTCGGCATTGGGTCCAGGAACACTGGCTCCTCAGGTACTTCTTATCCCATTCTAGGGAAATAATCTCCCAGAATCCAAACTTCAGAATTTTACTACAGTAACACAATTGATTAAATTTAGAGTCGAAATAGCTCTAATTTCCACCAAGGAAAGAGGAGCATTATCCTGTCGTCCTCTGCGTCTTGTCACTTTGTCTCTCCACTCTCAACATATAATTACAACAGATCATCTACTACTGTAATTTCCGAAGGAAAGATTTTGAGGGTCTCCATAGAGATTATGCATTTTCTGGTCTCCATGGAGATACTTACTAACCGATGGAATTATTTTCATCCCCCGGCCCTCTTTGTCTTTTGTGTTGACTTAAGGATAAGAATAGGGCAATGAATTGTGATCTGACACATATTCAGGACCACAAAGGACATTTCCATACCCCTAGATAGAACCCCTCTGAATACAGAACCCTTGGTTATTGATTCCCCCTAAGCCAGTGAGTAGTTTTAGCCAAGCTCAAAGAGCGCAGCCGAAAACAAGAATTCAACAATCAGTCCCTTCAATTCTCCTTCTGAGTTGAAAAGATAAACACCCCCAAATGCCACTTTATAAAGAGCAGCTAGGCAAGTAGCACATTAGCAATTTAAATGTACAGATTAAAGAAAGGGACTTACATGGTGAACTTTAAAGAGAGAAATATGAGTAACTTGGATAAGTAACTAAGAGAAGGCTTGACAAATTTCTACACATGTTCAGCAGGTGAAGACACAAAAGAGGAAGGCAGATTATTAAGACTGGTATAAAGAAGCATGGTTAGCCATAGTTGATGACGTGACAGCAAGAAAATATACGCTAGAGCCCCAGGGAAAGATCCAGCCACATTGGCGCAAAGGAAGTGTCATTCTCTGGGTGTGGAGATAGGACCGAGAGCTCTCACAGCAACATATGACTGGAAGTCAGTTTGAGGCCCTGCATTTGTCTGCCAGGGCCGCCATGAAAAAGCACCCTGGGCCGGGTGGCTTGACAGAAATGTATCTCCTCACAATTATGAAGGCTGGAGGTCGGGGGTGTCACCAAGGTTGATTCTTCTGAGGCCTCTCTCCTTGGCTTGGAGGTGCCCGTCGTCTCCCTCTGTCTGCACATTGTCTTCCCTGTGCATCCTGATTTATTTTTAGAAGGACGCCTGCCATATTTGATTAGGGCTCACCCTAATGACTTCATTTTAACTTCATTCCCTCTTTTTTCTGTTTTTAAGATTTTATTTATTTTTTAAAAGTTCATTTATTTATTTTTGAGAGAGAGAGAGAGAGTGCATGCGCATGTGGGGAAGGAGCAGAGAGAGAAGAGAGAGAGAATCCCACCAGTGCAGAGCCCGATGCTGGACTGAAACTCAGGAACTGTGAGGTCATGACCTGAGCGGAAGTCAGATGCTTCACCGACTGAGCCACCCATATGCCCCTAAAATTTTATTTTTTGAGTCATCTCTGCACCCAAGGCGGCACTCAAACTCACAAGCCTGGCATCAAGAGTCACATGCTCTTCCAACTGAGCCAGCCGGGTGCCCCAAACTTAATTACATCTCTAAAGACTTCATCTGCTGGGGTGTCTGGGTGGCTCAGTCGGTTAAGGGTCCAACTTTGGCTCAGGTCATGATCTCCCGGTTGGTTTCGAGCCCCCGGTCAGGCTCTGTGCCGACAGCTCAGAGCCTGGAGCCTGCTTCCAATTCTGTGTCTCCCTCTCTCTCTGCCCCTCCCCCGCTCTCACTTTGTCTCTCAAAAATGAACATACATTAAAAAAAATTTTAATAAATAAAGACTCCATCTGCAACTACAGTCACATGCTGAGACACTGAGGGTTAAGACCCCAACATAGGAAGGGGGTGGGGCACCACTCAGCGACAACACCGCCCTTTCACTGCTGTTCTGGCCACTCACTTTATCTGGTTCCTTCAGGCTCAGCTCCGTGAGTGAGGGCTTCCTTTCTCCTCTCCCAAGGCCTGGGGACCGTTCTACACAGTTCACATTTCACATTTATGCTAATAGAAATTGCTTCATATTTCCGTGGGCGTAGTCCCTAAAGTTTTTCTCATGCAGAAACTAGAGCATTAATCCCCAACCACTGAACAACCGAGGGCAGACGCAGGGAACAGAAGCACGTATTTACTCGGTAAAACATTTCTAGTTAGAAGAAATTATCTGGAATGCCTGGCAGAATCTGCCAGAAGAGAGTTCAAAAGTAATAAATACTCATTTCAGCCCAAAGGTTGTACTCTGATAAAGTCTCTTTTTCTCTCTAGTGCCTCCTCGGCCCCTGAGGATCGCTGCACTTGAAGGTACAGGATGTTTGGGGACTAAGCCCACCCCAGGCAGGGACTTTTTGTTCTACATTCCTGGGGTGGCAATTCTGGGGGCTCACACCGGGGAAGTTTAAGCTGTTTAGAAGGGAGCATTAGCACAGGCTCACTAGGAAAATTCTCATGTGCAATTTTGCCTGGCAAAAAGCCAATTAACAGAGCTTGTCACCCTCTGAGCAGCGGCCACTTGACCCTGCCAATCAGCTCATAAAGCCTTCAGTACACAAAGCCTCATCAAGCGCTGTGTGTGTGTGGATTTCTCTCCCTCCTGAGGCTGGGTTTGCGTGCAAATGTATCCAGAAAGGGCATAAATGAAATCATCCCCAGAAGGGTGATGTCATCTATCCCCCAGTCTCGGAACTACAGTGCCAGTTCTTAAAAGCCCTTGGCTCTGTTTTCTGACAAGGAAGACAAATGGTAGAAAGTGATTTTAATTTTCACTTCAAGGAGATCTAGGGAATTATGTGCTTAAGGAACGTTGTATAACCACACAAAGGTAAAATGTGCCTCTGAGTGGTAGGCATCGGTTCCAGAATGCACACAAACAACTATGGGTGGAATCCTCATGAAAATACTGACCTAACACAACCCTGTCATCAAGGATCCACCAGAAAAAAAAAGATTTAAGCGTGTAGCTTCATACCTTGATTTTCCAGCCCGGTTTTATTTGGTTTCCTAAGAAGCTATGTTAGCGAGACTATTAGAGCTCTTTGAACAAGTGACAGAAACCTAGCTCAGACCTTCATAACCACGAAAGGGAAATTTTAGCTCAGTGATGGAAATCCATCACTGGCTTGGATAAATCCAGGAGGGCGTGTTCAATGATGAGATCAAAACTCTGTCTTGCCCTGACTCTCTTCTTTGCTAGCCTCTGCTTCATCCTCATGTGGGTTTTCTAGACCAGGTGTCAAGAATCTCTCTATATGGTCTTTGTAATCCCAGAGAGAAAAGAGTAATTTTCTCTCATCCAATGTCATATACCAAAGCTAGCGGAGGGACTCAAATTTATGTACGTTCTTGTGACCAGAAGGCAAGAGAAGATGCAGGGATGGTCCTTTCTAGTCCAGATAGTATGGAATGGACATACAGGACATGTCCCTATTCCTGTATAGAAGATATGTCCCATCCCTGTATAGAAGACACAGGGATGGAACAGTCTAGTCCAGGTAGTGTGTCATGTGCAAGAGGCAGTTCCTGGATAGAAAGATGTCTAGGGCACCTGGATGGCACAGTCAGGTAAGCAACCTGACTATCGGTTTCAACTCAGGTCATGATCTCACCGTTCGTGAGTTCAAGCCCCACATCGGGCATCACGGCTGGCAGCACGGAGCCTACTTGGGATTCTTTCTCTCTCCCTCTCCTCTGCCCATCCCCCCTCCCTCCCTGCCCCTCCCCCACTTGCACTGTCTCTGTCTCTCTCAAAATAAATAAGTAAACTTAAAAAAAGAAAGAAGAAAGAAAGAAAGAAAGAAAGAAAGAAAGAGAAAGAAAGACTCCTGGCCTGAGACATTCCACCTTTGGCTGCCCAGCACATGTACACGCACGCACATGCACGCGCGCGCACACACACACACACACACACACACACTTATATGCACCCAGATGTTCTCTTTTCCCATTTATGATTTCTTTTATGCACGCCTCTCCCCAACATAATACGGCCAACCCATGCATAACTATTCATGTGCTTTTCTCTTCTCTGAAGCAAGCCAAGTGCCTTCTAATTAGGTCAACCATTCCTACTCTGGGGGCTCTGGATAATATGTATTCTTCTCTGTCAAGTCTGGATGTAGCTTTTCACAGGTCAGCAATCTACTGTATATCTACATCGTAAATGTTAGCACGCTTAATGTGTTTAACATGAGAAAAAAAAATTGATAACCACCTTAAAAACTCTTCTCTGAAAAGAAGGGGAAAAAATAAGCAGGTGTCATCATGAGTCTGTAAAATACATGATATTTTCTTGGTAAATGAGGTGGTCAGGAGAGGGCCGGGTCAGCCACTGGCACTGAACTTGTCTCTGTTCTTTGAAAGGTTCTCCATATTCTGTGGCCTTCCATGGCCACCCTGGAGAGGAGCATATATATAGGCTGGCCTTCTGGAGTGTGCACGGCTTCAGCAGCCCACCTCTTATTGCTGAGGATTTGGGGTCCCGGGGATGGTCTTAAGTGTAGACTTTCTCCTTCCCAACTTTCTCCTTCCCAACACCCTTAGTATCTCAGTAATTTTTCATAGGAACCCTGAGCCAAAGGAAACACTCAACAGTCCATCCAATTAACTGAGAAGCTATGTACAAGCAACTTAATAAATATTTCTGTCTTAGTAACTTAGTAGCCCTTTGAAAAAAGAACACAGTAAATTAGAAAATAATCTGTTAATTTCAGTCTTAAATTACCACCATTACTTGCTAAGGGGACATATGTTCCTTTTGGACACTGTACAGCTTCTCAGACCTTAATGTGAGATTGGACATATTTCTTCAGTTCTTCAATTCTTGTTACACACTGATTTTTTATCATAGCAGCTGCCAAAATATAAGCAGTTGCTTGGATGATATACGACATCATTGAAAAGAATGTAGCATGATCTCATGTTGAAACTGTGGACCACCTGCCAGCGTGATGTCCAACAGATGCTTAATCTGCTGTATTTCTTGAAAATTTTAAATACCCTGTGGTGCCTCTGTGAACTCTTTGCAGTATCAGGACACCTGGGGGCAGAGTTTGGGAACCATGGTTTTAACAATTTAGCAATAACAGGTTTATGTTTGCCCTTGTGATAGAAGTCCCTTGAAAACTGAGTAGGAGACCAAAGCCACAAACCTGTTGAGTCAGGGTCTTGGAATCTGAACCTTTTCATTGCATTTTCTGGCCTTTTTATGCCAAGAGCCTCCTGAGTGTTGGGCTGTGGCACACCAGTATGGTGAAAGTGCATGCCCATGGTCCCTGGCAAATGGGCAGTCAGTCCCAAGGCATCCAGAGCCCCCGGCTGGTGGCCTCTGGAGGGAGGAGCACCGTCTTCTGTTCAGACCAGTTCACCTTACAAATACTATCTTCTTTACGTAGATATGGATGTTATAAATATTCATTCTCAGTACCTATTGCGTCCAAATTCTACAAATGACCCGGGTCCTGAAGCACAAAGAACAATTCAGCCAGCTCCAAATCAAGCATCCAACAGGTCAGGGGGCACCAGCTTCTCCAGTACAGGAACTCCTACAGCCTCCCATTCTGTCTCACCCATGCCAATTTTTCTCTCACATCTTCCATTCCTGGTTCCAGTTTTTTACTTGTCTGGACTCTGTTGGTTTCACGCAACAGAAACCCAGTTAAAATTAGCTTAAACAAGAAGTAAGTTATCTCATTTAACGGGGAAATCCAGTCTTTATAAGCCAGTCACAGTCAAGTTTAGAGAGTAAAATTGTAAAAGGTCAAGGTAGCTGCTGACAACTCAGTTTGGGGATTCAAAGAAGGTGATCAGGACTCTGTGTGCCTTTTTGAAAGAAATATTTATTTATTTTGAGAGAGAGAGAGAGCACGAGCTGGGAATGGGCAGAGAGAGAGGGAGACAGAGAATCCCAAGCAGGCTCTGCGCTGACAGCAAGGAGCCCAACACAGGGCTCGAGCTCACGAACCATGAGATCATGACCTGAGCAGAAGCCGAGAGTCTGACACTTAACTGACTGAGCACCCCAGGCACCCCAGGACTCTGTGTGTCTTGGTATTTTGGCTCATTGGTTCCTGCTTGTGTTACTTATCAGACAGGCTCTTTCCATAGGATAGCAGGATGATTATGTCAGCCTTAGACCTTTATCATCCTAAGGGTTTAAGAGCCCAGATTAAAGGGAGCATCCTTCATGAGAGCTCTGCCCAGAATTCATAGGGAGGATTCTGATTGGCTGGAGCAGTGGGAGGGACAGAATTATCCCATCAGAGGGGCACCTGGGTGGTGCAGTCGGTTAAGCGTCCGACTTCAGCCAGGTCACGATCTCGTGGTCCGCGAGTTCGAGCCCCGCGTCAGGCTCTGGGCTGATGGCTCAGAGCCTGGAGCCTGTTTCCGATTCTGTGTCTCCCTCTCTCTCTGCCCCTCCCCCGTTCATGCTCTGTCTCTCTCTGTCCCAAAAATAAATAAACGTTGAAAAAAAAAATTTAAAAAAAAATTAAAAAAAAAAAAAAGAATTATCCCATCAGAATCCAGGGACAGAGGACAGGTTTTTTTGTGGGTGGCGGTACTCTAAATAAAGTGACACTGAACAGACAGCCCTATACCCCTTAGATGGGGGGAACTGGAGGTTTGCTCTGAGTAGCTGCTTAATCTGACTGTGGGGAAATCTTTCTTATTAAGTTCAGGATCTTCTTACAGAGTTGTAAGCATCAGGGACTGGCAAACTTTTCCTGTAAAGGGTGGGACAGTCAATATTTTAGGTTCATGGAACATGTGATCTCTGTCACAGTTACTCAACTCCACTGTTGTATCAACAAAGTAACCACACACAACATGAATTCAAGTGAGCATAGCGGAAACTCTGTTTACAAACACAGCTGGTAAATTAGATTTGCTCCCTGGGCAGTAGTTTGTTGACCCCTGCTCTGGATAAGTGACCTTGGAAAGTTGGGTGTATGGTCAGACCATTGCAGAGAGTTCAAACAGGACAAGTTTAGGGGAGTACACAAAGGAGGAAAAAGAAAGTACAGTGACACTACATGGATATGTAGAGTTCACAGAAAGAGACCAAGGAGCTATCCTGGACCATATATTGTAAGTAAGTCCTTAATACATAATTGTAATTAAAGATAAAGGCAGGGTCCAAAATACATGTATAACTGGAAAGAACACAAGGAAGCAAGTTTTTGTAGGCAGGATTCAGGCCCTCTGGGAATATTACCAGTGGACCTTCACAATGAAAATTGAGTCATACCAAGAGTAACTATCGGGGTGCCTGCGTGGCTCTGTCTGGTAAGCGTCCGATTCTTGATCTCAGCTTAGGTCTTGATGTCAGGGTTGTAGCTTGAAGCCCCGTGTTGGGCTCTGTGCTGAGCATGAAGCCTACTTAAAAAAAAAAAAAAAAAAAGAATATGCTGAACTTGGGTGGCTCAGTCGGTTAAGCGTCCGACTCTTGGTTTCAGCTCAAGTGATGATCTCATGGCTTTTTGGGTTCGAGATCCACATTGGGCTCTGTGCTGGCAGCGTGGAGCCTGCTTGGGATTTCTCTCTCTCTCTCTCTCTCTCTCTCTCTCTCTGTCCCTCCCCCACTCTCTCAGTCTCTATCTCTCTCAAAATAAATAAATAAAATATTTAAAAAAGAATACCTATGAAGAGTCGTGAACTCCTTAAGGTGAGGATCCAAGTGTAATTTTTTACCTTGTGACCCCAAGAGTGTTTCTGGTGTGGGGATACAGAAGAATATAATAAATATTTGTTTATGCATGTCAGAAACAGGTAAGTTTAAAAATAAAAATTCTATTATTTAGAAAGTGCTTAAAAATAGGAGAAAACTGGGGCTTACACACTGCTGATGGAAATGTAAGTTGGTATGCATTTCTTAGAGGGACTTTTAGTCATGTAACAAAAGCCTTAAAATATTCATACTTTTTTCCTATTATATTTTTATGTCAAGATATTATGTTTAAGAAATGAGCACAACTTTTTAGAGATGTAATATGAAGATGAGCATCACATTGCTATTTATAACAAAGAAAAAATAAAAACAGTTGAAATGTCCTATTATAAAGGTTTGGCTAAAAGATTATGGTTCACTCATAGAATGGTATAAATTCTATGTAGCAACTTAAAATTATTGTGTAAATTAATACTGAGACACTTACTGAAGATATTCATGGCTCAAATAAGGATAAGTGGGAAAAACAAGTTATAGGAATGTATGCTACGTACATACATACATATATGTAAAATGTATGTAAAATTCATATGTACTACCTTCTGCTTCTGGCGATGGCTGAATTCTGGCCTAGGGTATTTCAGAACAATGCCACCAAGTATAACTAGAAAAACTAGATAAATTAATTAATAGACAAATCAATAAAATTTTTAAAAACCCATGTGTTTGACGTTATCAGAGAGTTAGCCCAGCAATTTGTGGAGCTAAGATCTAGAAGAGAGGGAAGAGGTGGGCCTGGTATGTGGGGCTGCTTTCCTCCTTGAGGCAACTGCTAATTTGAAAGAGACAACTGAGTGGCAAAAGAGTAAAAGAGAGGTTTTGCACTTTCACAGAGCTAAGCAGGCAAAGCTGTGATTTCAGGGCTCTCTAAGGAAGAGAAGTTTTGGCCAACAACCCAGACTTTTGGTTGGGATCACAAAGCACTAGATCCTAAAAATGAAGGTGAATCTCACAAGAAATAAATCTACCTTCAATTCAGCCCAATAAGTGAGACTAAGATGATCTGTCTGTCCTAGCCTTGTGCTATACCAGAAATAAACCTTAATCCTTTCTGGAAGAAGATACCATCACCTCGAGTCTCAATCCATCTCTCCATTTTTTCATAAACAATGTATGACACGCTATAAAAAATAACCAGGCATACAAGAAGGCAAGATAGCACAGAAGACCAAGAGAAAAAACATATAATAGAAACGTATTCATAGGAGGTATCTAGGTGATCAGAAGAAACAGTAAAATAAATATGACGAATATATTTAAGAAATTAAATGATGAGATGGAGACTTTTCTAGAAAAAATGGAAACTATAAAAAATAAGTGAAAATCCTAGAAATAAAAAATATAATTGAAATTCTTAAAAATTTGATGAGTTTATGGGGCACCTGGGTGGCTCAGTCAGTTGAGCATCGGACTTCGGCTCAGGTCATGATCTCACGGTTTGTGGGTTCGAGCCCCACATCGGGCTCTGGGCTGACAGCTTAGAGCCTGGAGCCTGCTTTGGATTCTGTGTCTCCGTCTGTCTCTGCCCCTTCCCTACTCATGCTCTGTCTCTCTGTCTCTCAAAAATAAATAAACATTAAAAAATTGTTTATTAATTTTTGATGAGTTTAAGAGCTGATCAAATACAACTGAAGATTTATTTATTTTTAAATGTTTGTTTATTTTTGAGAGAGAGAGAGAGAGCCCAAGTGGGGGGAGGGACAGAAAGAGAGAGGGAGACACAGAATCCAAAGCAGGCTCCAGATCCTGAGCTGTCAGCACAGAGCCCGAAGCGGGGCTCAAACCCACGAACTGTAAGATCATGACCTGAACTGAAGTCAGACACTTAACTGACCAAGCCACCTAGGTCCCCTGAAGATAGATTTAATAAAGGGAAGTAATGTGTGTGTACATGTGTGCGTACACACTGAAGCTCAAAACATAAAGTTGAATAAAAGAAGGCAAATAGAGTACTGCACATATGGAGTACTATATGGTTCCACTTACATGAAGTTTAAAAACAGATGAAATTAATCTACAGTGTTAGACATCCAGAGAAGTTAAATCTGAGAAGATAAAAGGAATAATGATTAGTTGTGGGAATGAGGGGGCTATTTCTTGACCTGAGTTGCTGTACTGGTCGTTACACTTTGAATTATTCATCAAGCTATTTTTGATTTGTGTACTTCTTTCTGTGTATGTTATATGTCAATAAAATATTAACATATGTGTATACACACATGTAAATATAAAAGGCTATTTATATAAGTTATCTTTGAGCATTATGGATAATTTTTTTCTTTGTGTTTTCTGCCATGATTATGGATTCCTTATGAAAAAGGAAATAAGGGGCGCCTGGGTGGCTTAAGTCCGTTAAGCATCTGACTTCAGCTCATGGTCAGGGTCACAGTTCCTGGGTTTGAACCCCATGTGGGGCTCTGTACTGACAGCTGGAGCCTGCTTCAGATTCTATGTTTCCCTCTCTCTCTCTGTCCCTCCCCTGCTCTAACTCTATCTCTGTCTCTCTCGAAAATAAACATAAAAAAAATTTTTTAAGGAAATAAAAAAGAGAAAAAAATATACTGACCTATTGTTTTTGTTTATTTAATTATTATTTTTTTAGAGAAAGAGCACACACAAGCAGGGGAGAGGGGCAGAGGGAGAGAGAGAGAATTTCAAGCAGAGCTAGAGAGAGGAGAGAGAGAGAATTTCAGGCACCCCCAGTTGTTTTTGTTTAAAAACTGAGGTATAATTAAGATATAACTGACAAGTTTTATTTATTAAAATTCTTCTAATCCCAGAATAAAAGTGAATGAGATTTAGATTTGGCTTAAGAAAGAATCTCCTGGAACTAAAAGTTGTTAAACAGAGAAAACGATGGATTCTTCTTCCCTGGTAGCCTTTCAAAATAGTGTAACTGTTAAGTGAGGTCTTCCCTGAAGGCATGGCTATAGGTCAGAATACTGTTTAAGATTCATTTTGGGGCCATCTGGGTGGCTCAGTCGATTAAGTGTCCGATTCTTGATTTTGTCTCAGGTCATGATCTCACGTTTTGTTAGATCGAGCCCGTGTCAGGCTCTGTGCTATCACAGAGGGATTCTCTCTCTCCCTCTCTCTGCCCCTCCCCCTCTCACTTGTGCGGGTTTGTGCTCTCTCCCTCTTTCTCAAAATAAATAAACACTTTTTTAAAAAAGATTCATTTTGGGCCTATGATCCTATAGTTTTCAATATGAGGGAGGTATATTTAAGGAACTTCATTTATAGTGAGTTTACATTCCAGGTGATGAGCCGGTGGCAGGAAATAACATACAATCATGTCGTTAGGAACTCGCAGTCCACGAAGGTCATATAATTATAGATGAAATGTGAATTCCATTCACTCATTCATTAACAGTTACAAACTGTGTATGTCTGAGTCAGATTCGAGGGACTGAGATATTGCAGTAAACATGACAAAATCCATGCTCTTGTGGTGTTTATATTCTAGTAAACAAGCAAATATATAACATATCAAGTAGTAATAAGAGCACTGAAGAAAAAGCAGAATAAGAATGATCGTGGATGGGTGCCTGGGTGGCTCAGTCGGTTAAGCGTCCAACTTCAGCTCAGGCCAATGATCTCTCGGTTTGTGAGTTCGAGCCCCGTGTCAGGCTCTGGGCTGACAGCTCAGAGCCTGGAGCCTGCTTCGGATTGTGTGTCTCCCCCTCTCTTTGCCCCTCCCCCACTCATGCTCTGTCTCTCTCTGTCTCTTGATAATAAACGTAAAAAAAAAAAAAGAAAGAAAAGAATGATCGTGGAGATGGTTGTACAGAGTGAGCAATTTTAAAGATTTTTTTAAGTAGGAGCGCCTGGGTGGCTCAGTCAGTTGAGTGTCCGACTTCAGTTCAGGTCATGATCTTATGACTCGTCTCATGGGTTCGAGCCCCACATTGGGCTCTGTGCTGACAGCTCAGAACCTGAAGCCTGCTTTGGATTCTGTGTCTCAGTCTCTCTCTGCCCTTCCCCTGCTCATACTCTCTCTCTCTCTCTCTCCCTCTCTTTCACTCTCTCTGTCAAAAATAAATAAACATTAAAAAAAATTTTAAAGATTTTTTTAAAGTAGTCTCCACACCCAACGTGGGGCTCCAACTTACAACCCCGAGATCAAGAGTCACACATTCTACTGACTGAGCCCGCCAGGTGCCCGTGGGGCTAGCGCAGTCTGAGTAGGCAGGAGAGAATTGTGAGGGATGAAGTAGCTTGAACAGATCACGTAGGGACTTATGGTCTATGATGAGGACTTTTGACTTTATCTTTCTGAAATGGGAAGCTTTGAAGAATTTCAACAGAGGCATGGTGTGATCTGACAAATTTGAAATGTGTTACTCTGGCTGCCGAGAAGAGAATTGAGAGTGAAAAGGGAGCAGTAGAAAGAGACCACGAGAAGTCCCTTGTTCTTCTCCAGGCAAGACGTGAGGGTGGTTTGGACCACAAAGGTATTACAGGACCTAGGGAAAGGGGAGGTGATTCTGAATGTATTTTGAAGGCAAAGACTATAGGATCTGTTGAAGGAATAGATGTAGAATGTAAGAATAGAGAAATCAAGAATAACACCAACTGGCGCTCCTGGGTGGCTCAGTTGGCTAAGCGTCTGACTCTTGATTTCGGCTCAGGTCATGATCTCACGGTTGTGGGTTCGAGCCCCGTGTCTGACATCACCAGGTCTGCTTGGGGTTCTCTCTCTCCCTCTCGTGGCCCCTCCCCCACTTGTATGCACGTGCATGCGTGTGCTCTCTCTCAAAAGAAATAAATAAACTTGAGAAAAAAAGAAGAATAACTCCAAAGACTTTAGTCTGAGAAACTAAGAGATATAAGAGGCAACACTTATTGAAATGGTAAAAGTCTTGAGAAATACAGTTGGGGAGGGGAATAGGACCATATTAGCTGAATCAACTCACCGTTTGTTTCTTACACAGGAGGAAGCAGCTAAAAAGACTGTGTTAGGCAGGTACTCCTTCAGAATGGATGAAAAGAACCATTCTCACATTTTGATAGTGATTTTGCAAATTATACATACCACAGAGTTCGTAATGCTAATACTTTCACAAGCTATTTGTTATTCATTTTGCTCAAATTGCTTTCTTTCAGATGCTGCATTTTAACAGGGTCATAATTAATGGCAAACCATAATATCCATACCTGGGAACCATTTTAACTCATATACATCTCTTTTTTTATTTTATTAATTTTATTTTTTTTTAATTTACAACCAAATTAGTTAGCATATAACTAATATACATCTTTTACCACGAACCTTAAGTATCACCCTTTCTGAAAAGCTTTCCCTTGACTCATTAGTTAGGGTTAGATACTCTTCCCATAGATGTCTAAAGAACTCCAAAGATCATTTTATCATGTTTCTTACCAAATACCTTGTATTGTCATCATCTATTTCTCTCCCTGATCAAGTGGACAGATTGAATTATTTTTGAATACTCAACAGCTGACTCAAGTCTCGGCACTTAATAAAAAATGCGGCAAAGGAAGGAAGAAGGGCAGGGAGGGAAGGAAAGCAAGGGGTTTAGAATGTATTTTCTCTCCATTACGTAGAGATTATTTCATTGCACTAGGTTCACTTTACCTTAGTTTCCCGCCAATCCACTGGGCCACGTGAGATGTAGGTGTAGTCTAGCAATGTAGTGTCGTATGATTAAGTGGAAAATTACAACACGATGACTTATGGAAGCATCTTAACATCTTCCCTCTGTTGTGATTGTACGAACACTGAAATTATAGACCAGAACTGTCCAATAGAGCTTTCTGCAGTGATGGAGATGTTCTATATCCATGCTGTCCAGTAGAGTACTTAGATGCATATGGCCTTTGAACACTTGAAATGTGGCAGGTGTGACTGAGGAGCTGAATTTTTTATTTAATTCAATGAATTTAACTTAAAGTTTATTTTTATTTTTATTTTGAGAACAAGCAGAAGAAGAGCAGAGAGAGAGGGAGACGGAATCCTAAGCAAGCTCTGTGCTATCGGCACAGAACCCCATGTGGGGCTCGAGCTCATGAACTGCGAGATTGTGACCTGAGCCAAAGTCAAGAGTCAGATACTTCACCAACTGAGCCACCCAGGCGCCTCTAAACTTAAATTTAAATAACCACATGTGGGGAGTGGCTACTATTTGGATCGTACAGTCATAGAGTCTACTGGGAGTCATATTTTCTCATTTCCTTACTTCACAGATGAAGAAACTCAGACTTAAAAGAAGCAACATTGTTTGCCCAACTTCCTAATTCCTTGTACTGAAACATGTTTCTGATTTTGTCACTACTCATTCCTAATGTGACCTTTATGTTGAAATCTATTTCTTCCGTAGAAACTTTTAATTTCCAGATCACAGACCAAATGCAATCCTTACAGACTAGTAACAGTAATAAACCACTTTCAAGGGTGGGGGGGAGAGACCTTATGTGCCACTATATTTAGAAAAATGTGATTTTCTCAATAAAAAATGATGATGATGATGATAAATTACATACTGTGGCTCATCCGATGATTACTTTCCTTAAGTACTATCATTTGTTGAAACTCAGAACTAGCTACACAGAACATTATTCCAGCGGTAAACTGAACAACTGAACAAAGAACCTGATTTCTGAGACTCTGCATTCTCATTTAGATAATGATGAAGTGGGGACACATAAAATGACTGAAAAATAAATGATTATATAAAATAAGTATCACAGCTACTTCCAAAAGTACCTTCATATTCAGTACAGATATCATGGGGGTGGGGAATGTAGGTGAGGGTGGTCTTGGAGGAGGGGTGGAGGGCTGGGGGGGGAGGCTGAGGAGAGGCTGGGAATTGTCTCTCTTCTCCTGTGATAATGAGTACAATTCTTGTAAACCTACCGGGTGCCAGGCCCTATAGCCTATAGAACATTCTTTTCGCTAGCTTAAACCAAACTCTGTTTCTCTTTGGACTTTCCTTACACATTCACTCAGCAAATGGCTGACCCCAGATGGACCAAAGGTTCACCTTCACTCTCCTGTACATTGGAGGCTGAGCACCTGCAGCAAATTGCAGACTGGGTGTGAAATCGCCCGCCGCATACAGACCCCCAGCCCTCCCTGGGAACCACCTGTTCTACTCTGGATGGTCATCCTTCCTGGTCCCCTCACAGCCCAGCACACTACTTCTGCCTTATTGCTCTTAGTAGACGACATTCCCTCCTGCATCACCAAGAACAGAAGCCATCAGATGACAGATGTCTCATCTCTCACCTCCATGTCTACAAACCTACTGACATTGGTCTTGACCCTCTCTTCTTGCCACAGTATGGCACAAGCCCTTTCCTTGCATCTAAGTCCATTCCTTGCAACCCTCCTCTGTTTTCAGGGACCTCATGATACCTCTCAGTTTCTGTCACTTCTGGATCTCTGGTCTCTTTTTCACCCAGTCTTTCCTGTCAGCATTTAAACACACTGATGTCTTTTCTATTTTGAAAGATAAAAGACAACCTTCCCCCTATACCACATGCTCTCCAGCTACCATCCGAACCATCTCCTTACCTCCACCCCCTTCTCCAAAGTGTGTTCTAGTTCCTTGCCTCAGTCTCCCCTCTCAGATCCCTCCATCGAGGGTACCACCACCACTCTGCCGGAACCGTGCTAAATTCACCAGTGACTTAGGTGGGCACTTGTGTCTCATGGGCCATTTGCGGTCTTTTGTTTTTTCATCTGAGCATCTGACATGGTTGCCTATGCTGCCTTCTTGCAGCATTTTCTTGTGTTGGCATCTGCATCACACATTCCTGGGCCCCTCTTTTAGGTTTCTCCTTCTCCTGATTAATCAGCTAGTCTTATAAACCTATTGTCTAAATTCCTTGGGTATCCACCCATTTCCTCCATCACTACTGTTACTGCCTACTCTGAACCTCACTACTTAAAGTGCGGCCCATGACCAGGAGTATCATATGCATCTAGAAGTTTGCTAAGACACACCCCCCTCACCCCGTGATTTGCATGTACATGGAAGCTCGAGAAGCGTCTCTCCAACCAAAGTAATTTTTCCACCTGGGCTCCCTGCTTCTACTCTGGCTCCTTCCAATGGATTCTCCACACAGCAAATCAAATCACGTCACTCATGTACTAAAAGCCTTTCAATAGCCTCTGATTTTCCTTAGAATAAAGTGTATTCTGTACAGTGTTCCTTTTGTTTGCTGTGACTCAAGATACTGTGGTCCTTTGCCTACTTTACATCTTTATTGCACCTCTTTTAACATAAGAAGTATTTGACAGCTTTGTTTTTTTAAGTACCTTAAATCAAGAAATGTTTTATTTAATTTTGTCCTTTTGCGGGGGGGTTCAAATGGTATATTTGCATTGTAAATGGGACTATTTCTCAGTTCTCGTAGTTAGCTAATTCACATAATAAATGCATAGAAAAAGCCCGCAAGGATTGAAGAAGTGTTTTTCTTTGCAAAATGCTATAAATTATGCTCTGAAAGCTTGAGAGAAACCCCTTTGGATGAACAGGATTAAAATCTGAATGTAGTAAGCATGGAAAACAAAACTCTTTCTAATTTTTTTTTTTTTATGAGGAAGACAGTATTCTGGACATGATGGCCACTTCTTGAACAAATCCAGAGAACATCCTCTGATATACCTACATGTGTTGAAAACAGGTTCAGCACTCCGCTTCAATTCTCCAGTCAAATGGCAGTGTGGAAAAAGGTTTTGTTGTCACAGGTAACCCATGGAGCTTTAAAAGCAAAAGTGCTATTGTTGAGTCTGTAAAATTCAATGTAAAAAATACCCCTTTCCCTTGTTTAAGTATAAAAGAAGAATGTGGGATAGAAATGTCTCACAAGGCTGTGGAATCCAATCCAAAATATAAACTGCAATGTAGTTTCCCCTCAAAAACTTTCTATACCTTATAATTTGCACTAGGGTAAACGGTGCTGCTGATAAACTCTGATTAGGCTGCCTAGAATGTTGCCTGAAATCATCAGGCAGCCCTGCTGTCAGGCAACACAGTCCAAGATACTCTGGAATGTTTCTGATTCATTCACAGCACTGAATGACAGTCATTGGTAGGGCTGTAGGGAGGTATGCGTGTTCTTGTCATGGAGGGCCACGGCAAAGGCAGGATTTTCTAAGAACAGCTGAATTCAGGAGTGATGACAGGGGCTTCTGCAAAGTAGGGAACAAAGAACCCGAAGCTTGGCTGTGGGGGTGCAGGCGGCTTGAAAAGACAGAACTTAGGAGAGAGGAAGAGGAGAATCGAAAAACCCAAACCAGCAAAGTGAACCACATATCGTGTGATTCCGTTTATATGAAACATGGAGAATAGGCCAGTCCATAGAGACATAAAGTAGAATATTGGTTGCCTAGGCTGGGGGAGAGGGGTAGGGCATTGAGGGTTGATGGCTAAGGGGCACAGGGTTTCTTTTTGGCATAATAAAAAAATTCTAAAATTAATTGTAGCGATGGTTGCACAATTCTATGACTATACTAAAACATACCACGCTGTACATTTTAAATGGATGAATCGTATAGTTTGTGACTCGTGTCTTGATAAAGCTGTTAAAAAGGAGATTAAAAAAAAGGGTGCCTGGCTAGCTCAGTCAGATGAGTATCTGACTGATCTCGGGGTCGTGAATTGGAGCCCCGCTTTGGGTGTGGAGATTACTTAAAAAAAAATCACATGGCTGTTGAATGCCTCCATGTGGTAGACAACAAATAATTAAAAAAAGAAAGAAAGAAAGAAAAATAAACTCTTAAAAACACCCATCCTAAAAAAGATGAGGAAGGAAATTTTAAGGATATGGAGCAGACGTGATACGGATAATAGCTTCTCGTGATGCTTATACAGCTATTTCTTGATTTCCCCCCCATTAGCTACTTACCACTGAGTTCCTTCTGTGCAAGATGAAGACTTGCCTTCTGATATAGCCCTCCCCCACGCACGCATAAACTTTTTCCTCCCACCTTCCTCCCAGTACAGCTGTATTGTAATTTTTGGTAAGATCAATATTCAGCATTGATGACTCTCAAATTTATTATCTCCAACAGAGTTCTTTCTGGAGTCTGGACCACATCCAAATGCTTACTAAACATCTATAATATCTAATAGGCCTCTTGAACTTCATTTGTCTAAAACAGCTCTTACTTCCCCCTCCAAAACCTGCTTCTCTCTGCCTTTCCCATCTCAGTAAATGGCAGTGCCATTCGCCGAGGTCCAGCGTGCTGGTCAACCCCCGAGCAAAAATCCCCAGGGCCATCTTTGACTTCACTTTTACTCTCCCATCACGTATCTGATTATCAACAAATCCATCTGGCTCTCCTGTCAAAATAGATCCAGGATCTGACACCTCCTCACCACCTCCATGATACCCACCCTGGTCTAAGACACCATCACTTCTCTCTTGAATGACTGCAATGGCCTCTCTGTTGGTTTTCTCACTTCTACCCTTAGTCCCTTGATCGATTTTCAACAGAATGGTCCAGTTAAAATAAAGGTTGGATCACATCACTCTTCTGCTTCAAAGCCTCCAGTGGCTCCCCATTGCACTGCAGAGACATCTGTCATGGTGAGATTCCTGAACCAGTAAATCCAGTTTGTCCCCAACTAGTCTGTGACCTAAGCACACAAGCCTAATGCCTATTATCTGTAGTTTTCTGGAAGGGCTAGGAAGATTAAACCTACACTTAAAACAGCAATCATGGAAACAACTCAGCGTTTACCTGCTAAATGTGTAACACTCTCCAATGCAGATTTCTTTCACCCTGATAAACAGAAGTCCCCACCATTGCCTGGTACATGGGATGAGGACTCTAGAATATTTTTCTACCCATTCTAAAGTCCCCTAGAGCAAATCCAGCTCTGCTTTCCTTAATGAGGAGAGGAGGGAAACACCTGCTCTTTTTCCTAAAGTAGTCCCTACAGCTATAACCCTTCTCCGGTTTCTTACCCAAGCATTTGCAGCTTTCTTGGGGGCCTAACTTGGGGAACAAACAACTCTCCAAAGAGACACTGAGGCACACGTGCTGGGGCCACCCTTTGGATGTCTTAATATCTGTTTCTTTAGGTTTGCAAATGGCTCTGCTCCTAATTAGCATGACATTCTTGATCTGGCTATTATTCTCTTAATCCACAGTAATCGTCTTAATCTATAAATCCAAGTATGTTATCTAGGAAGTAGTGTCACCAGGAATTGAGATACAGAATTTGTTTCATGGATTACAGAAGCAGCACTGGAAGGAATTCTAGGAAAGTTGCTATAAGCTAATTTAGGAAGCATGCTTATTCAAATAATCTTTTGAGCCTATTTTCCTCTGAAATTCTAAGAAGGAGATAGTGGCAACAGCATTTGTTTCTGCTGAGGCTATGAGACTCTTGACCATCACCTTCCAATGAAGGAGCAAGTTCAGGAGAAGCCCTCTGCCCTAGGTCTCTCACTGGTGAGGCTACTTCTTGGTACTGGCCTTGCTCCTTACATGTCTTCTTCCTTTATTCATGCAGGCCCCTGGGGTTCAAGCTGATTGCCTTTCCTCTTCCAGTCTTTTACTAAGTATCTGCTTCCCAGAGTTCTACTTCCAAAACTGACTTCAATTTCCTCTGTTTCCCTTTTCCTTGCTGTCCACCATTCTCTGATTCATAAATACGGAACACCTGCTATGTTTTTATGTGTTTACATAAGACTCCATCTCTGCCCCGGAGAGTCACAAGTGTGAGTGAGGCAGATAGTAAATGACCTGACAACCGTATATCTTTGTGCAAAAGATGCGTATCTCTTACCTCTCGGCTCCTATAGGTAAGAAGAAATCCCTCCAGCTGCCTTCGTTTGTCTCCAAAGTGCTCCTCTCCCCATTGGTGTCCTCAAAGAACGAGAACATTGGTTCTCCAATGAGCTCTGGTTTTAGGAAAATAAAGCCAGGAAGAAACACATCTTTTGTGTAGTTTCATTTTTGGTGCAGAGTCCTCTGAGCTCAACTTCCCCTGAACACAAGGTTAGTGGGAAAGGGGGGGGGGAGCACAAAGAGCTGGTTCACCTTGGTGCAATGGTGGGTAGGGGGGGAGACTGTCAGAAGAAACACCCCAATAAATTACCCTGACACATAGATTATGTGTAAGTGACCCTGGGTTGTTTGTAAAATGAGAACCTGTGACCTTTGCGACAATTACTCATAAGAGCCAAGAGAGGACTTGCCTTTTTAGATCAGCTTTAGTTTTTTTGGGGGGGGTTACTTTGTAGTCCACTGAGGGGCCACCCAGCTTTCCTCAGGAACTGTGACCTGGCCCAGCCTCCTGTCCATGGAGGACACGGTGATACCATCATCATGGGGCATCACCCAACAGCTGCCCAAAGATGGTGGGCACAGGAAACAGCTGCCTCCCAAGGTCAAACGATGCCTTCCCGGAACAACTCTCATCTAAGGCAACTCTGCTTCTTCACCTTTTCGATGATGCTGTTTTCACATTTTGTAGCTGCCTTGAATTTGTCTGGTTTGCTAGCAGTGGTTCCAGGCACATCATTGTAACGTTTTTGCAAGGCTCTGGGGGAAATCTGCCTGGACCTGGGCTCTTAAACTCATTTAAAGCATCTAGATTGTCCCTTAACTCCCCTTCCATCCAGACCTTGGTACCCTCTTCAGGATGTGTGCTTTCCCTGTTCCATTAGAAAATTTTCTTGTTTAAAAAAAAAGGAAAAGAAACTAAATTGAAATAGTTCTACTCTTTTCTCTCATTGACTTAATTTTATTCTCATGATATAAACAATGGCAGTGGCAGTTCATAGTCTACAAAACAGGGGGGGAAAAAAGAAGAAAAATTTACCCATAAACTCAACATTCAGCTTGCTCTTGTTTTCTTTCAATGCATGAAGATAAACATAATTCTATATTTACCACTTATCTCGCTGGCTCTGCTGTTTTAAACTTGCTTTCTCCACTTAAAGGTCTTGAAAAGGCCTGTGTTCTCACGCTAGTCATTTATCATTATACCCCAGTCTCAAGCAGTGAGTTACCTCTTTGTTATTATTTCAATTATATCTATTTTTAAAGGCTCCTGAATATTTTGTTCTCTGAATTCCTTCTACTGGTTATTTTCGTTCTATAACTGTCATTGACATGACTCTGTAAACACCCTGCCGTGTTGTGCACAATCGTTTATAGTCTGTGTGTGTTGATGTCACCACCCAGGCACCACCCGACTTTCTTAAGATCTTCCCATTTCTTCCTCAAAAAACGAGCATCCTTTGTAATTGCTTGTCCAGAACTTTGCTCTTGTTAAGCCCCCATCCCTCTTGAACCAACTAAGCTTTTAGAGCCTCTGGCCTTGAAGTCAGACATATTTTTTTCTCTCTGGACATTTGTGACATCTGTTTTCCTAAAATCCAAGGTATGTAGTTGAATGAGCCCAGACCAGGAGATCCAAGGTGAAGTTGGCCAGGTCCATCCCGAGCTTTTCTGAGAACCTGTTGGTCTGTCCACCCCAATATTTCTCTCTGTCTCTCTTTCTGTCTCTCTCTCTGTGTCTCTGTCTCTCTCTCTCTGTCACACACACACACACACACACACACACACACACGTTAAGATCCTGCACTCCTAGGCTCCATGACCACAGTCAGTTGGACTGAGGTGGAGACACCTGGTTCAAATTAAGTCAAGAGATTCTCTCTCCTGGGAGGATGGAACAGGGATGCAGAGACTATCAGTCTCTTCCAGGCACTCTCATGGGAAGTGATAGGACACAGAGCCTGGAGCAGCCGTACCTGACCCAAACGTAAGAGATAGCAGAGAAGGTTGGGCAGTGAGTAAGAGAGAGAGAGAGAGAGAGAGAGAGGGTGGGGCGGGGGGGAGGAAGCAGGCACAGGGTAGGAAGCAGAAAGACTACAGCAGACACAGCTGTGGCCCTGCCCAGACCCCCGTGGGTTCCTTTCACTGGTTCTGAGCATGCCCATTGCCAGCCTCTGTGAATGACTCTCTGAGGAGTGCCCTTGGGCGCTGGGGCCACCCATCCATTTAGAGAGCCTGAAGCCCCTGGGAGTTTCCATTTTTCCCCCATGCTCATGCCCAGCCCCACAGACTATAATCATCAACTGAGCGGCGCAAGCACAAAAGTCCAGTACCTTTGCTTGAGGCAGAACAAGGTCTGAGGTCTAATTTGCACTCTTGACCTCGCCATTCCCCTCGGAACACCTCACTTACACCCTAATCCTTGGTGTTTGGAAGAACCTGACAGAATAGATGGGAAGCCATGCAGCCCAGGGAAATAGAAACCAAAAAAGCCTTGAGCCTGAGAGGTTAGGTCCTGGTCTGGGTCCCTCGGGACGCCCAGGCTTTCTCCTCTGTGGGTGCTTTGGCCTACTCCTGAACTTCACCCACTTCTCCCTTGGGGTTAAGCCTGAACCAGCCAGTCTCTCTGATGTATTACCCAAAACACCTTACTTGGGCATCTAGCATTTCTTGGCTACTGACAGAGTTACTGTCCTCCAAATTTCTCAGACTTCCACTGGGATCGATGTTTTTTTCCAGTTGGTCAGCATCTGGGAGATGAATTTATCAGCAAGACAAGTTTGTAATTTATCAGAGGCTCCGCTTTTACTGGAAAGGGGCTTCTGGCAGAATTTCTAGACCTTTAAGTCTAGAAAATCACTGCCGTGTTTGGCCATGCTGATGCTTGTATATTTATTTCTAGACCTTTAAACACTAAATAAAAACATATTTATTTATTTATTACAAAATACATATTTAATATATGTAAATATGATGTATATACATATATATACACACATACGTGTATAATTATATTTGGGTCACTCTGATCTGAGAACAAATTTTTTACTGTAATTAACAGCCTTAAAAGTATTATTTTAGTGGAAAATTCATGTCTTTGCCCTTTTATCCAAAAGTCTATTTATAGGAAAAAAAACCACACAAGCTCAGGTCCCTTATTTGGTGTTTTTGTCTTCCTTTTACTATAGCCTGACCAACAAAGATATTTTTGTTGTTGATACGGAATTTCTTAATTTTTTTCTTTACGTCTCTTTCCTAAATGCCAGGCACTTCTTTGTATATTAGTTATCAAGTTCCTCCCCGGCCGTGATGGAAGGAGTGCTGTTTAACAGACGTCTCTGTCAATGACTTAGGTATTTCCATCATACTGAGAATACATTTTACAACAATTGATAAGTGTAGGAAACGAATAAAGGAGGAGGCGAGGGCAGTCTCCACGGACCTACCAGAACCCAAGTCCCTCAGGTCACCTCCCCTCCCAGGCTTCCATTTGCTCCTTGATGAAATTGCGAAGTGGATGTGAAGGACCTTGATTCTCATAGTGCTTAAAAGGGAAACATAGAGGGGCGCCTGGGTGGCGCAGTCAGTGAAGCGTCCGACTTCAGCCAGGTCACGATCTCACGGTCTGGGAGTTCGAGCCCCGCGTCAGGCTCTGGGCTGATGGCTCAGAGCCTGGAGCCTGTTTCCGATTCTGTGTCTCCCTCTCTCTCTGCCCCTCCCCCGTTCATGCTCTGTCTCTCTCTGTCCCAATAAATAAATAAATAAATTAATTAAAAAAAAAAAAAGGGAAACATAGAAAGGAAATGTCAGCTCAATAGACTCGGAGAAGCAAGGATCAGAAATTAGTTCTCATTCCTCATTCACCAATTTTCTTTTTAAAGGTTTTTGAAAACAGTTTATTTATTTATTTTGAGAGAGAGAGAACATACAAGAGTTGGGGAGGGGCAGCGAGAGAGGGAGAGAGAGAGAATCCCAAGCAGGCTCCACACTGACACCAATGCTGGGCTCGAACTCACAAACAATGAGATCATGACCTGAGCCGAAATCAAGAGTCAGACGTTTAACAGACTGAGACACCCAGGTACCCCTTTTTTTAAAAAAAAAGATTTTATTTTTAAGTGATCTCTGCAGCCAACGTGGGGCTTGAACCCACAACCTTGAGGTCAAGAGCGGCGTGCTCACTGACTGAGCCAGCCAGGTGCCCCCGATTTTCGTTTTTCCATCTTTAAGGCCTTGTGCTTTTCCGCTTTCTCCCCAGACTGCTTTGTTTTCAGCTGCTCTTTCGATGCCCTGATCACTGTCCACCTTTAAACACATGAGCAATGCTTAGGAGCTCCAAATATTTTCATCCCACGGGTCACTGGACTTGCTTTTGTTGAATGCCGACCGCGAATCTGGAGAGCCCTTTACATAGCACCGATTGTGCAATGTCGGTCCATGCTTGCTAAGTGGCTGGATCCAAGAAGCAGAGAGAGAGAGGATATAGAAATCCCCTGGGAAAGAAAGCAAGGGCCCCAGGGTTCTACTTACTTAACGATCACAGAGCATTCGTTCTTTTGGAGCCCAGTTTAGATCTAAACCTCAGGACCTACACCCTTCAGGATAGCTGGGATTGTGTTATAACCACATAAGTAACCATCACAAAACTCCAAGAGGGAAGTATCGGTATCGCTGATTTAATTAATTCTAATATATATTTAAAAGAATTTTTTTTCTTTCACTAACATCTCAGCATCCTGATGCACCGTACAATTGATGGCCTTCTGCAATCAGTATGGGCCAGAAGCAGCCCGCACATAGTTGTCTTTGCCTCCGCATACCCAGCCTTGGTCATTGCTGGTGAAGTTTGCATTTCGCCTGAGCTATGTGCATTGTTGGGACTATGTGTGAGCCCAGAAAATCATGAAAATAGAGCTGGAAATTTGCTCTTAGAGAAATGATCACACTTCTTCTTGCAGAGCAACCCTCAAGGGCTTCATGGACCTAAGGAAAGAAAACTCCCCTACAGGTAGGTGAAGCTGTGTTATCTTCAGTTACTGAGATGTGCACAAAGGGACTGCCCATTGCCTGCCAAACAATGCAATAGGAGGCGGGAGAAATTGCCAGATTTCTGGCCTAGATGAAAGAAATTTCAGCACCACGAGAGGCCGGTGTAACCAGTCCATGCGCTGTACAGGGATATTGTTCAAAGCAACATGTCAAAGTTTAATGGGTAATATTTGTCTTTCTTAGAAGTAAATAATGTCTGCTTCTAATCAAAAGCATCTTAGATTTGATTAAGTATATTAGCTCCATTTTGCAGATTGAAGAAGAAATTAAATAATTTGCCCATTTCACTGTGTGAGGAAATTAGAGAGCCAGGATTCAAATTCCAGCCAGTTGGATTCTAGATATCATGATTCTGATCACAAAACTACACCACTGCCCCCCCCTCCCCCCACACCCTCCACAACATTTAACACGGTGCCTGGTAAAATAAATATTTGTCAATATAAACTAAACTGTTTAAATAATGAAACTGTTATTCTCAGCAAGAAAAATAATCAAATATGTAGAGAATGTCTCTAAACATGGAAACATCATCATTCTTGTGGGAGAATAATTCAGTTGCTTCCAAAGCTCTGAGCCCAGGGGTCACTGGGGAACCTCGAAGGACTGCATTCTCCACGTAACCTCAGATCTCCACGTAACTCAGATGACTGAGGGGGGAACACCAGGGGTGTGAACCAGATGTCAAGGGCTTGGGTCCACGGACAGTAGCATGCTCTTGGACCCCTGGCTCAGAGTTTGTAAGAGCTACCCGCCCCCCTGCCCCGCCAAAGGCTAACTTCAACCCATCAACTCAACTATTTGACTTTGACTTGTTATTTTGTAATAACATTAATTTCTTTTTCTGATTACTAAAGTAACTCATTCAAAATCATTTTGAAAAATTCCTGAGGAAACAGTATCCACTGTTAACTCCCTGGCATACATACGTCTTCACGTTTTGAATCAAGTTGCTTTTGTAACCTTTTCTTTGACTTAGTATATTTTGTAAACACCTTTCCATATATTAAACATCTAAAACATAGTATTCCATCAAGCAAATATTGTCATTTTTAACTCTTAAACATCTACAAAGTAGAAATATCATTTAGATAAGGTTTACCGTGTGTGTAGTAAGCCGTAAATAGACAATGGGATTTCATCCGGCAAGAGTTAAATGTAGCTGGTTTTTGAAAATGAATGGATGGAAAACTGTCTTTTTTTTTTTTTTTGACGTTTATTTATTTATTTTGAGAGAGAGAAAGAGAGCACCCACATCTGTGAGCAGGTAAGGGGCAGAGAGAAGGAGAGAGTGAATCCCAAGGAGGCTCCTCACTGTCTGTGCAGAGCCCAACAAGGGACTCGATCTCACAAACTGAGCTCATGACCTGCGCCGAGATCAAGAGTCAGCCACTTAACCGACTGAGCCACCCAGGTGCCCCAGGAAACGGTGTTCTGCGTGTCCCCTTGAGATCCTCCCTTCCTGCCCCTTCCCCAACCTCCCAAAGCAAAGTCTTCTTTTTTATGTTTATGTGAAATAGGACACATCAGTTCCCCAGGGGTGAGGTAACAAAGCACCACAAACTGGGTGGCCTACAACAACAAAAATTGATTCTCTCACAGTTGGAGCTACAAGTCCAAATTCAAGGTGTCGACAGGGCCGTGTCCACCCTGAAGACTCTGGGGTAGGATCCTTCCTCGCTTCTGGCCGCCATTAATCCTTGGCTTCCTTTGGCTTCTAGAAACGTCACGGCAATGCCTGCCTCCACCTTCATGAGGTCTTCCCAGTATATCTCATCTCGTCACACGGCCTCCTCCCCTGTAGTCTCTTCTCTTCTTTAGGACCCCAGTCACCCTGGATTAAGGGCCTTCTCTCCATCTTTTTTTCTCTTATTATCATTATTTTCGTATTGCGCTTAAAATACACATAACATAAAACTTACCATTTTAACGAGCTTCTAGTATACAATTCTGTAGCAGTAAGTACATTCCCATTGTCATTCGATCATCTCCACTATCCATTTCCAGAACGTTTTTTTTTTTTTTTTTTTTTTTTTTCAACGTTTATTTATTTTTGGGACAGAGAGAGACAGAGCATGAACGGGGGAGGGGCAGAGAGAGAGGGAGACACAGAATCGGAAGCAGGCTCCAGGCTCCGAGCCATCAGCCCAGAGCCCGACGCGGGGCTCGAACTCACGGACCGCAAGATCGTGACCTGGCTGAAGTCGGACGCTTAACCGACTGCGCCACCCAGGCGCCCCTTCCAGAACGTTTTTAATGTCCCAAACTGAATCTGTGTACTCCCATTAAAGAATAGCTCCCATGTGCCCTCCGTTCATCTCCTGGTGGCCTCTGTTCTACTTTGTGTCTCTATCCATTTGTCTGTTCCTAGGAACTTCTTATAAGTGGAGTCTTACAAATATTTAACCTTTTGTGTCTGGCTTATTTCATCACAGTATGTTTTTAAGGTTCCCCCATGTGGTAGCATGGGACACACTTTCAATCTTTTTCAAGGCTGAATAATATCCCGTTGGATGTATATTGCGCATTTTGTTGATCCATTCATCCGACGATGGGCATTTGGGCTGTTTCCATCCTTTGGCGATTGTGAGTGATGCTGCTGTGCATACCATTGCATAAGAATCTGTCTGAGTGCCCGCTTTCAATTCTTCTGAATATGTGGCTAGAATCAGAATTGCCGAATCACGCGGTAATTCTGTTTGATTTTTGAGGAACCGCCAACCTGTTTGCCACAGTGGTTGTGCCATTTTATGTTCCCATCAGCAATGCACAAGGGTTCCAGTTTTTCCACATCCTCACCAACTTGCCTTTTCTCTTTTCTCCATAATAGCCATCCTAATGGGTACGAGCATGACCTCATCCTGACTAATTGCATTTGCGAAGATCCTATTTGCAAGCAAGGTCACGTTCTGAGGTTCCAGGAAGGACAAGAATTTGAAGGTAGGAGGGACTCTATGAAACCCTGTCCTCTGGTAAAGAGGCTTTCCCTTAGGCAGAGTGCGATTAAAGAGCACAGTTCCCAGAAATAACATTTACCAAAGATAGACTCTTATGTATAACTTTGAATCTGAGTAATGATGGAGGTTAAAGGACAGAAATCAATAATGTTTTCCTCATGTTCATGGCTGAATTGTTGTCTGTTATGGAAGAAAACAGTGTTGAACTAACCAACCTGACTGAAAAATGGATATCTATTTATCATGGGTTTAAAATAGTGCCTGGGTGGCTCAGTCAGTTAAGCACTGGACTTTGGCTCAGGTCACGATCTCATGGTTCATGAGTTCGAGACCCACATCAGGTTCACTGCTGTCAGCTCTGAACCTGCTTAGGATCCTATGTCCCTCTCTCACTCTGCTCCTCCCCTGCTCACATGCTCTCTCTTCTCAAAATTAAATAAACATTTAAAAAAAATAAAGAAACAAGGGAAGCCTGTGTGGCTCAGTCGGTTAAGTGTCCTGATCTCATGGTTCGTGAATTCGAGCCCCACATTAGGCTCTCTGCTTTCAGTGCAGGGCCCGCTTTGGATCCTCTGTCTCCCTCTCCCTCTGCCCCTCCCCAACTCACGCTCTCTCTCCCTCTCTCTCAAGAACAAACACTTAATAAAACAACAAAAATAAAGTAAAAAATAATAAATTGCAGGGTGCCTGGGTAGCTCAGTCAGTTAGGCGTGTGAATATTGATTTCTGCTCCAGTCATGATCTGATGGTTCATGAGACTGAGCCCCAAGCTGGGCTCTGTGCTGACAGCATGCGGCTGGCTTGGGATTCTCTCTCTCTCTCCCTTGTTCTCTGCTCCTCCCCTGCTCACGCTCATGCATGCCTGTGCTGTCTCTCTCTCAAAATAAATAAACATGAAAAATAAATAAATAAAACAGTAAATGGCAAAACCACTCTGAAAAAGGAACTTAGCAAGTGACAACCAAGAGAAATGCAACAGTGGGCTAATTATCTCTCTTGATATACAGTGTGTTTGAGGGTTGTATGGAGCTTGGGTGCTGACTTCAGTGGCCGTTGAGAAGTTTCAGATCTTTCCTCCCTTGGGTGTGTGCTCTGAGAGCTTGCCCTGCAGAGATTACGGATGGCCTTGGTTGGGTCAATGTCTCTGAAAGAGAGAAAGCATGTGTGTTTGAGGTGTGGCACATGACAAGGGGATGTACTTATTAGTTCTGGGTGAGCACATGAATATGTGGCTAGAATCAGCCACATGTAGGAGCACATGACTGCTCCTACATCATTTCCTATTCCTTGCTCCTTGCGGGTAAATTTGTAAAAAAAGAATTTTTTTAATGTTTATTTATTTATTTATTTTTGAGAGAGAGAGAGACAGACAGAGCATGAGCAGGGGAGCGGCAGAGAGAGAGGGAGACACAGAATCAGAAGCAGGTTCCAGGCTCTGAGCTGTCAGCACAGAGCCCGATGTGGGGCTCAAACCCATGAACTGTGAGATCATGACCTGAACCCAAGTCGGACACTTGACTGACTGAGACACCCAGGCACCCCGGCAATTTTTTTTTTTTAAATAAGCTTTATGCCCAGCGTGGGCTTCGAACCCATGACCCTGAGATCGAGAGTCACATGCTCTACTGACTGAGCCAGCCAGGCACCCCTCCTAGTCAGTAAATTTTTTTTAATATTAAAATAATCAAAATCCATAAAAAGAAAATACACAATTGTCTGGTCATTTTATTTATTTATTTGAGAGGAGAAATGTATTCTGATGGGATTAATTATTAATTAATTATTGGATCAATAATTAATTAAGAGCTGTGATTCTAGAGTGCCTGGATGACTTTTGTCACAACCTCAGTCTCCAATCCAGTGTTGTTCTTTGACAAATGGGGATATCGTGCCTACTTTCTTAACCCCACTGGCATTTGGGGGATTAGTGATATATTTTTTTAATGTTTATTTACTTATTTTGAGGGGGTGGGGAGAGAGTGGGGAGAGGGATAGAGGGAGAGGGAAAGAGAATCCCAAGCAGGATCCACGCTGTCAGTGCAGAGGCTGACTTGGGGCTCAGTCTCATGAACCGCGAGATCATGACCTGAGCGGAAATCAAGAGTCGGACTGAGCCACCCAGGCGGCCCAAGGGGATTAAGTAATATTCTTGAGGGTTGTGTCTCAGGGCCTTCTCTTTCCTTCTGCATTCATTGTCCAGCCCCAGCTCACATACCCTCGGTTGGTACTTGGAGATAGAGGTCTCCAGCCCGGGCACCTTTGCTGAGACCGGACCCTAACACCCAGCTGCCCACTAATCACCTTCACTGGGCGCCCAAACATAGGCGTTCAGACTCACCATGTTCAGGATTGACGACCATCTTTCCTTATGAATCTTTTCTCCTTTCCAGTTTCTCTGTCTCTGAACACCAACAACATCCCACCCTGCGGGCTCCACAGGCAAAGCGGGGGGTCACCCTTGCTGCTTCTCCCTCCCTTGCCCACAGTATACAACCAGACACTCACCAAAGCCTCGGTAAAGATTCTCTCCTTGACCAAACCACAGCCAGGCTCCTTTGAGCCCTTCCTTGACTAGGCCTCAACCTCCGCCTATGGAGACTTGAACAGATGCTAACACAGTTGTTAACAGTTTGCAGCCGCATCCTCTAGATGACCCTAGGGCCCCCCACCTCCCACTGGAAGTGCCTCTCTGAGAAAACTCAAGGCTGCCCAGATAACTGACGGTCCCAGCCAAACCTGCCAGCAGGGCCCCTGACTCCCGGCCTCTGCGGGGGTGTGGGAGCCTAACTTCCACAAAGGTCAGTTAGCAAACCCAGGCGGTTTCACGGGGACCAGCACTGCCTTCCTGCTCTTCCTGCTTTTTGTAACTTTTCACTTCCCTGACCCTTCTCAAACCCCTGTGCCCCTACCCCTTCCTCCTTCTCCCTTTAAAACGCCCAGTCACCTCTGCTCAGATGGGAAAGAAACTCAGAAGCTCAGTGGTGGCCTCTGTTGTCAGCAGTTACTGAGTGAGGTCTGTTCTCACTGCTTTAATGTCCAGCCATGTGTATCTTTGACACCCTCTCGGTTCCATCCACGGCTCCCCGCTCCTTCAGTTCTGGCCACCATCATCTCTCCCCTGGACTGCTGCCTCCCAAAGAGGTCCCGGCCCCCAGACTTGCCTTCCCGCAACCCACCTTCCCACTCTCTGCATGGAACAAATTTGGCCGGTGCGCCCTCCACACCCTACGCAAAGCCCTCAGAAATGGCTTGCCCTTGCTCTCAGGATGCCAGAAGTTCTCCAGAATGGTCTGCAGTAGGCAGCCTGTTGACGACCAAATTAGCAAACTCAGGAGGAGTTGGTTGGGAAGCAGAATCCTTTGGGGCCGGCTGACCTCTCCTCTTCCTCCCTGCCTCCAGGGGGATTGTGACTCTGCCCCTCCACCCCTGCCGTCTCCTGGGCCTCCCAGGCCCGTTCCTCCCTGGCTTCTTTGGTGCAAGACTCCAGGTCTCTGGAGGAAAGGGGCATCAGGAAGGGGTAGGGCCGCTTTTCTGTTTTCCTTTTATTTCTTAACGCAACGTTGTCTGCACACAGCTCCGCTCCCTGTTGCAGGGTGCCCTAACATTTTCCTTTCATTTAACCTTTACCTTATTTAACCTTGTGAGCTGGGTTTGGTTGTGATTTCCATTTTATGGATGAGCACACAGGCTTGGAGAACTGAAAACGCTTGCCCCCAGCCCCCCAGTCGGCATAGAGAGGACCTACATTCAAGTCTTCCACATCCGAAGCAATATTTTTGTTCTTCCACCCCCTCTGCTCCTTGGCTCCTCTTTCTCCGACATACCCACTGTTTCGGCAGCCCTACTTCCTTCTGCATTTTAAATTCTGTTGCAAGGGAAGTGTTTCTTCTGGTTTCCTGTCTCAGCGCTCCGTGCTCTTCTGCCCCTCCTGTGTTCCACGGGGCTGACGGCGATCTGCCACTGAAAATGCATCTTCTTATTTGAAAATCTAATTTTGGGGGCCAAGTAATTTCCATAAACGGCTCAAAAATTAAGCATACAGTGAGGCAGGCTATGGTCATTGTGTTTCTGCTGTTACTCTCTGTCTTTCTGTCCCCCCTCTTCTCTTCCCCACCAATAACCACTTCTGTTATTTCCTTGCTTAGTTTTCCAGAGTTTCTTTGTGTGACACAAGTACCGACGTCAATGCTTATATTCTTTGTGTTTTGCACGGAGTGCTGCATACCTCATGCACCATTCTGCACCTTGCTTTTTTTCCCTTAACGATAATATATACTGGAAATCGTCCAGTATCAGGGCACGGAAAGTTCCCTCACTCTTTTTGATAGCTGCAGAGTAGTTCAATGGATGGAGATATTCCGTGATTGATTTAACTTGTTCCCTAGTGATAGAATCTGGCTAGTTTCCATTCTTTAAGTATTACAAAACCATGCTGGAATAACCTTGGATATACCTCATTTTGCACACATAGCACAAATATGCCTGAGTCAGAGAAAATATTTGATAGAAAGTGCCAAATCTTCTAATATACGTTAATATACATTCGCCCCAGCAATGAATGACAGCGCTTGGTCAGCAGTCCATGCTGTTGAACTTTGATATTTTTGCCAATCTTATAGACAAATGGCAGCATATCCCTGTAGCTTTAATGTGCATTTTGCTTATGTGTAAGGGGACTGTCTATTCATATTTTAAAAGTCATTTGTATTTCCTTTAATGTGAATTGTCTGCTCATATCATTTGATCTTTCAGAGAGTAGGTGTTTTGGTCTTGCTATTGACATTTAGGAGCTGTTTATACATTGAGGAGGATAGTGCTTTGTGATATGAGTCATATGAATATTCTTCCCATCTTTGATGTTTATCTTTTTAAATTTTTTAATGTTTATTTATTTTTGAGAGTGAGAGAGAGAGACAGAGTGTGAGCAGGGGAGGGGCAGAGAGAGAAGGAGACACAGAATCCGAAGCAGGCTCCAGGCTCTGAGCTGTCAGCACAGAGCCTGACGCGGGGCTTGAACTCACAAACTGCGAGATCATGACCTGAGCCAAAGTCAGACGCTTAACCGACTGAGCCACCCAGGTGCCCCATTTGACGTTGATCTTTTGAATTTGCTTAGGATGCTTTTTTGCCAAGCAAAACGTAGTTTTCTTCTTAAAGACTGGAGATTCACTTTTGGGGTGGGGGGAAGTGTACAGGTCCACACACGTGTAGATCCATGGAATCGCCATCACAATCAAGATACAGAACAGTGCCAACACCCCAAAAATGCTGTGGTGCTGTTTGTAGTCATGCTCTCCCCCCGCCTAGAAACCACTGATATGTTCTCCCTAACTTTTTTTTTTTCTTTTTAAGAATATTTTATAAATGGGATCACATAGTACCTAAGCTTTTGAGACTGCCTTATCTCAGCATAATGCCTCTAAGACTCATCCAGAGTGAGACCGTAGCATCTGCTTGTTCCTTTCAATTGCTGAGTAGTAGCCCATTTTGCAGGATGTGTCACATTTGGTTTATCCATTCAGCCTTGGAAGGACATTTGACGGGTTTCCAGTTTGGGGCAATTATGAATAGAGCTGGATAAGTACTTACGTACAGGGTTTTTTGTGTGAATATAGAGTAGATACAGAGGAGTGGGGTTTCTTGGTTGTATGTTTGACTTTATTTTTTAATTAATTATTTCAGAGAGGGAGAAAGCACGCACGTGCGCGTGCGCAAGGAAGGAAGGGGCAGAGGAGAGGAAGAGAGAGAATCTTCAGCAAGCTCTACGTCCAGTGCAAAACATGTTGAGGGGCTTGATCTCACCACCCTGGGATGGTGACCTGAGCCGGAATCAAGAGTCGATGCTTAACCCACAGCCATCCAGTCACCCTTTGTTTGAATGTATAGGAAGTTGCCAATTATTTTCTAGAGTGGCTGTATTATTTTGCGTTCCCACCAGCAAAATTGCTTTCCATCCTCCCCAGCAATTGGTGCTGGCAGTATCATTTTCATTTCAGCCATTTTATGTATTAAAAAAAATTTTTTTAATGTTAATTTATTTTAGAAAGCATGCATGTGAGCCGGGGAAAGGGATGGAGGGAGGGAGGGGGGAGAGAGAGAGAGAGAGAGAGAGAGAGAGAGAGAGAGAGAGAGTCTTAAGCAGGCTCCATGCTCAGCATGGAGCCAGACATGGGGCTCGATCCCAAAACCCTGGGATCATGACCTGAGCCAAAAATCAAGAGTTGGATGCTCAACTGAGTCACCGAGGCGCCCCTCTTTCAACCATTTTAATAGGTATGTAACAATAGCTCATTGTGGTTTTAAACTTGCATTTCCCTAATGGTTATGATACCAACTATATTTTCATGGGCTTGATGATGATGTCTTTTTGGCAGAGTATCTGTTCAAGCCTTTTGCCCATTTTAAAATTACATTGTTTTCTTACTATTCAGAGAACTCTTCAGATACTGTACATGTAACTCCTCTGTCTGATAATGTGATCTGGAACTATTTTGTCTCATTGTGTCCTTTGTCTTTTTGTTCTCTTAGCAGTATCTCTGCAGATAAAACTTTGTGTGTGCTATACAAAACTGCATCATTTTGATGAAGTTGAATTAATAATTTTTTTTTCTTTTCTCTTTAGTTTTTTTTTTAATGTTTATTTTTGAGAGAGAGAGAGGGGAAGAGAGAGCGAACAAGCAGGGGAGGGGCAGAGAGAGGGAGACACAGAATCTGAAGCAGGCTCCAGACTCTGTGCTCAGAGCCTGACACGGGGCTTGAACCCATGAACCGTGAGATCATGACCTGAGCTGAAGTCGGATGCTGAAACGACTGAGCCACCCAGGCGCCCCTGTTTATTTTTGAGAAAGAGAGAGAGAGGTCACACATGTGCAACATAGGGGAGGGGCAGAGAGAGAGGGAGACAGAGGATCCAAAGCAGGCTCTGCAGCAGAGAGCCCAGCCCCATGCAGGGTTCAAACTCATGAACTGAGCAGTCATGACCTGAGCCGAACTCAGACACTTAGCCGACTGAGCCACCAGCTGCCCCAATAACGTTCTGTTTCTTAACATGACTGCTACTACATAAGTGTGTTCAATTGTGAAAATTTACCATACACATTCCTGTATGTATTTAACACTGTTTTAAAAATAGGGTGTGTTTTGATCCTATAGGCCTATAGGCTGGTTTTGAGCCAGGCTCAACAGAGCATGTGACCCTTGATCTCAGGGTCATGAGTTCAAGCTCCATGTTGGGCATGGAACCTACTTTAGAAAAAAAATCAGTGTGTTTGTATTTGGTGGGCATGGTAGGGGAATATAACACAACTGGCATCAAAATCCAACCACAAGATCCATTACCATTAATGCGTTGTAGGGTTCTGTTGGCTAATGTTTTACTTAAAAGTTTTCCACTGTTATTCGTAAGGGAAATTGGTCTATAGTTTTTTTTCTTAGTGCCATCTTTATCAAGGACTGGGACAACAGAACACTTGTTTTATACAATCAGCTTGGAAGTTTTCCTTCTTTTTCTATGTGCTGGCTTATGTTAAAATAGCATTGGGACTACCTGATCTTTAAAGGTGGACAGAAGACAGAATTCCCCTTTCTAATCTGGACCTGGGGTGACTTCCTCTATTTCTTCACTGGTAGTCTGTTTAGACAGGTTAATTTTGATAAGTAGAATTTTTCTTAAAAATTATACAGTAGAGGGGCGCCTGGGTGGCACAGTCGGTTAAGCGTCCGACTTCAGCCAGGTCACGATCTCGCGGTCCGGGAGTTCGAGCCCCGCGTCAGGCTCTGGGCTGATGGCTCAGAGCCTGGAGCCTGTTTCCGATTCTGTGTCTCCCTCTCTCTCTGCCCCTCCCCCATTCATGCTCTGTCTCTCTCTGTCCCAAAAATAAATAAACGTTGAAAAAAAAAATTAAAAAAAAAAATTATACATTAGAGGGGTGCCTGGAGAGCTCAGTCAGTTAAGCATCTGGCTTCGGCACAGGTCATGATCTCGCGGTTCGTGGGTTCTAGGGCCACGTCGGGCTCTGTGCTGACAGCTCGGAGCCTGGAGCCTGGAGCCTGCTTCGGATTCTGTGTCTCCCTTTCTCTCTGCCTGTCCCCTGTTCTCTCTCTCTCTCTCTCTCTCAAAATTAACATTAAAAAACATTTTTTAAAAATTATACATTAGATCACTAACTGTGTTATCTCAGGTTAGTTACCTCATCACCAGAAGCCTCAGTTTCTTGGTCTGAAAAAAAGGAGATAATGATAGAACCTCCTTCATATGGGAAAAATTTCTGACTGGTAAATGGTAAGTGCTTAGTAAATATGAGCCAGTGTACTAACAAACTTTAAGACAGAAAAAATACCTTGTAAAACACAATTGATCTGCCTTCGTATTAGAAGAACCAGTAACACCTAAATCTACTGTCTTGCTGGTAACGTCATTTCCTTGGAAAATAACCGGTTATGACACATACTAAGAACTTTGCTTTTCTAGTTTTCCTTATAGTTTAAAATTTTTTTAATATTTTTTTTGGGGGGGGGGCAGGAGTGGGAGAGGAGAGGGAGAGAGAGAGAGAGAGAGAATGAGCCAGAAAGGGGAAGAGAGGGGGAGAGACAGAATCTGAAACAGGTTCCAGGCTCCCAGCTGTCAGCACAGAGCCTGATGGGGAGCTTGAACTCAAGAACCATGAGATCATGACCCGAGCAGAAGTCGGACACAACTGACTGAGCCACCTAGGTGCCCCTTTTTAATTTTTTTAATGTGTATTTATTTCTGAGACAGAGAGAGAGAGAGAGAGAGAGAGCGCACATGAGTGGGGGCGGGGGGAGGGGCGGGCAGAGAGCGAGGGAGACACAGAATCCGAAGCGGGCTCTAGGCTCTGAGCTGTCAGCACAGAGAACAACACAGGGCTTGAACTCATGAAATGTGAGATCATGACCTGAGCTGAAGTCCCGTGGCCACCAACTGAGCCACCCAGGTGCCCCTTCCCTTATAGTTTTAAAGTAACTTCACGTATACTATATTCATTGGTTTTACGTAAGAACTGAGAAGAAGGCAGTGGTTTATAAAGAAACATTACATTTTTTTCTGAATGTAAAACACACAGATGCTCATTGAAAAAATTTTAGACATTTGCAAAATAATTTTTTCAAAAGTGAAAAAACTTAAAATCCTAACAACAACAAAAAAGGACTCACATAGTGGTATTTTCCCCTCCTTCCAAATTTTTTTCCTACGCATTTAAGAATCAAAATTGTAATTTCATTTTGTATGCAAACTTGTGTCCTGACTCTTAAACTGAATATAATAAAAATGACTTATCCTGTATAGATCAGTCTCAGAATGGGGTCCGTCCAACACATCTGTGACTCTAAGTAGCCCAGAGAAATAAGGTAAGACTTTACTCGATGTCTCTGAAGGGTATTGTGATGGGGGAAAATTGAAGCAGGTACAATGAGAACTCCAAGGAAAGTTCGAGCATTGTAAAATGGATTTTGGATGTTTTGTTGTGTTTTCATGATTAATATTTCCTTCCCAGTCTCTACAGATGGTAACAGGATAACAACCCTTCTCGTTTGTCTTCTGTGCTGTCCTTCAACATCCCTTCTCCCCTAATTCGATACCCATGGGATTATCAGTTTGGCTATGGCAGTTCTTCTAAAGACGACATTTCCCAGACTCCCTTGCATTCGATGTAGCACTGTGACCACATTCTCGCCAATGGGGCGTGTCTTAAAGTGATGCACATAACTTGCAGAGTGTGGCCCTAAAGAGAGTGTTTCCTTTTCTTTCCCCATCCGTCTTAACTAGAATATACTAGAATGTGGGAACTAGAATTGTCTTCTTGGACAGCAAGATGGAAGCTATGCCTAGGACGGCAGAGCCACAGAATAGAAGGAAGCTGGGTCCCTGGTTCTGGGAATCCAGTTCCAGACACCCTGCCTAGGTTTCTCTGCAAGAAAATTATACTTCCGTCTAGTTAAATAAAAGTTTCTCTGTTAGCGCAGCCAAATCTAAATCCTAACAACACATCTTCTCACAAGTTTGTACTCAGTCCTCGTTGGCCTTATGTTCACTCTGTTCTGTGATCCACTGACCCAGCATCTTGGTGAATGCCTTATCATACAAAGGAGGCTGACCTCCATCCCTGCTGCCACATCCTCGGCCCAAGCCCGTATGCTCCCATCCCCATCCAGGTGCTGGCCACGGAGGTCCTTTCCTCCTACCCCAGTGCCTCCCTAACTCTATCAGGCAGAAGAGTCTATTAAGCATTTAAATAAAAATGATTAAAAAGCTTAAAACCCTTTTTTTATTTGAGAGAGAGAGAGAACACGAGCAAGGGAGAAGGGCAGAGGGAGAGAGAGAATCTCAAGCAGTTTCCTGCTCAGCACAGAGCGTGACACAGAGCTTGATCCCATGACCTGAGCCAAATTAAGAGTTTGATGCTCAACCGATAGTGCCACCCAGGTGCCCCCCCCAAAACCCATATTTTAATGACTGGAAAGATTCCATTCTATACTTTTTAAAAGTATTTTTTAATGATTATTTATTTTTGAGAGAGAGAGACAGAGAGTGAGCAGGGGAGGGGCAGAGAGAGAGGGAGACACAGAATCCAAAGCAGACTCCAGGCTCTGAGCTGTCAGAACACCCATGAGATCATGACCTGAGCTGAAGTTAGATGCTTAACAGACTGAGCCACTCAGGCACCCCTAAAAGAATTTTTTAAAGTTTGTTTGTTTGTTTGTTTGTTTATTTTGGAGAGAGAGAAAGAAAGCATGGAGTTGGAGAGGGGCAGAGAGAGAGGGACAGAGAGAATCCCAAACAGGATCTGCCCTTTCAGCACAGAACCCAATGCAGGGCTCAAACCCATGAACCGTGAGATAATGACCTGAGCCGAAGTCTGTCGCTCGATCGACTGAGCCAACCAGGCATCCCCCATTCTATAATGTTTAAATCAACCACTATCATTGGATATTGTTTACCATTATAGAGAATAACAAGCCATGGTAGAAAGAAAATGGGCAGCAGGAAGGGCAGGTGTGACTTTGACTTCCACTCTTTTAAAAAAAAATTTTTTAACGTTTATTTTTGAGAGAGACGGAGCATGAATGGGGGAGGGGCAGAGAGAGGAGGAGACACAGAATCCGAAGCAGGCTCCACATTCCAAGCTGTCATCACAGAGCCTGATGCGGGGCTCGAACCCACAAGCCACGAGCCGAAGCTGACACTTAACCGACTGAGTCACCCAGGCACCCATTGACTTCCACTCTTAACCGTTCACCAACTGTGATTTTGAGCAAATCATTTCCCCTCCCCGGCCTTCCATTTTCTCAATTGTTTAATAAACACTACAATACCCATCTCTCTGATTTGTCACGAAGATTAGAGATAAGTCAGCTAGCATGATAGCGCTCCCACATAGCAGGTTCAACAAAGGGGTGGCGGTGGTACATTTCTGTACAATAATGCTATTTCTGCATACTGGCATTTTTCTTAAATGATAAGAATCCTGCAGTGGGGGATTATTGGTTCAAAGGATAGAATGTTTTTTAGATCCTTGATTCACACTTGGTAGGACTTATCACTGACATTTTTCAAAGTAAGAAACCAAGGCTCAGGGGGGCCTGGGTGGCTCAGTTGGTTGAGCATCTGACTCTTGATGTAGGCTCAGGTTATGATCCTAGGTTCATGGGATCCAGCCCTGAACTGGGCTCTGTGCTGACAGCATGGAGCCTGCTTAGAATTCTCTCTCTCTCTCTCTCTCTCTCTCTCTCTCTCTCTCTCTCCTTTTCTGCTCTTTCTCTCTCTCTCTCAAAATAAATAAATAAACTTAAAAAAAAAAAAAAGAAACCAAGGCTCAGAGAAGTAAAGTAGTTCAGCTAGGGTTTTAGGCCTCATAAATGGTAGAGACCATATTAAACCCATATCTTCTAACTTCTGGTCTTGGGCAATTTCTACCAAGTGTCATAGACCCAGAGCCCTAATCTTTGCACTGTGAGAAATGGAATTAAAACTGTTTGTGAAAATCAGCTGTGTAATATCACTGGACATTATAATATTACTCATTCTGACCCATCCTCTCAGCAAACTTTTATGGGTGTGGAGCAAGGGAGGGGATGTGGTAGAAAGTCAGCAGCATCGGTCAGGGAATCAGGGATTCTTCCTAGCCTCGTCATTTACTCCTCATGTTATCTTGGCAGAACAGTCAATATATCCGGGTGACAGTTAACTTATCTGTAAAAACGAGAAGAACTCTGGGTAATTCCAGAAGGTCACTTCTTGTTTAAAGTCCTATCGTTAAGCAGGGTGATGTGGACAAATCTGGGTAATCAAGACTGAAGCAGTCTTCCTACTTTTTCCTATTTTTTAGTAAAATACCTTTTACTAAATATTATGCCACAGCTGAATTAGCAGTTGCAAATATACGTATATTTGTTCACATTTTCTTTCAAAATATACTCAGACTCCAAGAGAGGAGCTCGTGTGTGCATATCCCATAAATGTGTCGAGGATTTGAAGTTGGATCTACTCAACTTTCCACTCCATTTAAGAAAAACGTATTTGTGTAAAGATTAGAAGAAAATGAAAATAAGAAAGCCATGGAATTTGGGGGATGGCATAAGAGTAGAATTTTCTTTTCTTTTTTTTAAAGTTTATTTATTTTGAGAGAGAGAGAGAGAGAGAGAATGTGCGCATGCACACCCGTGGGCAGGGGAGGCGCAGAGAGAGAGAGGGAGAGAATCCTAAGCAGGCTCCCCACTGCCAGTGCAGAGCCGGACTTGGGGCTCATTCTCACGACCGTGAGATCATGACCAGAGCTGAAACCAAGAGTTGAACACTTAACCAACAGCCACCCAGCCGCCCCTCTTTTCTTTCAATTACCCTCAGTGTTGTTTATGCAATGCCAACAACAATAATAATAAAACTTCCTAAGATGCTGGTGGCAAATTCTGGCTTTGAGAACTTTGCCTTGGGGACTTTAAAACAGTAAAGTCTTATTCTTTTTTTGTTTTTTTTTTTTTTTAATATTTTTGAAATTCTGATTAGTTTCAGTCTGGGTGGGTAAACATAATAGATGTGGGTAGCTTTCTCTGAAACTGCCAGCCTGTAAGATGGGAAGATTTCTGCACAGGGCACACTTAAAAAATTTGCTGCATCAACAGATTTTTGGGATGGAGCAGTAGGGAGGCACCTAAGCCCTCTGAGGAGACGCCCACTTCTTCCAACACTGCCCTCACTCCTGTCTCATTCTCTCTGTGCACCCACCTGAAATTAGAGGCAATTCATGTCAGCGGCTCACCCCGCCCCACCTCTACGCTGTGATTCTGAAAACACCCGTGGTTCTCATTCAGGGGTGGTTGATCCCTCCACCTCCCACCCCAAGGGGTATTTATCAATGTCTGGAGACATTTTGGGGTGTCATAAACAATGCATGGGACAGGCCCCACAGCAGAGAATGATCCAGCCCAAAATGTCAGTGCTGAGGTTGAGGAACTGTGATTTCGGGCTAAGAGAAGTGAAGATAGGGTGTGGGCTCTGGCCTCGTCCCCTGTGGCTGGCTGTCATTTGCCCAGGGTACAGGAAGTAAGCAAAGGATCATGGGCCAGTCCTTTAGTTCCACCCCAGTGACATCAGCTCCTAGAAATCTAGTGTCAGAGGCTTTGTCCTGATGAAGACTGATCTCGCTGGAATCTGCCCACCTGTGGACACAGGGAGTTGGACCTTGCCCCGAAAAAGTGCCTGTGACATACATTCCTGCTTCTTCGTGCCATTTGCCCTTTCTGTGACACCTGTTTCTCGACACAGTAAGCTTCCTGCAAAACCAGTTTCCCAAGCTGGGCGGCTGAGCCCCGACCGCTTCAAAATCTCTCTTCCTTGATTATGTGGCACAAGAGGGCGTGTGGGCAGGCCCCAGTACCAGGCGAGGGGAAACTGGCTAAGAGGAGAAGCTATCAGAAATGCTCATAAAACAATCAAGCCATAATGAGGAAGTGCAACTAACCCCCGCGCCAACTCCCCCCAAAGGATGGCGATAACATAACAGTTCCGGAGATTTAGAGGTGGCTCGTCGCACCGAGAAGGGAAAGACAGAGGAAGCAGTTGGGCAGAGACCGTGGGATCAAAGAAGAAAAGGGCCCACCAACAGGATAAAATAATGGCCCTGTCTGGAGAGCCAAGAAAGGGAACTGACTACCTGACCACACGCGGCTTGGTGAAAATACTTCTTACACCATCTGGCTCCCTTTATTTTATTTTTTCCGTAAACTCTGTACCCAACGTGGGGCTCAAACTCACAGCCCGAGATCAAGGGTCACATGCTCTTCTGACTGAGCCAGCCAGGTGCCTCGCCATCTGGCTCCTTTTAATTCTGTATTTACAGTACAACTCTGACCTCAATGTGTGTGTGTGTTTGAGGTCATGCTTCTCTGTCGACCAGGTAAAATGAAGACTTGGCTGCTTGCTTTTATTGCCGGTTAATAAATGAGTATTTTGGTTTTGTTGAGTCCCACCCATTCACCCTTCGGGGGAGTCCGAATCGCAGGACCTGTGTGGCCGAGTCTCCTGGAAACAGAGCCAGAGGCCTTTGGCAACTCCCGTGGTGACAAGATGAGGGGCCATCTTGCTTCCGGTTGAGGGACGGGGGAGCCCTTCATTCTCAAGGCATTAAAAATGGTTTTCAGCACGAGTGGCTCTCTGTGCACACATAGGCCCTTGTCAATCCCTCGTGGTTGATGACATCGTGGAGGGAAGATAGAGAATAAGGCCTCTGTACCACCAGGTCATGTGGCTCTTCCTCTTCCATGGAAGAGATTTGGCATTCCCATGAGTCCAGCCAAATCTTATTCATTAATCAAGACAGTTAGGGGTAAGGAAAAGGGAGAGGCTTTTAAATACAGAGGAAAGGGACAGATGGATGAACCTGAGCAGGTCAGTAGGCACAAAAGGTTTTCCTAGTGTTAGAACTCGGCAAAATCTCGTGGGCAGTTGGCAAGGCCAAAGTGGTTAACCGAGCAGGGACCAGGTGAGGCATCCTTTCTCAGGCTTGTGCAGGGAAAGGCCCCCTGACATTCTGAGCCCTGTGCACATGCCTCCCCTGCTGGTTTAGGCCTTCTTCTAGCTGCTCTGACCACCAGCTTCTGGATTTCTGCACTTTCGGAGCTTCTGCTCAGGACGTTGACTTCACCCGGTGGATTGGGCCTTTTCAGATTCCGGGGATGCTTCTCCAGTCTGGATCCCCCAAGTGGCTTTATCCCATCCAGACCTGCCTGGAAAGCTTAGACGGATTCAATGCCCAGGCCTCACCAGAGGTAAATGACTGAATGTTTTGTTCCTTCCGCCAGATCCCACATGCTTAATCTGATCAGTGCAACGGAGAGAAGGAGTCTGAGCTGGGTCGGTAGGAAAATACCACCTGTACGGTGACAGGCGAATCTTAAGGCCCCAGAGAGCCCGTGAAAGGCATGCATTGTGGTACGAAGCCTGCACAGCAACCGGGAAGGGGTACGTGTAGCCAAGCGTCTCCATGAAATGGCACAGGAATGTGCATGACGCCACAGACACATGTCTCAGAGCCTGCCTCCAGTCCTAGTTCTGCTGACATTGGAGGCGAGAGTCCGGCAGCCTGAACTTGAACCAAGGTTTCCTAATGGTTCTCAATGACCCTAAAGAACGAGAGCCGCAGGGGAAAGCACCGTACGCTTGGGACATAACCCTGCACCAAAGAGTTGTATCAGGTTTGCGGGATTAATGATGGGCTTTTCTTACTGCCCACTTTTTTGCTACTGCTATTTTACCTTTCCAGTGAAAATTATTTTGCTTTTACAATGAAAAATAAAAGAAGTGAAAACAAACATAAATAAGTAAAGAGTTAAGATATGTAAACAAAAAGGAGGAAATGAGGAATTGGATGGAGAAGGACCTAGAGGGGCACCTGGGTGGCTCGGTCGGTCGAGGGTTGGAGCTCAGCTCAGGTCATGACCTCACGGTTCCCAAGTTCAAGCCCCGCGTTGGACTCACTTCTGTCAGAGCAGAGCCCACTTAGGGTCCTCTGTCCCCCACTCTCTCTGCACCTTCTCCTTTCTCTGTCTCTCTCTCAAAAATAAATAAAAACACTTAAAAAAAAAATAAAGACCTAGAGAAAGGGGCATAGGTAGGCAGCCTGATGAAGACAGGACCTGCCAGGGGCCGCCAGAGAAGGAGAGGAACTTTAGATCCAGACTTACGACACCTGGGTTGGATGGCAGCTCTGTGCTACCCGCTATTATCTTGAGGTGAGACGCTGAGCCTCAGGTTTTTGTGAAATCCGAATTTAATACCTGCTGGCGTCATGCCAGCCCCTGTCCTCAGTGCTTTACCCACATCCTCTCATCCGATCATCGCAGAAACATGTTGGGATCGATGCAGTTATCACCCAGTTTTCCAGATAAGGAAGCGAGAGACAGAGAGTAACTTGCCCAGAGACCCTAGGAAGTGCCAGCGCCGGGAAATAAGTAGGAATGTGCTTCGGGAAGCTCACAGGGCTGCATGTCAGGAGGCAGCCAGTGTTTTCCTAGCGGCCGAGTAATTCCCTTGATCCCTTTGGTCCCTTCTCTGCACTATCATCCGCTCTTTTCCCAAAGGGCTGCTTCCTCTGAGATCGACACCGCCTGAGACAGACTCCGAACTGGCTCCACTGGGAAAATGCCATCCCTCCGGTGACAGGAAAAGTATGGTCACAGGGAAGCCCCGTAGAAGCCAGCATCCTCACGCCACATCTGCCCTGTGACTCTGAGGTATTACCTGCTCTTCAGCCAGAGCTCGGGTTACAGTGTCGGCACAGCTGGGCTCCAGTCCCAGCCCAGCCACCTGCCAGCCGTGCGGCATCTCGTTCAACCCACGAGTTGAACCCACTCGTTCAATCCATCTGCCTACCATGCTTGCTGCTCTTGGGGATGCCTGGGTCTTTCAAAAGCCCTGCAGGGGATTCTAATGTCCAGCTAGCGTTGACACTCGCTCCCAACTTTTCATTCCTTACGTGTGAAATGAGATGAACCACTTATAATCCAAACTTATTTCATGAGTACCTGTTAGGCATTTTCTCACATATCTCCCAGGGAAAGCCCAGGAATCCAGCACCACATATCCCCTATTTCACGCCGAGTCTCTGCTTAGTGGCAGAACCGAGCCCCAAGCCCAACTGTTCAGCCACGAACACAATTCTTTCCACGCCTGACATCTATCAACATGTATTTCTCGCACACAGTTGTTCTGAGTATTAGCCAAGAAACTCCCAGCACAATGCGTGACACATAAGCCAACAAATGTAAAATACTTAATTAGTAACTTGAGATGGGAATTTATTTTAACCTACATCTTCCCAGATCTCTTGGAGTGCTCTATTTTTTTTTTTTTTTAAGGCAAGGCAATGTGTTCCTCTTCAGTGATCACTAGCCGCGTAAAATTCAAAATCAGGGAACTTACCTCCAAACCAGATTTCCCAGGCCAACTTTGCTCAGCCACAGTCTGACTTGGGTGGTCCTTTGGGGCCACTACAACATGGTCTGTTTCCTGGAGTAGAACACATTGGCCTTCCAGAAGGGTGGGGGTGCTTAGAAGTGGTGGCGACCCCACGCAGCCTGTGCCGTACCCGCTTTGTCTTCGTGTGGCTCTTGTTTCAGGAAATGTTGGCCTCTTGTCTTTGGTGATCTGAGTATCTGCAATGACTTCCTGATGCAGGACAGAAATCCAAGGCTATGGTCATGGCCTGTCAACCCAGTGGGCCAGCTGAGGGCTGTGAACCCTCCTGGTGGCCATCTGGATCATAAGCAGGCATGTAAAGGGCACAATGTGTCAATAAACCTTCCTTGAAACATCACCCCCTTCTCCCCAGCACACATCACCTGCGTGCCTCAGAATCACCTGCAGAGCTTGTTAAAGCACCCATTTCTGGCCCCATGCCGAGAGTTTCTTTTTTCTCCTTCTTTTTTTTTTTTTTTTTTAGTGTTTGTTTATTTATTTTGAGTGAGAAGCGGGGGCGGGGGGTGCACAGAGAGAGAGAGGGAGAGAAAGAATCCCAAGCAGGCTTCCCACTGTCAGCGCAGAGCCCTACCTGGGGCTTGATCCCACAAACTGTGAGATCATGTCCTGAGCGGAAATCAAGAGTTGGACATTCCACTGACTGAGCCACCCAGGCGGCCCCAGAGTTTGATTGAGTACAGCTGTGCATTTTGAACCTGTTCTCAGATGCTGCTGATCCAAGGACCACACTTTGTGACCCACTGAACTAGAGAGACAGCCGTCATGATTGCCTGGCTTTGTGAGGCTGCCTCTTGCAGATGCCAACAATGGCTCTGAGGCAATCTCATGGCTGGCCTGGCCCAGGGGCTCCTCCTCCCCTGGTCATACTGAGGCCAGAAGCCACTAGGGAGGCGCAGGAGGCAGTGATGTTGTGCAGACCAGGACCAGGAGGCTAGGAACTCGAGTGTACTGCGTCGGGTGACACCCAAGGCTGGACAGGGATGGTCTGCAGCTAAGGAAGTCTTACGTGCTGGTAGTGATAGTGATATCAAAGTCCAGGGACAAGTGCAGGACTCAAACATCGAGAACATCTTACAAACAATGGCAGACTGGGATTGCGACGCTGAGGAATGGGGAGGCCACCCCCAAAACTGATCCTTGAGCAGAAGGACTCGATATTCTGCATGCTTTACACTCTGGGTGTGAAGGCAGCAGAAAGGTGGGCATTGTCCTGTGCTCGCAGGGGAACATGTCATACTGAAGGGAGACTCAGGAGACCATGGTGCTCTGCTCCTGACTAGGGCTGAGACAGAGGGGCTCGGAGTCCCAGGAAGCAACTCTGGCAGAGACATGTGAAAAACCCCATGTGATGGACATATGCCTGTTGCCATGGAAACCCTAAAAGAATTCCTTGGAGGTTGCAAGACATTGATCTTGAGAAACCGTTTTGGTAGCAGAGTCTGACGTGGATGGCTTTTGCACAGTATAGACGATTAACACTCAGGTCTCTTTCGGGTTGATCTAGAACTGGCCACTGCTTTGTATCTGCTGGTCCTGTCCCAACCCCAGACGTCACCTTCATTCACTTGGAAATTGCACTGTATTCTTTTACAGAATGATTAAGAGCAAGCGAGGTGGCAAAGCTGAGGTCAGGAATGGTTAACGGTTTCCCTGTGGTACACGGCGAAGCGCCCGCAGAGCCTGAGTCTCTCCCAGGCTCTTCCATTAATCATTCAGGCTCCCTTTGACATTTCCAGACCAAATGAGGACACGCTGCCTTAAATGAAGAACGAATATGACCTAGCCTAGGAGTTATCTTTTTTTTTTCTTAACAGAAAGCTACACTGCCTCATTACAATAAAAAAGCCATTTTCCACTAACCGCCCATTAGTTGGTAACTCGTTTCTATCGGAGCATCTTAATATCATTAGATCGGCAGGTGCTCCAAAGATGCTGGTATCCAGGTCAGAGGAGGCTCCTCCTTTGGAGCGAGAGAATCCCAGGATCCAAGTGCTTACCATTCTCTAGGGGTCACACATATTCCTTTGGTCTCTCCCCTCTGTCTTCTTCCTGATGGAGTTTCAATTCCATCGCAAACTGTATTGGTGAAAATAAGGTTCGGTGATAGATAGGAAGCATTAGGATGCATAAGCACAAGGATGGAACAGGAAGTGAAAGAATCCCAATGTGGAGACTGACAGTTACAAATGAGCAAGACTGAGAAACTCTCCCAGGGCGGATAATAGTTCCAACATTGTGCTTGTACTAAGTGGGGCTTGGCACAGAATGAGAGAGATGGGGAGTTTGATAATAATGCTCAACACGTCTCCTAGGAGGGATTTTTGAAAGCATTTCTCTCCTAACTCACAAAAGGTCTGCACAGTGGATTTCAGTGCATTTGCCGGGCTGAGGATTCACACGGGTGTCATTTTGAGAACGTTCTCAGACCAAGCAGACGTTACTGCTGTCACCGGTCAACTGGGACAGCCCTCAATCCATTTTTTGGCTACATTTTGAAGACAAGATGAAATCTGAACATGACCATTTTACGCAGTGGTGTCAGCCACATAGATGCTTGCTGGGGTTGCTTTGTCCTCGTCTTTGTTTTCACCCGGTGCCTCAATTCTGGAAGGCCTACGGGATTTTTGAGGACAGTAACAAAAACACACAAAAGACGAACAATACTGGAGTTAGCAAGGACGTCTGGCCCAATCCAATCTCTGATAGTTTCAGACGTTTGGGGGCCTGGTCTCATATGTTTATAATCCCCGTAGTATCCCACACGGCTGAGTTAACACTCAGAAGGTGGGAGAATCACTTTTAGTGAAACAGGAGTCTTTCTCCAAAGGCTTTAGCATAAAGGATGAAGGCAAGGGACATCCCCTCTGGATATTTTCATGGAAAGTTATTCCATTTCATGAAGGAAGAGCTGGAGAAAGGGCACAAAACTCTATCCCTTGGGGTCTGAGTCACTGTTTTCTGTTGGAAAGCTGACTCAGTCTTTGTCTGAGGTGGAGGTTGGGGTGGGAGAAAAGAGGCTGCCTGAGTTTTGTATCTGATCATCCCTATCAGCTGTCATCACATAACCCCAAGGGGTTGCCACGCAGAGTCGTGCTGATTCCGTCGGGGTCTTCCAGAATGGTTTCCTGTTTCCAGCCCATGCTGCCTCTTGCCACACTGCCCACGTCTCTGCCCGCATGATCTCCTGCTTGCCTCCCAAAGGAGACAGGCCAGAGGGTCACTTCCCATGAAGCCCCACAACAATACCCCCAGGTCTGATGCCTGGGTAACTGGAGTGTCTGTGTGGGGGAGGCGCTTCCAGAACACGTGGTAACCACCTCAGACTCCTGTCCGATCCTCTCCCCCTTGGGGAGGGCAGGCTGGGATGAGGTGGCAGGCCTGTCAGGTAAGGCAATGTAAGGATTCTGGAAGGACGACGGCTTTCCTGCTTCATGCTGGCACAAGGCATGGCATCTTTCACAAGCCTCTGCCTATCCTAAAAAGCATCTCTGACCTCCTGGACATGTCACACAGACTCACCTTGGCCAGAGGGGAGGACATTGCCCTGTCACTCTCCCACCCATCCCCCAGCCTGGACAGCACCTTCTCTCTTCCAAGACAAAAGAAGGTGGTCTTACCTCCGGGGAAATAAATGAAGACCAACCAAATGCGACAAGCAGAGGCTGCTTATTCAGAGCTTGCTGGAGCAAGGGAATTGGACACCACCACTGGGGTTTGGCAGAGACTCAGAAGCAGGCAGAGCATGGGAGAGCTTCACAGAGTTCAAAGGGAAGTCTCTAGGCGTGCCCTGATTGGAGGCTGCTGGCCTTGGGAAGCTGCAGGCAGGCTAACTAGAACTGGGGTGTCCAATGTGACGGATTGAGGCACACATTTGGTTTTCCCTGATCGGCGCTAAGTTGGAAGTGGGTCCAAAACTAGGAGGGGTGGGCGCCTGGGTGGCTCAGTCGGTTAAGCGTCCAACTTCGGCTCAGGACATGATCTCACGGTTCATGAGTTCGAGCCCCGCATTGTGCTCTGCGCTAATGGTGTGGAGTCTCTTGGGATTCTCGCTCTCTCCCTCTCTCTGCCCCTCCCCTGCTTGTGCTCTCTTAAAAATAAATAAACTTCAAAAAAAAAATTAGGGAAGCTGCCAGTTATTTACCAAGTCCTGGCCATGTTTGCCCAACTGCTGGTGTGGTTATGTAGGTCTCGGGGCTGATGGCTAGAGATACCGGTCTGACCGCCTACAGGACTAACTTGTACCGCAGGCTGGCTTCTGGGCTGTATGTAAATCTCCTGAGATGCTTCTCCCTGCTGGTATGCTCTGCTTACGTGCCCAGTTCTAAAATAGCTTCTTCTTCCTTAATCAGTCTTTCTTCAGGCCTCATCTTCTCTTTCTAAAACTCCATCTCAGGGTGCCTGGGTGGCTTAGTCGTAACTATCTGACTTCTGCTCAGGTCATCACCTCACGGTGAGTTCAAGTCCCACATTGGGTGAGCTCGAGCCCTGCTTCCTCTCTCTCACTTGTGACCCCTTTCTCTCTCTCTCTCTCAAAAAAATAACAAAATAAATTGGTGTATATTACTAAAAAAAAAAAAATAAAAAATGAAACCCCATCTCAAAGTGTGAGGTCTTGGTGGACGTTTGCAAAAAGGGGACTGATTAAGGTGCGAATATGCCTGCAGCGCCTTCCCCGATGCCTCTGTATCTCTATAGAAGATGCTGGTTAAAGCTAAAGCAGCTCCAATTCGTGCAAGTTCTGGGGTGTGACTCAGGGAAAGGATCGCTGGCAATAAGGGAGGGGAGTATCCTGAAGCGGGTAATTATGTCCTGTGCAGTGGGAGGGCCTCTTTAATTGCCGAGGGCGAGGGTGAGAGAACAGCCACACCCCCGGGGCAAGCCACAAAACAAGGAATGAACAAGGGATGTGATGCCACCCTGGGGTGATGCAATTCAGAGGCCTATCACCACACTGGAATGTTCCCTGGCCTCTCAGGTTGGAGGCGGAAACGGTGAGTGTGGACCATCACCGGCCCTCTCAGGTCACTTATGACATTCTGTCCCCATAGCTTTGGGCTCAATATTCTGCTCATGGAGTGTGTTCCGTCCGCAGTTCAAAGCCCGCAAGGGGAAAATCAGTGGCTAGGAATCTGGCAGAGAAACTGCAGAGGGCTGGGCCTGGGCCACCTTTGTTGGGTCAATAGACAGGATTCCATGTCTCCCTACTTGTTGTGAAAACCATGTCCCTGGTGCTGGACAAAGTGCGGGGAATATAATTAGAAATGAAATCCACTCCTAACCCCCCAAACCCCCTCCACAAAAGTAGAAGAGAAAGAAAACAGGTTTATTACTGAACAGCGTTAAACCAGAATGTGTGAGCATCACAGGCAACCAGCTGGAGGGGCTACAAAGACAGAAAGCATCTCTCTTGGGCACCTAAGTGGATAACTCGTTTATGTCAGGCGGGTTCCAGGATGTGGAGTCAGGTGAAGTTAGGCGCATCTCCCCCAAAAGGGAAACTGGAAGCTGGGGCGTCACCTTCCTTGATGATCACACACAAAGAGATGCCCCCCGGGTCTTCGAGTTGTAAGACTGGCAAATGGCTTCTGTGGCCATTAAAAAGATTCCTGTGCATTTGGAAAGGATGGAGAAAGGAATTCTGAAAGAAAAATGAGGCAGGGGAGTGTTTTCCCCCCTTCCTTTCAACTGGGAGAATTAAGCCTTTAATTTTTAATTTATATTTGCCCTTACAAAAGTTACCCCTGTGTCAGGAGTCAGGATCAGGGTCTAGAGGGACTGGGCTGGAGCCCTGCAGCCAGCGAGCCTGGGGATGGCACCAGGCTCTGGGAGCAGCTCTCATTTCAGGTGAGTTTCTGTCTTCCCTGTGCTGTCTGCGGCCACAGTGAGGGAACCGGGCTCTCCTTTGATGGCTAGAGACACCCTCCCTGGCGAAGGGGGCATTTATAAGGGCTTCTGTCCCCCCTTCCTTCTCCCTCATACAGCCCAACCCCCTCCCTGCCCCCACCCTGTTAGATTCTCACATCTTTATCTCTGATCTTGACGCACAAGATAAGGTTTCTATAATGGAAAAAAAGAGCAAGAACGAGTCAGGTGGTGAGTCAGAGCCAATTGAGCCAGCAATTTAAGAAGCCTGCTCTAAAAGCTGACGCTGGGGCCGCAGCTTGTGAAGCAGAGCACAGCGACCCGCCAGCACATCACAGTCCTTGCGCGCACATTCCTTCCCCCTCCCTCCAAGGAGTGATCCTCGAAACTGGCCCTCTCTGGAAACGTTGCCCGCCCTGCTATTGCTTCCAGGGCTCTGGAGGAGTGGACATCCTGTGGTGTCTGAAACATTCCCTCGGAGGCCCAAGCACCTATGGTGGGTTTCTAGCAAAGCCATCCAAGGTTGAAAAAGGTCTCCAGGGACACCTGGGTGGTCAGTGAGTTAAGCATCTGATTCCATTTTGGCTCAGGTCATGATCTCAAGGTTGTGAGAGGAGATCTGCCATGAGATGAGCGCAGAGCCTGCTTAAGATTCTCCCCAGGGCACTTGGGTGGCTCAGTTAATTAAGACCTGACTCTGAGCCCTTGGTTCAGGTCATGATCTCACTGTTTGTGGGTTCGAGCCCCATGTTGGGCTCTTCACTGTGCTTGGGATTCTCTCCCTTTCTCTCTGCTCTTCCCCCACCTCTCTCAAAATAAATAAGTAAACTTAAAAAAAAAAAGTAAAACCCAATTAAAAAAAAAATCTCCCCTCTCTCTGTTCCTCCCCTCCTGAACTGGTGTGCACACTCTTTCAAAAAAAAAAAAAAGAAAAGAAAAAGAAAAGAAAAAGAAAAAGATCTTAATTATATCATAAGGTCAAAACGTCTGCCTCCAGAAAGGTCATGACCTGATGTCCTCGGGGCAAATAACTGCTGGTCTTACCTTGAATTAAATGCTGATGTTGCTACAGGTTCCTGCTCATTTGCTTGTTCACCTCATTCGCCTCTTCAACGAGAAAGGATTGATGGCCAGCTTTGTGTTGGGCATTGCTCCGACGGTGTGTGGACAAAGAACAGATTCTGCCTCTGCACATCCCTACAGAGAGGACAAATGCATCAAGATGTGGGGTCTGAGCCATCCATCCCCCCCAGAGAAGTGAGCTCTGGCAGTGTCACCTGACATGCGGTCTGAATCCTGTTGTACCTCACCTTGCCACCAAAAACCCAAGTTCGGCTGCCCATCCCTCGAAAGGCCAGTACTCAAGGGGCGCCCAGGTGGTTCAGTGAGTTAAGCATCTGCTTTTGATTTCAGCTCAGGTCATGATCTTATGGTTCCTGAGATAGAGCCTCTCCATGCTAGGTGTAGAGCCTGCTTAAGATTCTCTCTCTCCCTCTGCCCTTCTCCTGTTTGTGATCACACTCTCTAGAAAGAAAAAAGAAAAGAAAAGAAGAGAGGAGAAGAGAAGATAAAAGAAAAGAAGAGAAAAGTAGAGAAGAGAAAAGAATAGAAAAGAAAAGAAAAGGAAAGAAAAGAAAGGGAGAGAGGGAGAGGGAGAGGGAGAGGGAGAGGGAGAGGGAGGGAGGGAGGGAGGGAGGGAGGGAGGGAGAAAAGCCAATACTCAAGAGATGAGTTTTGATTGGAAAGGAATAGGAGCTTTGTTCAGGAGGCCGACTACCTGGGGAAGGCCAGCTCTTGTCCAAAAACCAACTCCTAGGTTTCTGTCTGGCCCAATAATTTTGTAAAGGAATTTTAGGGCAGTTAATCAGTAAAAGGGGAGCACAGTGGTCTGTCACACTTGATTGCCTGCAGACTCAATGGTGCCAGCTACAGACATTATCGTGGTGCTCTGAGGTTGTGTCCTGGTGCCCTTGGGGGGGAAGTTGGGTAAGACGGCTGGGTTCTGAGTCTTTCTAGGAAACAATTCATGATCTATACAAAGAAAGGTTTAGTTAAGCGATCACGTAGGCTACAGGTGCTTGCTAAAACTTAAAGACTACTGAGTTGGCAGAGGGCCAAGGCGGTGGCTTCAGCCTTCTGGAAAAATGTTCGGCAGGAAGACCAGGAAACCTTTCTTGAAAAATACCTGGTAGCAGATAAGGCTGCAAAGACGCTTAACTGTGGTCTCAGCTTTTGGCTAAAATCTGTGATTCAGCTGTGCAGCCAGGTGTGCCCGTGGAAGGTCCAGAAGCCAACTCCTTTGTCTTTTCGGGAACCCACACCTCGAGCACCTAGGTTGCCATGAACTCTGACCAGCATAGTGATGCCAGTAATATAAACCATGCCATTCACCTTTATTGTTATACCTGAATACTTACTTTCAACACGAGTAAACATCGATGTGTAATAAAAACTGTCAGAAACTGTGTGTCAAAGCATGGCACAAGTCTTAGTTTGCAGGATTACTTCAATGAACTTGCATTGCTACCACTGATCAATCTTTATTAAGTTTAGGAGTTAAAGAATAGATAAAGCTTAACCTTTGTCACTTGCCACTGGAGGGGATGGGAAGCTTCATAACCCGGTGACTGTAGAGGACCGTTTTAGGCAACCAACCTGAACAATGGAAACCTGAGTAAGGCAGAAGGGCCCACAGTGACCCTTACCCCCCGGCTAAATACAAACAGGTCCATTAGGCAACCCACCTCAAAATATCCATACGCCCTAGCTGACCAATGTGCTACTTACACCTAGACACAGGTACCAAAAAAGGAAAATTCTATACATTCCCATACCTGCTCACCTTCCCCCTTAACTATAGACCCCGACCACTGCCTCTTGGCATAGTCTCTCCCTTGCTACCATGCCCAACGCTCCCTTGCCGTGTATTCAATCAACTTCTATCTCCTTTGTTGTGCCTTGGGTGAATTCTTTCACCGCCGGCACCACCGGCCTCCACCTGATCAGGTCACAGCACAGAGCCTGATGTGGAGCTCAAATTCACAAACCCTGAGATCATGACCTGAGCCGAAGTCAGACGCTTGACCAACTGAGCCACCCAGGTGCCCCTGGATATCGATTTTAACAGTTGGTCATTTCCATTCACCCAAAAGAAACATTCAGTGCATCTGTAGTCACAGGGGACACCCTTCAGCTGAATCTACATGGTTCTAAATGAGTGATTTATAGGGAAGTCAGAGTGGGGGTGGGTGATGAGTGAAGGACAATGAAGGCAGAGATGAAAGGTAACCAAAAAGCTGAAGAAGTTGTGAGCTCAAGAGCTTGTGTGTGAGGAGTCTTGCAGGAGGGGGTCATTGACGCCCACTTCCTTCTCAAGGAAGGAACATCTGCATTTCTTTTTTGAGGCCAATACCCCATTTGGTACAAGCATTTTAGCACCTAGACCCCCATCTTGTCCCCACCCTTTGTCCAGAGGCCTTGGTTTCTCCAAAGCCCGCTCTTGAAAACCGGGGCTTGTAGCTCTGCCCCTGCTGACCATCACCAGATTCCATCTCTCAGAGCCTAACCTGTGACCCCACTGCCTGTCCCATCTGGCACTGACCGCTAACTGTCCAGCACAGGCTGCTTCTGCTCCTGACCTGGCATGAGCTGAAGCCCCACAACAATGGCACAGCTGCCATATTATTCAGTATAGAAATGTGCTTGATCAGAGCTTTAAGACATAATACACCAGAATTTAAGAAATCTTTAGAATAAATAGGTAAAGGAAGAAAAACATACCATAGGTACCAGCATTTTAAAAACTAGGTCCTGTACCAAGCCACATAATAGGTGGCCTTGAAATAATACTGATTATACAATAGGGAGTGAGGACCCCAGGAGGACTCACACCAGGAAAATTGGGGGGGGGGGTGCAAATGGACTGCTTACTGCTACAATATCTTAGTTCATCATGATTATATGTGTGGGGAGTAGAGGTAAAAAAAAATGTACCATATAATTAAATGAATTGGAAACTCTTCCATGTCTGTCTTTCCATAGCATGCTTAATATTTGATTCAAATATTTCCTTTTTTTTTTTTTAAGTTTTATTTGTTTATTTTGAGAGAAAGAGATCATGAGCAGGGGAGGGGCAGAGAGAGGGAGAGAGAGAATCCCAAGCAGGCTCTCAGCCCAGAGCCTGACATGGAGCTCAAACTCACGAACCATGAGATCATGACCTGAGCCGAAATCAAGAGTTGGTCACTTAACCGACTGTGCCACCCAGATGCCTCTGATTTAAACATTTCTAATGTTTATATTTTCTTTTTTTAATTTAAACTTTTTATTCTGAAGAAAAAAAAGCCCTTGGATGTCAGAAAAGTTGTAAGAGGGGCGCCTGGGTGGCGCAGTCAGTTAAGCATCCGACTTCAGCCAGGTCACGATCTCGCGGTCCGTGAGTTCGAGCCCCGCGTCGGGCTCTGGGCTGATGGCTCAGAGCCTGTAGCCTGTTTCTGATTCTGTGTCTCCCTCTCTCTCTGCCTCTCCCCCGTTCATGCTCTGTCTCTCTCTGTCCCAAAAATAAATAAACGTTGAAAAAAAAATTAAAAAAAAAAAAAGAAAAGTTGTAAGATTACAATAGAATATGATAAACTCCATATAACCTTCACCTGAGTTCACGGATCTTAGCCATTTTTACGCACTGCTTTCTTGCTCTCATTCTCTGCTCTCCCCAGCCCCTCCTTCTCTCTCACTCACAGTATCTCATAAGAGCAAAGACATTCTCTTACCTAATTATAGTACAATTAGTCCAAGTCAGGGGATACCATAATAATGCTATTCTATTAGCTAACCACTTGTCCAGTAATGTATTTTATAGGCAATTTTTTTCTAAGCCTCTACTCCAGGATTGTGCTTTGTACCTTGTATTTAGTTGTTTTGTCCTTCTTTCCTTTAATCAAGACCAGTTCCTCAGGCTTCTTCTTCCTCTTCTTCTTCTTCTTTTTTTCCCTCTTCAATGACATTGACATTTTGTATTAAAGAGTAGAGGCCATTTGCTTTGTACTATGTTCCAGGGAACAATCAAATCAAGCTTTCCTCTTGATTAGAATCAGTTGGCTCATTTTTGGAAGGGCTCCTACATCAGTGATATTGGATCTTTCTCAGTGCATTGCATTAGGGGGCACATGATGATGTTCGTTCATCCCGTTACTGGGATCACTCAGTTAAGGTAATCCCCTTCAGATGTCTCCACAGCAAAGTTCCCTTTTTTCACTTTGCAATTAATAAGTTAACTGCAGGATATACTTTGAGACATGTGAATAGCCTGTAATCCATTGTATTTGTCAGGGTTTTCTGGGGAAACAAAACCAATGATGTGCATGTATATGTATGGAGAGAGAAAGAGGGAGGAAAGATTGATTTTAAGAAGTTGGCTCACACAGTCATGGTAGTTGTTGAGTCCAAAATCTGCAGAATAGGCTGGCAGGCTGGAGACAGAATTCCCACTTCTTTGGGAGACTTCAGTCTTTTTCTTTTATGGCCTTCAAAGGGTTGGATGAGGCCCACCCATATCATGGAGGACAATCTGCTTTACTCAGTCTAGTGATTTCAATGTCAATCTCATCTAAAAAATACCTTTACAGTGACATTCAGACTGGCCTAGCCAAGTTGACATACAATTAACTATCACACTCCTCAAACTTCTATCCAATGGTTTGACCATACATTGATAATTTTAGCTTTAATTGATCATGACCATGATGATTCAAGACGGCAGTGTTCTATCATTCCTTCTACATTTGTCAGCTGTTAAAAAAAAAACAACCAGGAAAATGCAGATAAAGCTAAATTCTTCCACTGTTTCCCAGAAGTATGATATATAATTATTATTTTGGTGTAATATCTCATCAATTCCACATAGTTTCATTTTGTAAGTAAGTCTTTGCTTCATTTGGAACTTATACCAAGTACATTGTGACATATGGAGCCAACCTGATTTTTTCCCAGATGACTTTATTTTCTTATCACCATTTGTCAAAAGTCCATGTTTTCTCCCAATGATTTGATATGATACCTTTGTCAAATTCTAAATTCCCATATAATATGGCTCCACTTTGATTTTTGTATTCTATTCCGTTTATTTGTCTTTTCATGGCCCATAGTCCCTGTTTAATTATAGGGCTTCCATAATATCTTGTGCTATCCTCCTGGAGACAATTGTCTGTGTGTTTCTTGCATTTTTGCACATTTTTTGAGGGGTGCCTGGGAGGCTCAGTTGGTTGAGCATCTGACTTTGGCTCAGGTCATGATCTCATAGCTCATGGGTTCAAGCCCCACATCAGGCTCTGTGCTGGCAGCTCAGAGCCTGGAGCCTGGTTTGGATTCTGTGTCCCTCCCTTTCTCTCTGCCCCTTCCCAGCTTGTGCTCTCTCCCTGAAAAATAAAGAAACTTAGGGGGTGGGGGGGCCTGGGCGGCTCAGTCGGTTGGGCGTCTGATTTCTACTCAAGTCACGATCTCACGGCTTATGAGTTTGAGCCCCATGTCTGGCTCTGTGCTGACAGTTCAGAGCCGGGAGCCTGCTTTGGATTCTGTGTCTCCCTCTCCCTCTGCCCCTCCCTCACTTGTGGTCTGTCTGTCTCTCTCTCAAGAATAAACAAACATTAAAAAAATTTAAAAAAAAAACCTTTAAATTTGCACATCCTTTGAGCTGATGATGCCTTTGTTCTGGGCTTCCTTTAAAGGATATGTGTATAACAAACAGTGTTGGAAGACAGAGATCATGTCTCCCAGAAGCAAAGGGCAGGCATGCTCCCGTCTGTTATAAAAGATTTGGGCTCCCTAAGTTCAGAGTTTCTCCCCTGTCAGGCAACCTACATGGCTGTATTCATGTCACTTGTGGAAACTAGGGTTCAGGGAACACATCCAGGAAAATGTTGATAATGCTGACACTTTGCTTTAGCCAGGAATCTTGTATCTTCTATCATATCATGAACCTGTAGGGGGCTAACTTGTTAGCTTGCAGGAAGGTTAAAATCTCTGACCCTTCCTGGTTGTTGACATCACTTCATAGGGGAGTCCTTCCTCAGTGCCCCCCTTGATTAGACTTTTCCTGGTGTTCTTACATGCTTATTTGTCCATGTAACCTTTAGAATTAATCTAGTTCTCAAAGTCAATCAATCAGACAAAACCTTGTATTTTATATGGAACATGCTAATTTCACAAATCAATTTCAAGAGAATCTATAACTTCATTGGTGAATATTCCCTTTTTCTAGGTTCTCATGGCCAAACTTGTAATCCAGGTCTTTAGTAATTTACAGCTGAACTACATGTCTTCTTAAAACCAATTTTGGATTTTGTTTAAATAAATGAAAAGAAAACCCTATTAAACCTTGGGATGAAAAGCACAGTGGCCAAAACATGGCCTGTCATTAAAATAGAACACACCCCAGGGCTCCTGGGTGGCTCAGTTGGTTGAGTGGCCGACTTTGACTCAGGTCATGATCTCGAGGTTCGTGGTTTGAGCCCCGCATTGGGCTCTGTGCTGACAGCTCGAAGCCTGGACCCTGCTTTAGATTCTGTGTCTCCCTCTCTCTCTGCCCCTCCCCCACTCCCGCTTGCTCTATCTCTCTCAAAAATAAATAAACATTAAAAAAAAAAAAAAAAAAGAACACACCCCAGAGGGCTGCCCTGAAGATTGAATGAAGTCATACACGTGGGTCAAGCACGATAAGAAGTCATTAAATGTTAGTGATTGTTATAATTATTTCTTTTGGTAGCAGTGATCTTTCATCTCACATGAACAAAAAAATCCCAGTTCTGACCATTTTCATATGTGTGAATCTGTGTGGTGAGGAAGCTCAAGATCATTTATTTTTTAAGATTTTTATTTTATGTATTCTTTTTTGAGAGAGAGTGAGCGTGCGCGCAAGCGGGGAAGAAGGGCAGAGGGAGAGAGAGAGAACCTGAAGCAGGCTCCGCGTTCAGAGTGGATTCTGACTTGGGGCTCGATCCCATGACCCTGGGATCATGACTTGAGCCCAAATCAAGAGTCAGACGCTCAACCAATAGGTCCACCCAGGTGCCCTGAAAGAATTCTTATAATATGGAATTATGATTTATTGGGTGCCGGACATGGATACGTGAATTTGACTAACATGGTAATGATCATCTATAAATAAAATCCTCTCCCTCAAGTGTATCTTTTAATTGAAAACATTTTACATTTCTCATGGAGGCCACTACTTCATCATTTTTACAATTTAATGAGGATGAAAGCCCAGCTTATGCAGGAAGAGATAGTAATGGATGGTTTTGTTCTGTATCAGAGCCATTATGATAATTCTGAGTCCTCTGTCCTTGGAAATGTTGGGTTCATAAATTTAAACTGATAGAAGGCACAGCAATCCAGTTTTTACTGGAATTTGGTTATTTGCTTTATTTTAATGTATAGTTTTTCAGTTCTCATTATTTCATTTAGATATTAAAAGTCCTGCCTTCTATGCTATAATAAAGTACCTGAATGATTTCCATGATAACATGCTAGCCTAAGTCTGAGATGTGAACGAGTCCTGAGTTGTTAAGAACAAGCTACTGGCGGCTGTAGTGACCATTTCCAGGGGTAGGACCAAAACCCAGGCAAGGCCGGGTGGGTCGCTTGGAGCAGCCAGCTGGGGTCTGAAGGAAGCACCAGCTCCCAGCTCCTAAACCACCCCCACCCCATTCTTATGGCTGCTTAAGGCCCATTCCAGCTGGGGAAACCAAGAAGCTAATTACCATCAGCTGGTTGGCAGGGATGAGAAAACCTGATGAACACATTTCTCCAGAAGACACATGGCTTATGAGCAGTTATGGAGACAAACAGGAGAAAGGAGCTAACATCAAAGCCAGCCCTGATGAAAGCTCTGGTTTGAATCCTGTCTATCCCCTCCGTATCCCTCTCCCCCTGCCTTTTGATAGTTTAGAGAACCAGAAACTGTGGTAATCTGAAGTCTGCATATAGAGACACATGGAAATGTGGCTAACATCCCTTATTGTCATATTCATTGGCTCTCTTTCTTGGACACCTTACTTTTGGGAACAGCTTCAAATGTATGGACTGGTTCTCTAAGAACATTCTAGCTGAAACCACATTTCTTGTTCTTTCTTCTTTTTTCCCCAGGGGTATTTTCCACAGGTCCTTCTGGGTCCAGTCCCCACCCCTCTCCATTCTGTTCTCTGACTCAGGAAGCTGGTCTATCGGAACAGCATCAGTGTCTTCCTTGCTCTGGCTTCTGGTGGATTCAGCCAAGGACAGAGAGGCGGCGAAGGAAGTCCAGAAGTCCCCTTTCCAGACTGCCTTGGTTGGCTGCATCTCCTACAGCTGAGTGCTCCTTCTGGCTGTCAGTGACAGCTCCCACCTTGCCCCTGAATTCCGGCACTGGTGAGGTCTTTCCTAGGCCCAGTGCTTAATTGTGTCATGTTGGTCCCACCAACTTTACCCACACTGTAGAGACACTTCTCATTTCCCGTTTGAGCATGCCATCTGTTTTCTGCTGGGGGCCTGTGCTCATTTCCTAGGACTGCTGTGACAAATATCCACGGCAGAGTGACTTTACACAGCAGAGATTTGTTCCCTTACAATCTGGAGTCTTGGACTCTAAAATCGAGGTGTCGGCTGCCGACAGGGCTGTGCTCTCTTGTGCTCTCTTGGGAGGCCCTGGGGAGACTCCTCTGGGCACTTCTCTCAGCTTCTGGTGCGGCCAGAAGCCCTTGGCCTGCAGCTGTGTGACTCCAATCTCTGCTCCCTCTTCACAGGGCAGGCTCCTCTCTGTGGGGAAGGGTCAGAGCGAGAGGGAGAGAGAATCCCAGGCAGGCTCCGCACCATCAGCATGGAGCACAACTCGGGGCTTGAACTCACAAATTGTAGATCACTACCTGAGCCAAAATCAAGAGTCAGACGCTTCACTGACTGAGCCACTCAGGTTCCCCAGTGTGACTTCATCTTAATTTGAGGACATCTGCAAAGACCCTATTTCCAAATAAGGTCACATTCATAGGCACAAGGGGTTAGGATGTCAATATATCTTTTTGGAGGGTACAGCTCAACCCACAACAGGGGCCAATGGATATGGTGTCCCAAGTGGGCTCTTCTCTCCCTCCAGGTTCTCAGGCCCCCCTGGTCTCCTCCATTAGTCCTCCTGCTTGCTTCACTTTCTTCACGTTGTTCTCCTACTTGATTTCCCAATGACCTCAAACACTATCCCCCAGAAACTCTTCTTTCTGTCTTGGTAACATTGCCACCGCTACAGTTCCGTGTTGTTGTTTTCTTTTTCAAGATTTTATATATATTTGTAAGTAATCTCAATACCCAATGTGGGACTCGAACCCACAGTTCTGAGATCAGCCTACTAACTGAGCCAGCCAGGCGCCCCAGTCACCACTCCAGTTTTAAGGTATTCATTTTCTTTGCCCTGTTCTGCTCTGGTCTCCTGGTAGACTCTCCCCACCTCCTAGAACAGAGCCAACTATGCATGGCATTCCCTGTTAACACAGATGGCATGTGACATATGTCCACCCAACCATGAAGCGGTGGAATTTGGGGAAAAGTCTCCTCCTTTGTGCCCCTCTCCCTCTCCCTCCGTTCCTTTCCTTCTCCCCTCATTCCACCCCCATGCATGCACGCTCACATTGACCATGACAAAGGAAGGTCTACTACTGGCATAGCCTTCCTATAACCATGACAGGAGCTGGTTTCCAAATGAGACAAGAATAATGTGGATAGGGGCGCGTGGGTGACTCAGTAGGTTGAGTGTCTGATTCTTGATTTCTGTTCAGGTCCTGATCCCAGGGTCATGGAATCGAGCCCCACATTGGGCTCTGTGCTGAGCATGGAGACTGCTTAAGATTCTCTGTCTGTCTCCCTCTCAAAAAGAGAAAGAGAGAAAGAGAGAGAGAGAGAATAATGTGGACAGGAAACTGAAATAAAATGAAAAGACTTGGCCACTGATGACATCATAGAACAACTGGGTCAATGAGCCCTGAAGGCTGGCCCACCTCAGACTTTGAATCATGTAAGCCTAACCATGCTTATGCGACCTAAGTTGGTTTGGGTTTGGGGGTTTCTGTTACTTGCAGCTGGGTTGTGTTTTTTTTTTTTCCTTTCTCTTGTTTCTAAATGGCTAAGAAGACAGAACAAAAAAAAAAACCCAAAACAAAATCAGAAAGCAGTTCTCTTGGATACAAGATGGCCAGGTGAGAATTGGAGGCCGTCTGGTTCTCAGTGTCAGGATGTCGATGGGGAATACTTCTTCTCTTCCTAGATCCCTGGGTTTTCAGCCCCATCAGGTCTGTCCCGAGTAGATGCCACAAGCTGGTGTGTGCCTAGAAGTCCCACGGAAGGAGAGCGTGTGGCAAGCTAACCTGTGAGGGTCTGGAAGATGGCTTTGGGGAAAACAGGTCAGGGAACCACACCGGGGGGACAAGGCAGCTTTTCCAAGCGTTGTGAACAGACTGTTGGAAAGAGTAGAGACAGAAAGCATATTCAATAAAAAGAAGGCTGCAATTAGGACTTCTGGATAGAGACAGGGACTGAATACAAATATTTATATCTACTCCCTCCTTAAACTCACTAAATGACAGTAAAGATGGTAAAATATATATTTTTAAATGTATAAACTCACAAGAATTGGAGAGAAGACAATATTGACAATTTTGGAAGCCGAACAGCAGATAGACGAATGGTAACTTAGCCGACTTCAGAAAGCAAGATCCAAAGCCAGTAGTAGGGAAGCTACAGAACAACTCAAATTGCATGTGTACACACACACACACGTTTACACATGCACACACAGGCACATGCATCTGAGGAATCAGCAGCACCAGCACCTTAGGAAGTTGAGGTGATGATAGGGCAACAGGTAGGAATTTGATCCTTAAGTCCTCCTCCCACTACACAGCTGGATGCTTCTGTGTGGTGGCTTAGTCTCTGGAGGGGGTAAAACCAAGGGTCACAGGCTCAGGGGACACATGGACCACTGGGTAGAGTACTGGATAACAAACAATGGGGCGGCGTAAATGAAGGTTTCCATACTGAATGTAGGCACGTCCTCCTCCTCCCTCCTTCCTGTCGTGCTTCCACCCCCTGGTTTGGATCAGCTTAAGGGAAAAAAAAAATCTAAAAATGCCACCTTCTGGGTTTCTGCAATAAAATGGCTCATCCAGATTTCCCTATGTGGAGATTACAGTCACGTGCATGGAGCTTCCAATCAGTGCTTTAGGGCTCTTCTCTTAAATCCGAGCAGACAGCCAAGAATCAGAAGGTATATGAGGAAATGTGCCATTTGAGAAACAGGCTAAGAAACAAGCAACTCAGAAAAAACCAACTTGGAGGGAAGGAAGAGACACAATACAGGGGAAGAAGACTTCAAGATACCCAGAGTGGTAATCTAGAAGTTGGGAGAAGAGCAGCCATCGTGAAATAGAAGCTGGATCTGATCGTGACAAGTCTGCTCATTGGAAAGACTCTGGGTTAAAGACATGATGGCAGAAATTGAGGAAAAAATGCATGAGAGAGTTTGGAACATAAACTGAGGATTTCTCAAAGGTAAAACAAAACAAAAAAGTAGGAGAGAAAGGATAAAAAAAAAACCCTAGAGTCTGGTCAAAGAGGAGGAAAATCTAAATAACAGGAGTTCTAGAGAGAGCAGAGGAAATGGAGAGGAGAGGATTTGAAACAATTTATGAAAATGACCCAGAATCAAAGGACAGGAGTTTCCAGATCAAAAGGGCCCACAGAGCATCCAGCACAACAGATAAAAATAGACCCACACGTGGGAGGGATGGGTTAATTAGGTGATGGGGACTTAGGGGTGCACCTGTCGTGCTGAATCACTATATTGTACACCTGAAAGTAATATAACACTGTGTTAACTGGAATTAAAATTTAAAAGACGGACTCGCAATCCCTATCAACATAACACCAGTGTTCTCCACAGAGCTAGAACAAACAATCCCAAAATTTGTATGGAACCAGAAAAGATCCTGAATAGCCAAAGCAAACCTGAACAAGGAAACCAAAGCTGGATGCATCGCAATCCCAGACTTCAAGCCATACTACAAAGCTGTAATCGTAAAGACAGTATGGTACTGGCACAAAAACAGACACTCAGATCAATGGAACAGAGAACCCAGAAATGGACCCACAAACATATGGTCAACTAATCTTTGACAAAGCAGGAAAGAATATCCAATGGAATAAAGACAGTTTCTTCAGCAAGTGGAGCTGGGAAAACTGGACAGCGGCTTTCAGAAGAATGAGCCTGGACCACTTTCTTACACCATACACAAAAATAAACTCAAAATGGACGTAAGATGGGAAGCCATCAAAATCCTAGAGGAGAAAGCAGGCAAATACCTCTTTGACCTCGGCCGCAGCAACTTCCTACTCAACATATCTCTGGAGGCCAGGGAAACCACAGCAAAAATGAACTATTGGGACCTCATCAAAATAAAAAGCTTCTCACAGCAAAGGAAACAATCAGCAAAACTAAAAGGCAGCTGACGGAATGGGAGAAGATATTCGCAAACGACATATCAGATAAAGGATTCGTATCCAAAATCTATAAAGAATTTATCAAACTCAACACCCAAAAAACAAATCGTCCAGCGAAGAAATGGGAAAAAAGACAAGAATAGACACTTCTCCAAAGATGACATCCAGATGGCTAATAGACACGTGAAAAAATGCTCAACACACTCATTATCAGGGAAATACAAATCAGAACCACAATGAGATACCACCTCACACCGGTCAGAATGACTAACATTAACAACTCAGGTAACAACAGATGTTGGTGAGGATGTGGAGGAAAGAGGATCTCTTTTGCACTGCTGGTGGGAAGGCAAACTGGTGCAGCCACTCTGGAAAACAGTATGGAGGTTCCTCAAAAAATTAAAAATAGAGCTACCCTATGACCCAGCAATCGCACTACTAGGTATTTATCTCAGGGATACAGGTGTGCTGTTTCGAAGGGGCACATGCACCCCCATGTTTATAGCAGCACTATCAGCAATAGCCAAAGTATGGAAAGAGCCCAAATGTCCATCGATGGATGAATGGATAAAGAAGATGTGGCATATATATATATATATATATATATATATATATATATATACAATGGAGTATTACTCGGCAATCAAAGAGAATGAAATCTTGCCATTTGCAACTATGTAGATGGAACTAGAGGGTATTATGCTAAGCAAAATTAGTCAGAGAAAAATAAATATCATATGACTTCACTCATACGAGGAATTTAAAATACAAAACAGGTGAATATAAGGGAAGGGAAGCAAAAATAATATAAAAAAAGGGAGGGGGACAAAACATAAGAGACTTTTAAATATAGAGAACAAACAGAGGGTTGCTGGTGGGGTTGTGGAAGGGGGGATGGGCTAAACGGGTAAGGGACATTAAGGAATCTACTCCTGAAATCATTGTTGCACCATATGCTAACTAACTTAGATGTAAATAAATAAATAAATACCTAAATAGACTCATACAGCACCATGAAATTTCAAATTCCTAGAAGCCAAGAGACAATGCTACAAGCTTCTAGAGAAAATAGTTTTCATAGGAAAGGTCAATAATCAGAATAGCTTGGGCTTTTCTTTTTTTTTTTTATTTTTGAGACAGAGAGAGACAGAGCATGAACGGGGGAGGGTCAGAGAGAGGGAGACACAGAATCTGAAACAGGCTCCAGGCTCTGAGCTGTCAGCACAGAACCCGACGCGGGGCTTGAACTCATGGACCGCGAGATCATGACCTGAGCCGAAGTCGGATGCTTAACCGACTGAGCCACCCAGGCGCCCCTAGCTTGAGCTTTTCAATAGTGACAATGAAAAGCTCAGAGACATGGAGATGGTCCCAGAATTCCCATTACCAGGGAAAATGGCTCCCAATTGGAACTCCACACCCAGCCAAATGTGAAGCAAACAGCAGAGTAGAATAAAAAGCTTTCAGACATGTGGGGTGCCCCTGAGTGGTTCAGTTGGTTAAGCATCCAGGTTTTGGTTTCAGCTCAGGTCATAATTTCATGGACATGATATTGACCCCCTCATCAGGCTCCTTTCTGACAGTGGGGAGCCTGCTTGGGATTCTCCCTCTCTCTCTCTGTGCCCCTCCCTGATGCACATGCACACACACACACATACACACACACTCTCTCACTTTCTCTCTCTCTCTCTCAAAATAAATAGCTTAAAATAGGCTTTCAGACAGACATGCAAAACCCTAGAAAAAATTTACCTCACATGGCCACTTCTTAGGAATCAACCATAGAAAAGTCACCAACCAAAAAAAAGGAATAAGAGAGAAGAGGCTATGAAATACATGACATGGGAGGTAACAAAGAGGTGACGGCAATTTTAAGACCCTCTAACAAGGATCTTTTTGGCCTACAGATTGGCATCTGTTAAAAAACAAAATTCAACCAAGTGAATTTGAAAATCTAATTGGCTTTATTAAGAGATTCAGAACCAGGCAGCATCCATCCAGCAAGGAGGGGAGGGGCTCCCCAAGGCGGTGTACAGAATGGAAGCGAAGGCAGGCAAAAAGTTATTAGCTCAAGAAATGAAAGAATTGTTTTTGGCAAAGTCAACTTCCTTGAGGGGGTCTTATGTGCAGATGACCTCATCTTCCTTCAGGGGATGGAGAGGGCCCAGGCACAGATTACCTCACAGGTGCTGACCAGAAAATTCCAGATTAATTGGCTTAAAATTCCACTGCAGAGGTTGAAATTGCAATTAAGTCTTGGTTTGCTGTCCTGAGCGCAAGTGGCTCCATCTTGGGCCTGTGTTTCTCTGGTAACAAATCCTTCAGGAGGTTCCAGAAAAAAACCTTTTTAATGTTTATTTATTTATTTTTGAGAGAGAGAGAGAGAGAGAGAGAGAGAGAGAGAGCGAGCACAAGTGAGAGTGCACGCAGGCGCTCAAGAGCACAGGGCTCGATCCCATGGACCATGAGATCATGACCTAAGCTGAAATCAAGAGTCAGACGCTCAACCAACTGAGCCACCCAGGTGTCCCTAGAAGAAACCTCTTTAAGATGATGAAATTGATAGAACATTTAGTGTATTTGGTCACATTGTGAAGAGATTTACTAAACTGAGGGAGTTTTGGAGGTTGAATTTGTATTTTTCTTTAAGTTTTTATTTTTGAGAGAGCACATGCGGGCACACACGTGCGCAAGTGGCGAGGGGGGGCGCTGAGAGAGAAGAGAGGAGATCTGCACTGCCCATGCAGAGCCCCACGTGGGGCTTGAACTCACGGACCTGAGGTCATGACCTGAGCCAAAATCAAGAGTCAGTCAACTGCTGAACAGCCTCAGCCACCCAGGGGGCCCCTGGAGGTTTAATTTGTAAAAATATGTGGAAAAATAAACAAATTTGAAAAGGAATGATTAACGCCAGAGCAAACAAACTGCGATATCATGCCTGGAAGGGACAACGAATCACGGCGTACCGTGTGGCTTCTGCGGAACCACACTGACATGAGCAGTAATAGAACAGTGCCTATTAGTCTAACTGAAATCACCACACGGCTCACGCAGCGTGCGTTTGTAGCTGCCACCAACGGCAGGGTGTTCGTGAGGAAGAGCTAAATTCTCATTCTCTGCTGTAGGGAGTGAACGCAGCTTAAAACCCAGAAACCCACCAGGAGCTGGCGAAGCCTGCCGTTTGGAGGTAAGCAGCGAGGCGGAAGGGTTCAAGGCGGTTGCCCCTAAGGAGCGTGAAGCGGCCCCGGGCAGGAAAACCAGAGGACTGCGATTTTTCCAAACGAATCTTTGCCTTTTTAGACTTTGCAGGTACTGGCTCGATAAAAGGTAAAAACTTACTTTTAAAAATACACTGTATTCGTACAGAGTATTTGGGATGGCGGAGCGGGTTTGGACATTTTCGTCGAGGTGGGAGTAGATGAATTTCACGCACGCAGTCCTCTAGAAGCCGACTGGGGACCCCGGCGGCATTTATCTGTTTCGTAAAAGTCAAGCTGAGGTAGGAGGAGCCCCGCCCTTCTGCATCCAGTCTTGGCAGACTAGCGATCAAGGGAACAGTGATGTGAGAGCCGGACTCTGCTTCTCCCACCTCCCTGGGTGCGGTTTTCTATTTCTGCTGCCCAAACCCCCTTGCTTTAGGGCCCACCATTCTTTGGGGTTTGTTTGTTAAGTTTTTGTCATTGCAAGGAGACAGAAATTTCAGAGACCAGTCAGAAGGCTGTACTTTAGTCTCTAATAAATGCCACACCCAACGGATATTTGCTTTTTATCCACGTGGATTTCAACCTTCAGCCTGCGGGTGGGCCACGTCAATGCCATCTACATCTCAGGCTTTGTGGGCCTGGGCCGCTGTTGCTGGCGCAGTGACAGTTGACGGTCGGGAAGGAGGATGGCCAAGAAAACAGAGTTCCAGCAAATGGAGGGAATATTCTAACCTGTTGGTAATCTCTCCAGGGCAAAGATGGGGAGCCCAACTCAGGCCATGAGGGAATCACATCACACTTTATTTTATAACAAAATGAGGTCCAAGCAGGACATTTGTATAGATTATTCGTAGCTGCTCTGGGCAGATGTGGTGATACATCGAAGAAAATGCACAGTGACCTAGGCTGGCATCCCTTGCTTGAGAAAATGATCTAAAAATTATACATGTCTGTGCCAGAGGTTCTAAGCACCACTGAGAATGTTCTTTAGGAGACCCCCTGATGCATTTTCCACCACCCAGAGGAAGTTAACACGTGTTTGCTCAAATAAACTAGTCTCCTCTTTTCCGGGGATTCCTTCGGCAGGTCACATGCTAACGTGAACAGAACCAGAGAGCAAAGGGCCAAGAGGAAGGGCAAAGGATGTGAGAGGTGTTTTGTGGTTCACAGACGTGTGACCACCTGCATCTCATTACACCTGTTACAACAATAGCATGGAGGGACTCCAAACCTTGGCTTGCAGATATTTCTATCCACACACACCTGCAAAGTGTACAGGAAGAGAAACATGCCCGTGTGTTAGCTCTATCACCATGCTGATATTATTATGCCAGCCATCACAGCTTCGAGTGACTCACGATGCTTTCGAAATTGCATTTTCCCCAGGAAAGATTCATTCCTGCTGATGGGAGGCGGGAGTTCCAACGGAAAGTTCATAGTTTTAAATAGTTGTCTTTAATGAACCACAGTACATTTCCGTGCACTTGCGAGATCTAAAAGTTGTTGTTCCAGAAAGGCACATATTATCATTAATCACAGTGTTTGCATGGTTTTACAGTCTCTATTATGTTTTCACACGGTACCAAATGCTGTGGTTTTCAACCTTGGTTCTTTATTAGAATCCCCAGGGGCATTCAGAAAAAACAACAGAACAAAACAGATGCCCAGGCTGCAACCCCACAGTTTTTTTTTTTTTAATGTTTATTTATTTTTGAAAGAGCACAAGTGGAGGAGGGGCAGGGGGAGAGAGGGGAGAGAGGATCTGAAGCAGGCTCCACGCTGACAGCAGCAAGCCTGATGTGGGGCTCGAACCCATGAACCATGAGACAATGAGCTGAGCTGAAGTTGGACGCTCAACCAACTGAACCACCCAGGTGCCCCTGCAACCCCAGAGTTCTGATTTCAGTGGTCTAGAGTGAGACCCATGCGTGATATTAAAGAATGGTTTAATCCTAAGATGATTCTAAAAAGCAGCCAGTGTTGAGAAACCACTGTACTGACAGCTTCCTAACATGCAGAGGTCCCTGTTGTGGCCCACAAGGCCCTGCGTGATCAATCCAGGTCACCCCTCCCTCATTCCTTGCTTATCACACTCTGTTCTCAAACACACCCACCGTATTCCCATCTCAGGACATATGCCCCTTGTTAGGGCCCCTTCTGGAATGTTCTTCCCCTAGACATTTGACTGTCTTGCCTCCTTACTCCATTCACATCTCTGCTCAAATGTCACCTCCTCAGAGACACCCTCCTTGACCACTCCATTTAAGATACCAGCCATGGGGCGCCTGGGTGGCTCAGTCGGTTGAGCCTCCTACTTCGGCTCAGGTCATGATCTCGCGGTTCGTGAGTTCGAGCCCCGTGTCAGGCTCTGTGCTGACAGCTCAGAGCCTGGAGCCTGCTTCAGATTCTGTGTCTCCCTCTCTCTCTGACCCTCCCCTGTTCATGCTCTGTCTGTCTCTGTCTCGAAAATAAATAAACATTAAAAAAAAAATAAGATACCAGCCTTCACCAGGCTCTGTCTCCTTACTCTGCTTATTTTTGCTTCATAGCACTTATCAACATCTGCCATTATGTTATATATTAATCTGGCTTACATCAGTGCCTGGAAAACAGTAGAAGCTTAATAAATATTTGTTGAATGAATCAATGAATGGATGAGGATATATGTAAAATGATGCAAACTCCGGCAGGTAGGAAGCGCTTGATGACTAGGTTTCTTTGCCAACTCACAAAAAGCCAGCTGCTTCCTCCGACTGCCTAGTGCCATCCTGAGGAACAGCGACCCCTGCTGGAATTTGTACCTGAGTCCCAGACAGGATGGAAGTCCACTAATGCCAGTCCCAAGAAAGAAGCTTCTAGAAATAGATATTCATTGGGGTACTTGGGTGACTCAGCTGATTAAGTGTCTGACTTCGGCTCAGGTTGTGATCTCACATTTTATGAGTTCGAGCCCCGCCTGGAGCCTGCTTCAGATTCTGTGTCTCCCTCTCTCTCTGCCCCTCCACTGCTCACGCTTTGTCTGGCTCTCTCTCTCTCTCTCTCTCTCTCTCAAAAATAAACATTTAAAAAAACTAAAAAAGAGAGAAATAGATATTCATTATCTGATGAGGCTTTCTGTTGTGTATGCATGAAAGATTCATAATAACTATTTCTGACATTCACAAAAAAAGCCTTTTGTTGGCACCACATATTCGCGAGCATGTTCTCTTCCGCCATCTTGTGGCCAGCCTGGGGAACTTCCGGACAAACAGTGTGTCATAACCTCACTTAGTCAAAGGAAATTTCCCGCAGCTGGGCTTGGCTAGAGCCATTTGGCAAAACACCTGTGGACATTTGATCAGGCCTCGGTGCTACCAATCTTCTTAGGCTCCCAATATTTAGACACGGAAAGCAATGGAGGTGACTGCTTGTTTGGGTAGCTTTTGCTGGGGGACAGCTGAGAGGAATGCCTAAGGGTCACCTCCCCCAGAGCCGAAACTTGCCTGGCCTTTGTCCTCCTATTCTGACACAGCCTCTACCGTGACCCTGGTCACACCCAGACCCCCACGATTTTGTCTGGCTACTCACTAAAGGCTTGTAAACTTCACAAGTTTATTTATCTATTTTGTACCCCCGGTATATTAAACCGTATTTAGCACAGAACAGGTGCTCACTAAACAGTTGTTATAGGGATAAAATAAAAATTGCCAGAGCACTTTATAGAGCACTTACTACATGCCATGCACTATATGAAGCCCAAGCACTTTCCATGCACAGTCTTATAAATCACGTGTCAATATTCCCAGGAGTGGCCCTGGAACTTGCTTAGTCCCCGACAGACAAGGACAGTCAGTGCCCGAATTAGTCGGCTTGGGCAGCCAGAACAAATGCCACAGACCCGGGGCTTAGATGACAGAAATGAATTTGCTCACCGTTCTGGAGGTTGGAAGTCCAAAATCAGGATGCCATGAGGGCTGGCTTCTGGTGAGACCATGCTTCCTAGCTTGCGGACAGCGCTTTCTTGCTGTGTCCGCAGAGTGAGAGAGAAATCTCTCGCTTCCTCTTCTTAGGAGGGCACAAATTCCATGAGGGCTCCCTCACTTGCTCCTGGGATGCCCGCTTGAGGGCCTTAATGCTTATTGGATACACATGGGCGTGACTTTTGGGCGTTGAGTGGGCCATAATGAGGATTCCTTTCAGGTTTGTAAACCAATCCAAGGACCCAAGTAAGTTTAATGACTTACTGAAGGTTATTCTTACTAAAGTTCAGTCTTCCCCATGACTAAAATCCTGGCTGAACGGCAGGGGGCAGCTGTGAATACCATCTCTGCCCAAAAGTACACTTTAGGGAAGGGCTCTTGGCATCCTTTGCCCGTGACCACAAGGCTGGGGAAACCTGTCAAACTGAGTTCCTTAAGGGAGAGAGGGGGTGCCTGAACCTCCCTTCTCTCTCTTTCCTGTGCTGAGGGGGGCAGAGAATGGGTTGAGAGCCACCTTTGAAATGGAAACTGTTAAGGGAAACGCGTTCTTGGCTCAGCACTGAGGACAGGACAGTCCCCAGGCCCACAGGCTTGCTGCCCGGGACCAATCCCCTGACTCCCAACACTCACTGAAAGCTCTTAGGCCTCCACACTGGCCTCCAGGACAGTCAGCTCTAAGAAATGCGTGAATCTTTGTTGCAGGGGTTCCAGACCAGCAGCCCGACAGATCTAGCACCTGTTCCTTTGGAGCTTTTCAACACATCTAGGAGCCTACAAGTCTCGTTAGAACAAGCCAGATGTTACATCCAATAAAAACTCCAATGGCTCTGAATTGTCAGAGGTTAGCGGGGTGAGAGAAAGCAAGCAAGATCGAAAGCCATTCTGGTCACACTGCAGTGGATGGGGTTGGGCGTGGGAGGGGCTGCGTCCTGAGACACCTCAGAGCCCAGAGGCCCGCGCTCTGTCTCCACTGTTTACTGACTTTGATCAGGTTGGAGTCAGAGGCCCCAGACACACGGGGCTTTCTCTAGAAAGCCTGTAGTCCCTCTGACATCATGGCCTGGAGCCAAGTGGAAGGACTTTTTATTTATTTATTTGTTTTCTGGAGGCCTCTGAGAGGTTTAGGGAATGGGGAGTTACTGTTTCATGAGTATGAAGATCCAGTTCTGCAAGGTGGGAAAAGTCCTGGGGATGCAGGGTAGTGACACTTGCACAGCAGTGCGAGTGCCCTTCATGCCACCTCAGGAGGGCTACGTGGCAAGTTTTGTCACGTATATTTTACCACAGTTAAAAAAAACCCGAACAGCTTGCACATTCTCTGCTGTCCTCCGCCTGCTGTCACTTCTGGTCTCCTTTTCTCTCCAGCACTGTCACTGGCTACCACTCCTTCTGCGGCTCACGTCTCTCCCCTCGCCCCAAGCCGCTGCCCCTCAGGGTGAGACGCTGGCCCCTGCAGGTCCTCAGAGCTAAGCACACCGACCGACCGGAGGAGCCACTGCTGGGACCCCCACTGGCAATGGGACGCAGAACTCAGATCCAAGGGAGGGGCTTCCGGTGTTTTCAGAGCACCACAAGGTCCTTAGAGGAGGTCCTGGCTCCCTCTGAGATGGTAAATGTGTTTAATCTTTTCTGTTTCATGCTTTGAGAACAGGGCTTACCAGTCTCTCCTCCCTACATATCTCCCTCCTGTCCATCTAGCCCAGCCCTGGGTTGTCCATCCTGGGTTTCAAGGGAGCTGCTTCTCTGAAGCTCTCTGGTGCCCCCTTTACAATGCCCTCACCAGCACGTGTTTAAAGGAGACAGAATAGCCAGGTGGTTAAGAGGCAGGTCTTTCTCTCTGCTCAGACTTGCTTGGGTTCAAATCCTGGCTCAGCCCTCTGCTAGGTATATGGCCTGGAGCAAGTAACTTAAGCCAGTTACTCCTCAGTTTTCTTATCTCTGAAATGGGGGCAAGAAGACTTTCTTTAGTATTGTTAGAGTTAATCCCACACCGTCCATTAAACATTGGCTGCGAGAGGCAGGTTGGCACAATGGCTGGAAGCCTGCGCCCTGGAGCCAGACTGTGGATACGACCTTGGGCAGATTACTTGGTTTCTCTGTGGCTGTTTCCCCCTCTTTGGAATGGGAATAATAATAGTAATCTACATTATAGGGCAGTAGTAAGGATTGATGCTTGTAAACTTCATGCAATAACATGCCTACAGTGTCCAATAAATGTTGACTACTGTTTGCCATTTAAAACAATGACGCTGCAAAAAAAATGCCATAATGCGTGATGAAATGTCTGCAAAGTGGTCAACAAAAATCAAACTTGAACATACATTTAATGAAGTAATTTTATAGGGGCGCCTGGGTGGCTCAGTCGATTAAGTGTGCTATTCTTGATTTCGGCTCAAGGTCATGGTCTCACTGTTCATGAGATTGAGCCCTGAGTTGGGCTCTGTGCTCACAGCACAGAGCCTGCTTGGGATTGTCTCTCTCCCCTCTCTCTCTGCCCCTCCCCAGCTCACATGCTCTCTCTCTCAAAATAAATAAACTTAAAAAGGAAAATAAAGTAATTCTATAAAGTCTAAAATAGACTGTAAGCTACATATTTAGTACCCCCAAGAAAAAGAACATCCACAAAAGTAAAAACAATAGCAAGAGAAATATGGAAACAAAACAAGAATAAGCTATTATGAAAAAGATTCACGTGTATATTATAAATACTTCTCAAAATAGTTTGGCTTTTAGGGGCAGGTGTTCCCCACTTTCTGAAAATTCGCATTATGCCATTTGACTTTTACGGAAACCTACATTAGTGCCTGTTGTTGCTAGTAGAAAGAAACCCAACGAGCATTTTTACTCTTACAAAAAAAAGAGGGGGGTGGAAACCAAAATAGCATTTAGTGCTGGTTTTGAGGCCAGTGTCGTAGCGGCTGCACATGCCCTGAGCAGCGAGAGCCGTGCAGCCAAGCTCCTTCCCTGAGAACCACACTCAGCCTCTCAGCGTCAAGCCGGAAGAGCTTTGAACTGTGTCTTTGAGTATCTAGGCTTTATCTCCATTTCCTTTGTGCATCTATTAGCAAGATGTGTTGTAAGGTATCAGAAGAGCCTGAGAGAGGTAATTTTGGGGGTCTGGGGGCATAATGGTAATGGCTTCTTTGCTTTCCACCATTTGAGCTGACAGAAGGCTTCACGGGAACACCCCACTTTCAGAGAGCGGGCAAAACCTGTGTAAGTGATGAAGTCCTACTATTTTCAACAAAAGCACTTCCAGTGCGGGTGCTCTCCCCAATCCATGCTGAAGCGTATTTAGCAGTCAGCCAACAACCGAGTCAGTGTACCATTTGGTTTCACACTGATCAGCCCAGAACTTAAGAGAAAGGCATAAAGCAAGAAAACATGAGGACCAAAAGACCCTGCGTTACTGACTTAGCCGGATGTGTCCCCTCCGCTGTCCCCGCGCCATGACGTTTGCTATCATCCAATACCTTGCATCTGCAACACCCATGCTGTCACCTGTCAGTCTTGATGATGTTTGGAGAAGTGGCTAATAATAGCTACAGGGAGGTAGCTATTTGACTCTGGAAACTCAGCCCTGAGCAGCACAGTGGCCTACTTCCATCTGTGCTCTCTCCTCATACCATTTAAAGATCGATAGAGACCACGTAGGCATCATCTCCATTCATATGCAAAGCATACCCCAGTGTTCATATCAGAGTCAAGGGGGTTTCATTCAAACATTGGGGAGTCTATTGTGGGCCAGATACCTTCAAATCAAGGATTTTTAAAGCTTCAGATTGTATGGTATTTTTTGCCTTGTAGGAGAAATGAAATCTAAAAGGTCCACTAAAAATCTGAAAGGACACTTAGGACTAGAATATCTTTGGAGGATTTAGAATTAGTTCTCTTTCAATGATTGGCCAGAGCAGGTAATGACAACTGAGCTCGTCACTGTAGCTACTCGTCACTGTAGCTACTGGTCTGCCCCATCAAAGGCACCACATGTGAGTCAAAGGGCAGAATGATCAGGGAGGCAAAATTAGTAGTTCCTCATAGCTACTCTTTCATGCCAGACTTCGTTCATTAGGCTCATTCCCCTCACTGTTGAACATTCAGTTCCCCGCCTCTACCAGCATATCCCTCCCAGCCTGAGGGGAGCACGTTGAGGCCCACTATGTTGCAGAGAATGAATGGAGAATGAGACACACACAAGAGCTTTCAGCCTAGGCAGAGTTGGACAGGGCAAACGGCGTGAGTGCAGTGGGTGGACGGCCGGGCTGGGGATGGGAAAACTCCTGGGGGAAGTGGCCCGAATCCTGAAAATCAAGAGGATTCAGCCGGGGGTGGGGAAAGGGTGGTTAGAGAGTATGTGTCTCAGGACCTGAGTTTTCTTCTGACCTGGAAGTGAGAACATGACGCTTTCCAGAAAAGGGTCATTGTTGGTTGGATTGGAGTGATCAGAGAGAAAGGAGATGTGTCATGAGAAGAAAAAGCCTCGTGGGCCTCAATTAACGAATGAGGACTTGATCCTAAGGGTCTTCAGCAAGGTTTGAGAGTCACATTGTTTCTCACTCTGGGTTTTTGAGCCTCCCCTTCCTTCAGTGTCCGTCGTGCAATGATGAGCTTGTGCACGAAGCATCTTGGAAGCCTGGCCCAGGCCCTTCCTCCTAATCGATTACAGGGGCAAGTTCCAACATTCAGAGCTGTACACAAGTTTGTTTTTGTAGGAGTGACAAAGCAGAATTTTCTGGGTCTGATAACCTGAGATAAATACTTACAGGATGAATCAAGCACGAAGTCTTTATAACGCTCTACAAGAATTTTTGTTCCAGCAGAAAAATGCTTATGAGTATCAAGAAAAACAAGATGGTACATAAATATGCACGTAGAAACCTCTAAATCCCTGGGAAAAATAGGACTGGGAAGAAATAAACCTTATATTTCGTGTTCCTGGAATTTATTGTACGTGGGCATTGCTTTTGTTCATACTTTTATCAACCGCTGATGACACTTTATTGAGTGTACATGACTTTTAGAATCAGGACCCATGTTAAGGATTTCTTATCCTACCCCCAGAACACACAGACACTTGCTCTTAAGAACAGGAAGGTATTTCATACATTCCTGAAACTCCAAAAGTCATTACTGGCCTTTACCTGAGTGGTCTTTTGAGTCACACAAAATTTAAAGAGGTAGGGAATGGAAAAAACAAAACAAAAAAACAAAAGGTAAAGTTATCAGTTAATACTAGCCGGTGCTTATTATATTCCATTCTAAAGCCTGTAAATTCACTTTTTCACATTGGCTCCTGCCGCATCGAACAGTGTTTTCAAAGAGTGCTGGAATGCAAACAATATGGAACTTTGCCACCCTTTCAAAAAGTTTAGTCCAAAATAACTTCATTCATGTGGTAGAAAAGGAGTTAAAGGCAGGATAGAGACTCATGGTTGTAGAAGTGTATGTATGTGTGTATGTGTGCATGCTTTAAATATGACTTTTCTTTAAAAAAAAAAAAAAAAGACTTCTTCCAGACTTTTAGGTTCACCGCTGGCAGCTTTTAGAAAAGAGCTTTCTTGGTTCGCAATTCTGAAGTCTTCCCCATCAGAGTGTCCTGCCACCAGGGGACAGAAGCCAGGGCATGTTCCGGACCCAGTCCATCCTCCACTTGCTTCCTGACATTTACATCTGCGTCTGTGAGACGGGAGTCACCGTGGAATAGCTATTTTCCAGGCTCTTTTTCTTGTCATCATCATCAAACTGAGCCTCGATCTCCGCTGGATTGATGTAAGTATAGAAACGGGCCATGATGGCAAATATCACGCAGACAACCAGAAGCAAGGCCGCAAACAGAATGTACTCAGCCCACTTTAAAGGAATTGGAGTTGGAGCAAGAAAAAAAACAACAGAGACGATACAGGTTATGGTAAGGTACGCATCGGGAGCACATTTTCTTGCTATGTCTAGGTAAGAGGTGCTTTGTGATTAAATCGTTATGGACAATTGGCAGCTGTTACCATAGATACAGAATGGCCCGCTTTGCTTGAGTGCCCAGGTATAAAGATAACATTTTTTTAGCAGCAGCTGGAGTGCAAAAATCAAGAGTTTGGGGAGATGAGAGAAAATTTCTGAAAAACCCACGTTAAGGGACATAGCTGGTCCCTAGAAGGATGGGGGCCCAGAGAACACCACACAGTACCCTTGAGGGAAAAATAATGTGCTGAATTGTTCTAAGACCCCCACGTTATCTTTCGGCAGTATCTTGAGGTTATGAGCACACAGCATTAGCGTATGCTCCGATGGGACCAGAGAGAGAAGTAAAGAAACAGACAGGGTAAGGGACGACCCCCTTATGAGGTACAGATGCCGAAGTGTGGAAGGGAACGGTTTCAGTATCAGAAAAGCCCTCGTTTTATGTTAGCTGGAAAAATTACAATCGCCTTTAGAATGGCTCCACCTTTAGATATTATGAAGCTTTCTGGAAAATATGTGTGGCTTGGGGCCATTAAGCTGCATTCACAGAAGCTAGGAAAGATCTTTCCTTTGGCAGTAAACCACACTAGGATGTAGGTATGTTAACCCAACCTAGTTATTTTGGTTGTCACCTTCCAACTGTGCAACGCCAAGGGTAAATATGGAGAATCAGCACACGCTTGGCCAAAAGACTGTTTGCTCATCACCCTCTCTGGCTGGTTTTATCCAATCATTACCCAATCATTAGAGTCATCATGACGACCAGTGACACATAAGACAGAGGCTCGTACGATCTCTTTGTCTACTCTGTACCTGTTCGCTGAACTGGCCTGCTCCTGCTACAATAAGCACAATGATGTTGCCGACAGCCACTGTCAACAGCCATCCCGCCTGAAGCACCGACTTCATGTTGGAGGGGGCCTGAGGAAACAAAACAAAGTGAATCCCGATCTAAGCTGCAACCACAGAGCTGGAGAACACAACTTACTGATTCTTTAATTAGGCAGCTCACCCTAAAAATGCACACTGAGGGGGCGCCTGGGTGGCTCAGTCAGTTGAGCGTCCAGCTCTTGGTTTCAGCTCAGGTCATGATCCCACGGTTCGGGGGATCGAGCCCCATGTGGGGCCCTGCGTGGACAGCACAGAGCCTACTTGGGATTCCGTTTCCCTCTCCCTTTGCCCCTTCCCCCTCTAAAAAGTAAATAAATATTTTTAAAAATGCACATTGGGGTGCCTGGGGAGCTCATTCGGTCAGGCATCCAACTTTGGCTCAGGTCATGATCTTGTAGTCCTGTGAATCTGGGCCCCGTGTTGGGCTCTGTACTGACAGCTCAGAGCCGGGAGCCTGCTTCAGATTCTGTATCTCCCTCTCTCTCTCTGCCCCTCCCCTACTCACACTCTGTCTCTCTGTCTCTCTCTCTCTCTCTCTCTCATAAATAAACAAACATTAAAAAACTAACTAAATAAAAGCTAGGCCTTGATCAGTGTGTTTACTGGTAGCTATGAAGAGATCTCAACTGAGCCTTAATGATCACAAAGACACGGACCTGGAAGTGAACGCCAGTAGGAACAGCTGACATCTTAGTTGTTTCAGAGTATAGAATTCGCTGCCTATCATGACCCTGGTCATGGTCATTAATACAGTTCTTCCCACGTAGGACTCTAAATCTCTAGTATATGATATGGGAATTCAGCATCATATGATATACACCCCCAAGAAGCTAAACAGAGTCATAATACTATTCGACGACTTGGTCATCTCAAAAGCCTTGTTTGGTGGAATTTACCATAATGCTTTCTCGCATTTTCTGAACTATGAACGGAGAGCTTATTTAAATTAAGTCCCAGCAGCATTTTTTGAAGGCAGAAGCCTGGGGGAGGGGTGGTAGAAACAGTGACCAAGAGACCTGAGAATATGAGAACTCCAATCCCGTGACAGAGAAAACCACTTCACCGCAGGTGATCAGGAAATACTGTGGGATCTGCAGAGCCATGTTAACTGTGTTGGGTGCAATATCTTCAAACATGTGCAATTCAGCACAGCCGTCACTCTAAACCAGTAAGGCAAAAAGTGAGAAGAAATTAAAATGGAGATTGCTTCTAAAATAAAAATTGCTCAAACAGGCAAATGGAGTCTGGACTTCTAGGATCACGTCAGATGATTTGTCAAGGAAGTACACATTTTAAACGTAAATATGCAACAGTGCATTTTATGCTCGTGATGAAACGGCCTTGGTGAGATTTGAAAATCTGTTCACCGGTGTTTTTCTCTTAAATCAGAGAGCACATTGGAAGTCGGGTTTGTTTAAAATGTTGCCATCTCTTTGGACTAAAAGTTCGTAAGTCCGTGTAAATAGATTATGAAGCAGCAGCAAATACTAGCCAGCATGAACTTTTAGAGTTAATTGGTCTGTTTATTTTTATTCTAAAAATGACAGTGAACTTAAGTCAATGCTAAGTTAAAGGATCAGTGGAGAACTGAATGAATTCTAAGCCCATTTAAAATACAGACACTAATATTACCCCAGTTAAATCGTTAGCATGACCTAAGTGTTTGCGTAGAAGTTCTGATAACAACAGAATGAGTTACTGACCTTCCTTCTGATTACATAGGTATAGGCACTACCGAATTCCAGGTTGGATGATTGGAAATCATTCTTACACTGTGGTGGAGTCTGTTGTGTTGGGCTTAGCGTAAAGCTTTTTCTATAAAGAGAAAGAGTAACATAGGTAAACATTCCTGGTTTTAACAGCTTCGATGTATTGTTTAAAGAAGAAGACTCGAAACCCTTGAACTTTAGAGCACAGTGACCGGTACTTACACGCCCAAAGGAAAAAACTGATATTCGCTGGCATTGTGACTGGTGACGTTCACATACACTTTTCCATCCATTGTGATGTTGAAGCTGTCATCGAAACTATTTATAAATCTGAAACAGAAAACCATCTGTCTTGTGACTGGACTATGGGATACTTGGCTTTAGGTTATAGTTTGTGCACCTGAACTTGGGCTATGCTCTCTTTTGGAAGGAGTTTAAGATGTTTACAGATTTCTAGACTATAAAGGCAGAAAGAAGCGACCCTAGGTTGGTCCTTGTTCACCTGCTCATGAAAACACACCCCAAAGAATTTACCACAATTCTCTCCCCACAGCTGTTCTAAGTACTTTGTAACTAGGTACCATTTCTTTTCTTAAGTTTATTTATTTATTTTGGGGAGGGGGAATGACATGAGCGGGGGAGGGGCAGAGAGAGAGGGAGAGAGAGCATCCCAAGCAGCCCCAACTTGGGGCTTGATGTTACAACTGTGAGATCATGACCTGAGCTGAAATCAAGAGTTGGACACTTAATGGACTGAGTCCCCTGGGTGCCCCACTGGAAACTATTTTAATGGTATGTTAGGCTGTTAGTACGGATTGAAATAGGTGCCAAGCACCCCCTTCAAGAAGGCAGCGTGTCTTTGTGTTCCTTGCTCAGAAGCTCTAGAGCTAAAGCAGTGAAGCCCATGTAAATAGTCCATGAAGAAGCATCAAATACTGGTCAGCGTGAAAAGCAGAAGTTGCCTGGTACCCTAACAGACAGTCTCCATCGGGGGCTTCTTTTTGGGGGGTGGGGATGGAAGGCCATTTCCTGTCCTTTACCTCTTAGAGCCTGAGCAGGGACAGGCTCCAAGGAGTGGAGAGGAAGAAGTGGGCCAGTTCAGCAACCAGAGACAGTTTTGGGGGAGCTCCCTTCAGGTCTGCAGGTCCTCGAGTGATGGTGACTGGCACCCCACTAGAAAACAGATAGGAGGGCAGCACCCACAGGACTTGCTGCTAGGTTCCAAGGCTTCCGGGTTCTGCAAAGTCCCCTATGCCTAAGCTACACATGGAGCCAGTTGAGTTGTTTGCCTTCAAAGGACCATATAGATGGTGACAGTGTAGACAGATGATTAGATCCCATCCTTAGATGTTCCGGGCTGCAGAAGACGCTGATGCTCTTGTCCTACACAGGAGAGGAGGGTGCTGTCCCAAATAAGACCAGCTGATTTTTCCCACCAGATAGGTGAGTGAAAGCTTTCAGCAGGTTATCCAATTTAAAGAATGAGAAGTAATGAGATTGTATACCTAAGTACTGTAGAGAACAATTTAACCTGTACATTCCTAAAACATATGGCCGAATTTCATCAGCTTTGTGGCAACAAGTAATCTCGGTCAAATTCTAGGTACTGGGAGAACATTTCCCTGAATTAAGCTCAGGTGCTGAAGTCCCTGGGCATTGGATTTGATGTAGTTTGACAGGTGCTTAACATAGAACACAGAATGTGACACCGGTCAGCAGGACCCTAGGTCCTAGGTAGACACCTAGGAGTGAAATGGCTGGGTCATATGGTCACTCTCTGTTTAACATTTTGAGGAACAGTTTTTCAAAGTGTCTGCATCATGTTGTCATTTTACATTTCCACCAGCACTGCTGAAGGATTCCGACGTGTCCACATCCTCACCAACACTTGTGATTGCCTTTTTTGTTGCTTTTGTTTTTGCTTTTGGCTAGAGCCTAGTGAGTGTGAAATGGTATCTCTGTGGTTTTGATTTGCACTGCCCTCATAATTAATGATGCTGAGCATCTCCTCCTCTGTTTTTAGGCTGTTTGTATATTTTCTTTGGAGAAACATCTCTCTAAAAATGTCCCATTTAGGGCAGGGGAGAGGGGAAATGGGTAATGGGCACTGAGGAGGGTGCTTGTTGGGATGAGCACTGGGTGTTCTATGTAAGCGACGAATCACCGGGATCTATGCCCCCAAACAAGAGCACACTGTATACATTGTGTGTTAGCTAACTTGACAATAAATTATATATTAAAAGAAAGAGTCCCATTTAAAAATTGGGTTATTTGTGTTTTTACTCTTGACCTGTAAGAATTCTTTATACATTCAGAATCTCTCATCAAATATATGAATTGCAAATATTTTCTCTCATTCTATGGGTGTTTTACTTTCTTGATGATTTCATTGGTAGTAAAAAAGCTTTCCATATGATGAAGCCCAAGTTACTATTTTTTTCTTTTGTTGCTTGTCCTTCTGACTTCATATCTAGGAAACCACTGTGTAACCCAAGGTCACAAAGATTTACTTCCAATTTTTGTACCACCAGTAAATAAAAATACTTGTAAAATATTGGGGTTTTTACTTTGCTCATTATTTTAATTATTTTAAAATTATTTATTAATTTGGTATAATAATTTATGTATATACTTAATAACAGATACCATATTCATGCATTTTGGGTATATGTTCAAAATATTTTTATTGGATGTGATAAAAGTTTTGAAGCCTACCTCTCTAGGGAAACTTTGCACATGGGGACAAAAATACATGTATGAATGTGAATTATGGCTGTTTGGAAAAATGGCAGTAACCTAAATTTCCTTGAAGAAGAGAATGGGTAAATAAATTATGCGGTGGAATTTTATATAGTGGTTTAAGTGAGTGGAGATAAGGGATACGTATAGCCATATGGTTAAATATTAAAATACTATTTTATAATATTACAGAACATAAGCAGGAAAATAACATATTAAGTTTAAAAAGACTCAAAAACATTATTTGTAAATATGTACAAAAACATTATTTGTAAATATATAGCAATATGTAATGCTAAAAAATTCATGAGAAAGATCCATATCAAATTCTCAACCAACTTTTGACCAAAGTATCATTACTTCATGTAAAGGGCTCTTTGAAGGTAGTCCAGATATGTCTTGCAACTAATTTACCGATACCACATAATTAAAAGGATTCCATTTTAATTATGTATTCTTTCTGTGTATTCTTTCTTTAATTCATGCATTACTCAGAAATCTGACCTCCCAAAATTCTTGGAGTTGTCCTATTTATCAGTTTCTGACATTAGTTTTTCAGAACTTCCCTTTTTAATGGGTTGTCTCCTAGACAATGCTGAAATAGCAAATCCTTTGATCCACTAAGGATTTAATGTTGCCAGTGAAAAGAAAACAAGTTCCTGGCTTCTCTTTTTACCACACTGGGTGGGTTGGTGGGGTAAAATGTTGCTGGTTTTATGTAACTCCATAAAGACAATTTAAAGAAAGGGAAAAAGAATGAAGCTTTAGCATAGCACCAGAATGAGAAAGGACACCACGATTTAAACTGTTCAAAGTTTCCAAAGTTAGGAGACATTTTTGAAGAAATGAAAATGATGATTCTGAGGCACAAAGGAAATACCAGAGGCACTTCCAGCTCAGATGAAATATGAAGATCAGGAAAGGGCCAAGTGACCATCATCAGAAGATTTCCTTCCGGATCTGCTAGGACAGTTGTGTGTATGTGCATGCGTGAGGGATGGAGGAACGATCTAGAAGACACAAAAGAAGATGTCATGGACTTAACTGTGTCTCCCGGCCCCCTCTCTCCAATTCACATGTTGAGGTCCTAACCCTCAGTACCTCAGAATGTGACCGTATTTGGAGGCTGGGTCTTTCAAGAGGTAAAATGAAGTCATTAGGGTGGGCCTTAATCCAAGATCACTGGTGTCCTTATAAGAAGAGGCGATTAGGATACAGACCCACAGAAGAAAGACCATATGAAGACACAGAGAGAAGATGGCCATCTCTAAGCCAAGGGGAGAGGCCCCAGAGGAAACCAGCCCTGACAATGCTTTGATATTGGACTTCCAGCCTCCAGAACTATGAGGAAATAATTTTCTGTTGTTTAAGCCTTCCAGCCTGTGGTACTTTGTTACGGCAGCCTTAGCAAACTCATACAGAAGAGAACAAAGAAAGAGAGGAAGAGCCAAAAATCAAAAGGGCCTAGGGCTGGCTACTACCCACATGCAGTTATACTGCAGGGAAACCTGAGCACACCAAGGAGAAAGAAGATACGGCTTGGTGAAATGAAATTAAATCAACTACAGAGAGTGGCAGACGCTGTCTGTCTGTCTATCTGTCTGTCTATCGTGAGTACAATTAGGTGCTAGATGCCAACAGAGATAAGATTCTAGAGTTCCAGGAAGGCAATGGCGGCTAACCTGTGACCAAGTGTGAGAACAGACAAGCACTCCCAGGCAAGCAGGGACTCGCAATTTACCTCACAGCTTTTCTTGGTCAGATATTTGAGCACGGTCTTAGCAAAACAAGAAAGGTGTCCAAGAAAGATGATATGGAGTTCAAGAAAGAAAGGCGCTAACCTGGGCAAACAGACAATTCTAGGAGGACAGCGGCATCTCAGGACTACAGAGCAAATGCCCTAGTTAGATTAAAGAGCGTGCTTGAGAGTTGGTTCTCAAAGAGGAAAGTGAATTCCCTTGATCCAATCCCTGGAGATAAAGGTTTATCCTTTTGTCAACAAGAGGCCAAGTGAGTTACAGGAAAAAACAAAGGTTGTGCAAGAAAACCTTAGTTTAAAATTAAAGCAGTCAGGGGCACCTGGGTGTCTCAGTCGAGTGTCTGACTTCAGCTCCGGTCATGATCTCACAGTTTGTGAGTTCGAGCCCCACATCAGGCTCTCTGCTGTCAGCACAGAGCCCACTTCGGATCCTCTGTCCCCCTCCCTCTCTGCCCCTTCCCTGCTGGCACACTCTCTCTCTCTCTCTCAAAAATAAACATTAAAAAAAAAAAGAATTAAAATTAAAACAATCAAGATGTAGTACCACCGAACAATTCAAGGTATATAACAGAATATTCCAATTAATCTTGACATTCAGAATGTTTCCATTTGAGGATATATTTTCTTTTTTTTTTTTTTTAACGTTTATTCATTTTAGAGAGAGAGAGAGAGACAGAGCATGAATGGGGGAAGGTCAGAGAGGAAGACATAGAATCTGAAACAGGCTCCAGGCTCTGAGCTGTCAGCACAGAGCCCGATGCGGGGGTTGAACTCACGGACCGCGAGATCATGACCTGAGCCGAAGTCGGTCGCCCAACCGACTGAGCCACCCAGGCGCCCCGAGGATATATTTTCAAGGATATAAAGTTGTGTTTCCTTCTCTTTCAGACTTCTATTACATTGTGGTTAATATTTATATAGTCAACCTGGAAACCCTGTATATTAATCTATTTTTAGAATTGACCTAGCCCATGGAATACACACAATGATAAATATTACAAGTATTAACGATGTGAAATAAACCAGAGGTAAGGAGACATGAAAAGTTAATTCCATTTCTTTACCATTTCTATTAGATAATTAACAGTCATCATCCTAATCATATTACCTTTCCCTCCATTAGTTCATGTTTTAGTGGTAACTGGTAAAAACAAAAATCCAAAATTGTTAATGTGTGGCCACAAGGAAACAGGGATTGGTGGTAGGAGTTCAGCCAAATAAGAGACCTACTCTCATTTCTCTCCCAACTTATTCTTATTTTTCCATCTTACTTAAAAAGCGTATTTACAGAAAGTTGGCTTTTCGGTGTACAGTTCTATGAATTTTTTTTAACGTTTATTTATTTTTGAGACAGAGAGAGGCAGAGCATGAACAGGGGAGGGGCAGAGAGAGAGGGAGACACAGAATCTGAAACGGGCTCCAGGCTCTGAGCTGTCAGCACAGAGCCCGACGCGGGGCTCGAACTCACGGACCATGAGATCGTGACCTAAGCCGAAGTCAGACGCTTAACCGACTGAGCCACCCAGGCGCCCCCAGTTCTATGAATTTTAACACATGTCTAGATTCATATAAATACCACTACAACCAGAATACAGACCAGTTCCCCAAATCTCCCTCGCGCTGCCCATAGCCAAACCTCTCCTCCACTCCCAACCACTGATCTGTTCCCACATCCTTATAATTGTTTTGACCATTGTCAGAATGCCATGTGAATGGAATTATATAGTACGCATCTAACTTTTTTGAGATCGGCTTCTTTCATGGCATGATGCATTTGACATTCATTTATATTATTGTATATGTCAATAGTTTGTTCCTTTTTTGAGTAATATTCTTTCATGTGGATGTACTATAGTCTCTTGTCTGTTTATCCATTACCCACTAAAGGTCATTTGGGTGACTTCCAGTCTTTGGTGATTATGATTAGAGGTTCTATGAACATTTGTGTATAAGTTTTTATGTGAATGTAAGTTTGCATATATTTTTAATTAAAATATTTTTTTAATTTAAAATTTTTTTTAATTTGAGAGAGAGAAAGAGCACAAGAGCACAAGCAGAAGAGGGGCAGAGGAAGGGGGAGAGAGAGAGAAAGAGAGAAAGAGAAAGAGAGAGAGAGAGAGAGAGAGAGAGAGAATCTTAAGCAGGCACCATGCTCTGCTCAGAGCCTGATGCAGGGCTCAATCCCATGACGCTGGGATCATGACCTGAACCAAAATCAAGAGTCAGATGCTCAACTGACTGAGCCACCCTGGTGCCCCAAGTTTGCATTTCTTTAGGATAAATATCTGAGAATGGATGGCTGGGTTGTATGGTAAGTATACATTTGACTTTATAAGAAACTGCCTCACTGTTTTTCAACAAAGCATGGTTACTCTGTCTCCTCACCAGCATTTGGTATTATCAGTTAAAAAAAAATTATTAGAGCTGTCTAATAGGTATGTCATGCAACTCACCGTGGTTTTAATTTTAATTTTTTTAATGGCCAATGATGTTGAACATCTTTTCACATGTTTATTTGCAATGGATATATCTTCTCTGTTGTAATGTCAAAATCTTTTGCTGTTTTTTAACTGGGTTATTTTCTTATTATTGAGTTTAGAGAGTACTTTATATATTCTGGATACAAATACTTAGATATATGATTTGTAAATATTTTACGCCAGAATGTAGCTTACCTTTTCATTCTCTTAACAGTGAGATTTACAGAACAAAGGGTTTTAGTTTGGATGAACTCTAATTTACCTATGTCTATATATCTATATGTACATATTAAAATGAAATAGTATTCAGCCATTAAAAAGAAGGCACTCCTGCCATTGTGACAACATGGATGAACCTAGAAACATCATGCCAAGTGAAACAAGCCAGACAGAAAAAGACAAATACTGCATGGCATCACATATATATATATGGAATCTAAAAAAAAAAAAAAGTTGAACTCATAGACGCAGAGAGTAGAATGAATGGTGGTCGCCAGGGACTGGGGGTGGGAAACAGGGACACGTTGGGTTAAAGAGCACAAACTTAGTTCCAAGAGGAATAAGTTTCGAGGTTCTAATGTACAAATGGGGACTGTAATTTGTAACACCATATTGTATACTTCAAGTGCACTAAGTGATTAGATCTTAAGCATTCTTACCACACACGCAGAAGGTAACTAAGGTGATTGTGTTAATTTGATTGTAGTAAATGCTTCACAATGTATACATATATTGAACCATCATGTTGAATACTTTAAATATATACAATTTTATTTGTCATTTTATACCTCAATAAAAGTGGAAAAAGTCATAGAAAAATACTGCTATGATTTTGATAGGAATTGCACTAAACCGAGGGGCCAGTTTGGGGAGAATTGACATTGTCACTATATTAAGTCTTCTTTTCTTTTAACTTTTATTTCTTAAATTTATTTTTATTATTTTATTTTTTTAAAAGCCTTTTAAAGTTTACTTATTTTTGTGAGACTGCGAGCGGGGGAGGGACAGAGAGAGAGAGAGACACAGAATCCAAAGCAGGCTCCAGGCTCTAAGCTGTCAGCACAGAGCCCAACACGGGGCTCAAACTAACCAACTGAACTGCAAAGATCATGATCTGAGCTGAAGTTGGACACTCAATCAACTGAGTCAACCAGCCCCCTTTTTTCTAACTTAAAAAAATTATTTTATTCATTCATTCATTTATATTTTAGAGAGAGGGCTTGTGTGCACACGTGCACAAGCAGGGAGGGGCAGAGGGACAGGGAAAGAGAATCTCAAGCAGGCTCCATCCTCAGCACAACACCCAATGCGGGGCTCAATACCACAACCCTGAGATCATGACCTGAACCAAAATCAAGAATCGGTCACTCAATCGACAGAGCCACCTTGGTACCCCTATATTAAGTCTTCTAATCCATGAATCCAGCATATCTCTCCATTTATTTCACTCACTCTTAGTTTCTTTCATAAGCCTTTTGTAGTTTTAGTTCTCAAATCTTGTATATGGCAACAGTCAAAAAAATGATAAAGATGTGGGAACAGATCAGTGGTTGCCTTGGGCTAGGAGTGGAGGAGAGGTTTGGCTATCGGCAGCACGAGGGAGATTTGGGGAACTGGTCTGCATTCTGGTTGTAATGAATGGTGTTTATATGAATCTAGACCTGTGTTAAAATTCATAGAACTGTACACCACGTTTTATTAGATTTGCAGCTAGTATTTTATCTTTTTTTGGAGCTATTGCATAGTTTTAGAGTTTCAGTTTCCAATCATTCATTACTGGTATATAGAAATGTGATGCTTTGTTGTGTTGCCCTTGTATTTTGTGCCATTTCTACACTTGTTCCTAAACTCACTTACTGATTCTATGAGCTTTTTTGGTAGTCTTTGGGACATTCTGTGCAGATACTTATGTCATCTGTGAGTAGGAATAGTTTATTTCTTCCTTTCCAATCAAGATGCTTCTTTTTCTAGTCTCATTGCACTGGTGTCTAGAAGGATACTGAATAGGAGTGGATAGTGCGGATGATCTTACGGGAAGAGCATTCAGACTTTCACCGTTAAGTGTAACGATAGCTTAGGTGTTTTAGATGTCCTTTTTCAGAGTAAGGAAGTTCTCTTCAACTACTAGTTTGTTGAAGTTTTTTTTTTTTTTAAATCATGAATGGACACTGAAGTTTATTAAATGCTTTTTCTGCATCCATTGATATGATGATATGGGTTTTTTTCTTTAGTTTATTCAGATGACAGTTTATCTTGATTGATTTTTTTTTTTTTTTTGAATATTGAACCAGCCTTACATTCTTTGGATAAATTCCCATACTCTCCTTGTTACAGCTGGACTTTATTATGGGAATCATCACTTCCATAAGAAGCTGATAAAACTTAAGTTTTAAAGAAATATACATACCTGATGCCATTTTCCCCTTTTTCTGGCTTCTGGTTAAGGCCATCTTTTACCTGAGAAAGAAAGCATTTTCAAATCTTATCCACTTGAATAAGTTCAGATTACCATTTCAGCCTTTGAGAAGGAGAATGACGTTGACATATATCCTAGGAGCTAAGGGCATAATGATTATATGTGCAGGGCTCCAACCTTTGGCCTTGGTTTTCTTTAACATTAACATGAGCCTCCACAATTTTTGATGCTTGCTTTCTGGAGGTTCCACAGAACCCTACTGTCCAGGAATTTGGAATGAGTCACTCAAGAACTCCCTAATAAAACACATGACCAAGAAGTCTTAATTCCATATTGTAGTTTTATAGAAGGTCACCTAAATTTACCTTATAGAATACCCACAACTCCTTCACTTGGTTCAACTATACCTTCATAGTTTCTTTATATGTGGATTGGCTTATAAGCACTTGTATTTTGTCATGAAATATTTTGTGTATATTTTTATTGCTTTTACCTAATATATTTACTACATTTTTAAGGGACTGCTTTAATTTTCCAATTACTCAGTGTGAATTTTATAACCAATACAATTAAAGATATATTGAAAATCTTATCTCAAAAAGTTGCTAAGAATGCATATATGTATTCTGTGTGACTTGTATGCACTCGCCCCCCCCCCACTATATCATGCCCCAAAGTTCTTTTTAAACATTTGAATTAATATTAATCCTTACCATCTATCACTCAAACTTTTATTGGAAGTCAAATGACTTGTACCCTTGAAGAAGGAAGACTTGAAGATGATCTTACATAATTATAATTATACTACATGGGGTAAAAGAAAGTCACACCATTCACAGGCTGTTTCCAACATCACAAATAGTAAAGAATCAGCTGTAGGTGTCTAACTACTTACCACGCGGTAGTTATTGGGGGCCCACACTAGCAGGGTATGGCGATGGCCCTGCTCAAACTTATGAGTTACTGGAGTGATGGGTAATCCAGTAGAAGAGATGTTTATACTTGTCAGTTTGTCTACATCAAACGTCATAAATTCATTTGTCTATAACGGGAGAAAAGGAGTCAAAGTTAATACCATAGCATCTTATTCTGCACTGTCACGCAGAATAACTGCACACTGCCATGGCATATCATTTGACATCCCCAGTTGACATTCATACACATCAAAAAAATGCCTTGAGGGGCAGGGCGGGGGGTGCTTGGCTGGTTCTGTCAGTAGAGCATGTGACTCTTAATCTCAGGGTGGTGAGTTGAGTTCAAGCTCCACATTGGGCACAGAAGCTACTTGGAAAGAAAAAGAAAGAAAGAAAGAAAGAAAGAAAGAAAGAAAGAAAGAAAGAAAGAAAGAAAGAAAGAAAGAGGAAAGAAGAAAGGAAGGAAGAAAGAAAGAGAGAGAGAGGGAGGGAGGGAGGGAGGGAGGGAGGAAGGAAGAAAGAAGCCTCCCACCCACTCTTTTGAACTCTGTCATGAACTTCTTTAGTGTTACACAAGAATTATACTTTTTGTACAGCATTTTACTATTATTTCATTTTATGAAAATAAATGTTCTGGAAATCATTTCCACCATTGGTCAAAGAGTAGTTTTAGAGGAAAAGCCGTAACCCTGGTGACAATCAGTACTGGGCTGCTCTGAGCACTCAGAAGTTAAATTTTCTTTTTTCTTCGAGATTGTCAGTTTCATAAGCTATAAGGAAGCGGTTCTTAACCGTGGCTGAACAGGAGTGAGACCAGTTAAATCAAAATCTATGAGGTATCAGAATTTTCAAAGCTCTCTAGGTGATTCCAGTATGGACCCAAGGATGATAACCTCTAATTGAGACCAGCGACCATCCAGATTAGGGTTTTCCAACCTTGGCACTATTGACGTTTGGGGCCAGATAATTCTTTGTTGTGGGACTGTGTGTCAGCATCCCTGGCTTCTTACATATGAAATGCCAAGAGCACACTCTCAGTTGTGACAATGAAAAATGTTTCCAGAAATTACCAAATGTCCCCTTTGGGGGCAAAATAGCCCCTAGTAGAGAACCATTGCCAGATCCTTGCTGTTTAAAATGTGGATCCATGCACGAGACAGCATGTTAAAAATGCAGCATTTCAGACCTACTGATTAAGACTCTGCATTTCATAAGCTCCCCAGGTGATTCACATGTACATTAAAGTTTGAGGCACACTGGTCTGGAGTGAGGCCAAAATGAGACCAAGATAACAAGACATTTCACTTCTGGACTTGTAGGAATTACATTAGGGTCAAGAAGATCAGTTTCTTCAAATCCTATTATAATTCAGGTCAGAAGATAAAAAAAGGAAGTTGAATTCCCTTCTACTTACCTGGGACATTTGGTCAAGTGTCACCGCGCTTCCAGGAAAATATACAGTCATGTTATCATTTCCTATATTCAGTACTTTAATCTGGACTTCGTTTTGTTTGGGGAAGACTGGAAGAGTTTTCTGAGCAAAATAAAAGAAGATTAGCAGTGATGTCTCCATGCACATTGAAGATAAGCTTGCCCTAGCACGACAGTCACCACCCCCCCACCCCCACCCCTGCTACAGCACAGAAAGCCGCACCGGCTGAGATACCAAACTCCCCTGTGAAGTCTTCAGTTGTTCACCTCATGGCACCCACAGAAAATGATGCTTGTACAAAACATGGAAGAAATCACAAAGAGGCTGCTCTGGGTCTTACCTAGCCACCTCCAAGTCAAAGGATACCAGGTTATGAAGCCTGCTCTCTGAGGAGGTCAGAGTAACCACAGCCCAAGTGGATGTTTATCTTGTTGTGACACGTGAGATCTACTCTCCTGGAGGCCACCATCATCCCCTCTAACTTTGGGAGCCTGGACCACAGCCTTGACAGTGCTCTCGACATCCTTCCGTAGGTATTCTATGCCCTCCTGCCTCCACACATTCCTTCAGGGCTTCTGCCTTCTCCCTGTAGTGCTCTCTCTCAAATCCTGGGGTCCCTGGAGCAAGCCTTTCAATTCTAGTCTAAAAGCCTACACTAGTCCCACAGTTCATTTTGCACAAAGCGAGCTATGTTCCAGAGCAAGTCAGTACACGCACGTTCACAGGAACAGACGCACGGTAGCCAAAACATGAAAGCAACGCAAATGTCCACTGACGGACGACTGGATAAACAAAACGTGGTCCATCCAACAGTGGACTATGATTCCACTTTACCAAAGAAGGAGATTCTGACACCTGCTACCGCATGGAAGAAGCTTGGGGACATTATGCTTGGTGAAACAAGCCACCCAACAAAGACCTCTTGGTGTATGAATCCACTTTGATGAGGACCAGGAGTGCACGAACTCATAGAGACAGTAAGTGGGATGGTGGTTGCCAGGGGCTGCGGGAGGGGAGATGGGGAGCTGTTTTTAATGGGCACAGAGCTTTAGTGTTGCAAGATGAAAAACATTCTGGAGATTGATTGCACGACACTGTGAATGTATTTAACATGACTGAACTGTATACTTAGAAATGGTTAAGATGGTGAATTTTTTAATGTATGTTTTTAAAAAAATTTAAGAAGAGAGAAGGAGGGAGGGAGGGAGAGATAAAGACAGAAACAGAGAGAGACAGACAGAGAGAGACACACACACAGAGACAGAGGGGAGGAGACAGACCGAGACAGAGAAAGGAGGAGGGGAGAGAGGTGGGAGGAGATGTTTACCTCCTGTCTTACACACTATGTAATGCCCGTTTCCAGGGCCTGGTCTCAAACTAACAGCACTAGAAACCTGGTTTAGTGCCACTGTGGGTCCAACAGACTGAGTGTGGACTGGAGTGGGGACTAACATCACTGGAAACTTGAGATCACAGAGGCGTCTTCCCAAAGACAATTTACATGTTTTCAAAGTGCTTCTTGTTTGTTGAGTGATGAACTTCTAACCAGACTTCCTAGGAGTTCAGATTGCAAAAAACAAGTTCCATGAACTCCCGCTCCCCTTACATAAACCGTGTCAGTGGAAACTCCCCGTGTCACCGCCATGCATACTTCTCAAGTGAAGCACACCCATCTGACTCTACTGCAGGCTGCCCCCTTCACAGTGACGAGAACCTGTAGTGCGCACTGCCCGAAAAGGACCATTTTGCCCCTGCAACACATCCACATTGTCTCTGGCTCCAGGACAGTCTGTCGGCAGAGACCCTGGCCTCCCCTAATCCCCACAGCCCCGGAGAAAGAAGCCTTCCGAACGTTCCACCTGACCCGCAGGAAAAGCCACTGGGGGACAAGAGGGCAACTCACATCAATTTCCACTTGCACAATTGCCGCCACCACGAAAGCCATGGAAGCCAGGAACATTCCAACTGTCATCTTCTTCAAAGAGCTGAGACATAAGTAAGAGTGACTCTCAACCAGCCTCATACACAAGCGAGCTAATGATAACATTCCTTTCCCGCCATCCACCCAAACAAAACTAACTTCCCTGTGAAATACTGTTCAAAAGTATCTCTTTCTCTCTTATTTCTGATTGAGATGAGGAAGGATATATATAAGGGAGCTTATTTGCATTTTCACATTTAATTTCTAGAAACTATGGCTTAGGCGATACGTTGGATGACAGTTAACATTTCTATCATCTACATATATGAAAGCTTTAATTAGAAGCTTTTCAGGCTGCCTTTTACAACACTTTTATGTTAAGGGCAAATTTCCAGAAACATCAGCACAGAGACCTCTCATTCAAATATAATTCTTTAAAAACCCCATCATATAGGTGGTGTGCTGGGAGGGGAGACATTCTTTCCAGTTGATGGAGTGCGGTCCATTTGCAAAGCCCTGGGACTGACAGGGCCTCACCCCCACCCCCAACCTGCTGAGAACCTACGTGAAATTGAAGCCACATTTTGCAATCAGAGGATATATCACAGCATCCACAATGGGGACCATGATGACGATCAAGATGGCGTTCACGGTCTGTGAGTGGAGTGGAGAGGAACCGTTAGCTGTTGTCTCAAAGGTACTTTGATCTCAGAAAGCAACTTAAACATCTTCTCCTACCTGCATCTGGTCCGGCTGAATTTCAAGAAGTCCCTGAAAAGAGCAGGGGGGAAAGTCTCACTGATCAGTTCCCAGAGGTGATCAGTTGGGGAGGATGAAGAATGTCATGACAGGGAAGGGAAAGAGGGTGAAGGGACTAAAACAGAGGAGCGGTGCCCAGGGGAGGGAGAATAGCTGGACGTCCCGAACTTACAATTTTCCCACTCATAGCTGTGGCTTGCAGTGTCCACCTGGAGCCCTAAAAATGAATACGTTCACTGCATCATTTGGGAACATGAGTTTTAAATGTTTTACAAGTCAATGTTGCATCTCTTCCAGAGCAGGAAGGAGGTCTGAAATGTTATGGGATTTAAATGTTTTTCTCAACCTCAAGTTTATCTTCCAGCTCCATTGTCACGCTAGGTAAAACCAAACAACTTGCATTTCTGCTGCACAGGTTAACACAACATATAGTTCTCAACCCCAGGGAAGAACTAGAAAGCACTCTTCTGAGAGACAGCCATCCTTAGGAAATACAAAGACACAGGCTGGGGCCTGTTGGAAAGTATGGCATCACCTATAAGGTGGAGGCAGCTATGTACACGTAAGATATTCTACATTCACTGGCATCACAGTTTCAAGAACATCTTTTTTTTTTTTCAAGTTTATTTATTTATTTTGGGAGATAGAGGGAAAGCGAGCATGAGTGGGTGGGGGGGGGGGGAGAGAGAGAGAGAGAGAGAGAGAGAGAGAACCCCAAGCGAGTCTGCATTGTCAGTGCAGAGCCCAAGGTGGGGCTCAATTCCACAAACCACAATATCATGACCTGAGCAGAAACCAAGAGTGGGACACTTAACTGACTGAGCCACCAGGCGCTCCAAGAATATCATTATTGTTAAGAGCCGTGTTTGACAGTCTAGGCTGTCCTGAAGTAGAAATCCACCAATAGAGTGATGGTTCAGGGGCGCCTGGGTGGCTCAGTTGGTTAGGGATCCAACTCTTGATTTTGGCTCAGGTCATGATCTCATGGTTTGTGTGATGGAGCCCCACCTTGGGCTCCATGCTGATGGCACAGAGCCTGCTTGGGATTCTCTCTCTCCCTCTCTCTCTCTGCCCCTTCCCCTTGCCCCCCCCCCCCCCATCAAAATAAATAAATAAACATTTTAAAAAAGAGTGATGGATTTAACCCTGCAGCCTAGTTACATTCAACTTATTTTATATAAAGAGGATTCAGGACTGTATACGGGTACATGTGATTATTTCCATGGAGGACTGAACACATAAAGTTTTCAATCTGTCAACTCCGTTTAGAAGGCATTATGGAAAGTCAAGAAGTACACCACTGCTTGAGCTCTTAAGAGATGTCAGGCACGGATCACTTTATGCATGGTCTCTAATTTGATCCGCACAGCCTTGCCATGGGCGATTACCCTTCCAGGAGCATTACAGAATCTGCCCCCCACCCCAGTCATACAGCTAGAAGGTGATGAGTGTACTTCTAGAGCAAATCTGATTCCTATTCAGCTGGTTCCTATTCAACACGCAAAACTGCCTCCCTGTGCTTAAGATGCTGGTCTAAATCCCATATTTACAACTAAGGAGATTAATGTGTTCACTCAAATTTTTTCCAAGAGTTGTTTTGTCCTTCTGATAACCCTTCCTGTACAATAAAACGACCTGCGTTTATAATTTTTTTTAAAGCTGCAGTTTCTAGAAGAAACACTATCTCATTACTCTGGCAACCGAGTATTCACACATTGAGTTGTTTAACCCAAATCTGAAAACTTCCTAGGCACACATCTTCCGGTTGCGGGAGCAAGAGGAGGGTGACAAGGCACCGATCTGGGTTTGAGTTCTTTGCTCTGGGTAGAGCAAAGACTTAGGTAGTCATTTCACATCCTTGGATGGTACTTCTAGCTCAAGCATTCCATTTTAGAGCAGAAGGTATCAAGGCCTTTTTCAGCTTAAATGTTCTGTGGATCCCATAAAAGGCAATACTGTACATCCTCTGAGCACACTGTATCAGTAGAAAAGCTCTTTATTCTTGGTTTCACTGGTAAGAGTCCTAGATACTTTGATCAAGTCTTTCCCGAGGCTCTGTAAGCGGACCACACCTGATTTTCTTGTTTTGCAACAGAAATGTGGATAGAACCATCTAGAGTTGTGGTGTTGTTTTTTTTTTTTTTTTAAAGAAACTCAGTGTGATCTAACACTTAGTAAATAAACGAAGTATAAAAAAGAAACTGGAAGAAAACGTTTTTAGAAGCTAAATACTAAGTACTGCCCCGTCCATGGTAGCGCCCAAGGAATTGTGCTAAATAAAGATGTAAAGAAACACATACAGCTTTACATTACCTGCTGGTCAAACAAGGCCCAGAACATTGGGAGCGGGATATACAGGAACATCACCCTCGTAACCATCTTAATTTGAGAGATGAGCCGCTCCTGTGGATGAAATGGGGAAGGATGAATCAGTGTCATTCACAGCTGTCAGCAGTGTTGTTTCAGGATAGACACGTGCAACCAGAGACAAGCCGGGAGGTGACTAATTGTTCCAAAGAACCCTCCCGCAAATTTTTTTAGAAAACCCAGAATTCCTCAGCTATTCAAAATGAGTGCGAATGTCAGTTTAAAAGGCATCTTACGGGGCGTCTGGGTGGCTTGGTCGGTTAAGCGTCTGACTTCGGCTCAGGTCATGATCTCACGGTCCGTGAGTTCGAGCCCCGAGTCGGTCTCTGTGCTGACAGCTCAGAGCCTGGAGCCTGTTTCAGATTCTGTGTCTCCCTCTCTCTCTCTGCCCCTCCCCTGTTCATGCTCTGTCTCTCTCTGTCTCAAAGGTGAATAAACGTTAAAAAAAATTTAAAAAATAAAATAAACGGCATCTTACTAGGGGCACCTGGGTGGCTCAGTCGGATAAGCGTCCAACTAGACTTCAGCTCAGGTCATGATCTCACAGTTCATGAGTTCGAGCCCCGCATCCATGCAACGACAGCATGGAGCCTGCTTGGGATTCTGTCTTCCTCTCTCTGTGCCCCTCCCCCGCTTGCTCTCTATCTCTCTCTCAAAATACATAAAAATAAACTATAAACTAAATAAATAAAAGGCATATTACTAGAATTTAAATGTAATTCCAATAAATGTAACCCTCATCACCACTGTTCACTGATTCTTCTGTTTTCACACTGGTTACGTGACCACAATCACGCATAATTAATAACCGATTCTACCAAATGAAAACCTATGAAAAGATAATGTTGTTTGCAGCTATACCCACCGTTTATCAAGCTCTTCTCGACATTAACACACATTCTTGCATAGTCTTGTTCAAAACACTAGTCAGGTTTACAAGGATACAACTGATAATTTTGTCCACGTGGCCTTAATCATACGAACCGCCACTGTGGCTGTCCCCGTGCTGGAGGAAGACCCCAAGAAAACTGCAGCGATAACGGTCACTCACATCATATTTCTCTTTAGCCCAGTCCAGCCAGTGCTCCCTCTTGGGAAACTCCTTACTCCGATGCTTAAACCTGTTTTTGAGGGCAAACTGAAGGAAGGAAGAAAAATCACATTTCAAAACAGAACCGATTACTTTATGAGGGAAACACATTTCAATGCAACTGCCTTTAATGGAAAGCTGTGTTTGTGAGAGAAGCAACGTATACATCGTATAAACTCGTGTAATGATGATGCTAAAAGAACCTGCATTTATTCCTGATCTCTTTCTAACTATGAGCCTTTGAGTGGGGTAAACAAAGCCATATTCTTACTACTTGACTCTCTGGGCCCTCTAGAGAGGAGCATTCAAGAGAAATATAATGTATGCCATTTATGAGTTCGGTTTTCTGCTGGCCATAGTACAAAGTAACAGGGATCTAAGTCAATCAGAGAAAGACAAACACCATATGATTTCGCTCATCTGTGGAATTTAAGAACAAAACAGAAGAACATATGGGGGGGGCGGGGAAGAGGGAAACAAACCAGGAGAGACTCTTTTTTTTAAATTTTCTTTTTAATGTTTATTTATTTTTGAGACAGCAAGAGTCAGAGCATGAGTAGGGGAGGGGCAGAGACAGAGGGAGACACAGAATCCGAGGCAAGCTCCAGGTTCTGAGCTGTCATCACAGAGCCTGACGCGGGGCTCGAACTCACAAACCCTGAGATCATGACCTGAGCTGAAGACAGACACTTAACCGACTGAGCCACCCAGGTGCCCCTGGAGAGACTCCTAAAGATAGAGAACAAACTGAGGGTTGTTGGAGGGGAGATGGGCAGGGGGATGGGCTAAATGGTAATGGGTAGTAAGGGTATTGTGATGAGCACTGGGTGTTGTATGTAAGTTACGAATCACCAAATCCTATTCTGGAAACCCAGATTGCACTGTATGTTAACTAACTAGAATTTAAATAAAAATTTGAAAAAAAAATAACAGGGATACACCTGAAACTAAAATAACACTATGTTAACTGTACTAGAATTAAAATAAAAAAGATATATATAAATGTAAAAAAAAAAGTAACAGGGAAACAGGTAAAATTCATTTTAAATATGTTATATATTATTTAATCCAATAAATCCAAATGATCTTACATATGATCTTAATATGTAATAAGAATAACATTCATATTAAATCAATAATTATTTAAACAATTATTAATAAATTCATAATATTAAATATTACAATCGATGAGAATTTCTATATTTCTTTTTTCATACTAAGTCTTCAAAACCCGGGGCATATTTTATACTTACAGAACATGATCAATTTTTATCAGAACGATTTGATTTATATTTACTTTTCATAAATTTATGTTTGAAAAACTAAATTTATATACCTAAGTTGTTCCAAATATACTTAAAAGTTTTCCACTCACTGAACTGAGTATCAGTTTTAAAGTGTAAGAGTGAAAGTAATAATAATAAAATAAATTTTTTAAAAGATTTTTTTTTAAGTAATACACCCAACATGGGGCTCAAACTTACAACCCTGAGTCCAAGAGTCGCATGCTGCACAGACTGAGCCATCCAGGTGTCCTATTAAAATTTAAGAGTGAAGGAGCACCTGGGTGGCTCGGTCGGTTAAGCGTCCGACTTTGGCTCAGGTCATGATCTCGCGGCCCGTGGGTTCGAGCCCCACGTCGGGCTCTGTGCTGACAGCTCAGAGCCTGGACTCTGCTTCGGATTCTGTGTCTCCCTCCCTCTGCCCCACCCCACTTGCACTCTTCAAAAATAAACATTAAAAAAAAAGTGAGAACTCACAATATAATATAGCGATATATAGGAAATTGTGTAATTTAAATTAATTTGAATGAAATCTAATTTAAAATTCTGTTCCCAGTTGCACATGACACATTTCAAATGTTTGAGAGCCACATGAGGCTAGTGGCTGGATAGTATAGATCGACAATAACATTTATTTCCTGCCTTTATTTTTTTTTAATTAATTTATTATTATTAAAAAAATTTTAATGTTTATTTTTGAGAGAGACAGAATGCTAGTCGGGAAGGGGCAGAAAGAGAAGGAGACACGGAATCTGAAGCAGGCTCTAGGCTCTGAGCTGTCAGCACAGAGCCCGATGTGGGGCTCAAACTCACGAGCCTTGAGATTATGACCTGATCTGAATTCAGATGCTTAGCCGACTGAGCCACCCAGGCACCCCTTTCCTACCTTTAAATGTGCCTGTATGCATGTACATCATGTTGATGCACATGGAAGAAACCATATTCTGCATGTTCCTGTCACCAAATTGTCTTTGGAAACAAGACTTCCGATGGCTGCATAGCATGGCTGCATGTACTAGAAGTTAAGCACTGTTCTCCTGCAATTTTGTGTTATAAAGTTTTGCTGTTATAAATATGACATTGATAATCTTCTACATGAATCTGTGTTCATTTTGTGTGTTCATTTTAAAAAGTGATTTTCTTAGTCTTAATTCTGAAAGTAGCATTACTGACACTCCAGACCCTTGAGATGCAGCATCAAACCGCGCCTCTCCACTTCCGTTTCACTCTTCCTGACCCGCATCAGCCATGGTTAGCCAGCGTGATAGCTGAACAGTCACTCTGCTTTGCCTTTCTTTGACCACCGATCTAATTCGAAAGTTCAAGAGCCTTTTCTATCCCTCCCTTATTGAGTTCAGTTTGTGTCCTTTTCCATTTGGTTAGTTTTATAAGAAACTTTAATTACCAAAATAGTTAAGAACATTAAGAAAATGTTTAAAGCGAAGTCAATGTTGGGGGTACCTGGGTGGCTCAGTCGGCTAAGTGTCTGACTCTTGGTATTGGCTCAGGTCATGATCTCACAGTTCGTGAGTTTGAGCCCCGCGTCAGGGTCTGTACTGACAGTGAGGAGCCTGCTTGGGAAGCTCTCTTTCCCTCTCTCTGCCCCTCCCCGCTCATGCTCTCTCTCTGTTTCTCTCTCTCTCTCTCTCTCTCAAAATAAATAAACTTAAAAAAATAAAGAAAAGTCAATGCTTCATTGCATTTTAATTTGAAGGAGGTAGAAGGTTCTGGGATGACTAAATATCACTGACAGAGAAAGCTACTGAAATACTTACACCAATGCACTTGACAACTTTAGCCATGACATTACCCTGGGGCTGAAACTTCTTGTACATTCCACTGCCAATGACGAACACAACTGGGAAGGCAAAAGAAGACATTAACAAGGCGTTTGACAGAACTACCTGTGACCTAGAAGATGTGCTTTTATTTGAGTTACAACCTTGTTTTGGAAATACTGGGATTACTCACAGAGTGGGCTTGCCTTCCTATGTCCCAGTTTGGAAAGTGCTTTTGATCCTAACAATCACAGAAGCTTTGAGCGGTGGTATATTTGTGCTGTCATATACAAACATCGGAGCCTATTACTGTCCACTTCCCACATTTTGGGGTGGCTCACAGACGCTCCATACGGCTATTTAAGTGCAAGTTTTATTCTTAAGCATAGGGAGACAAAGGAATAAGTGCTTTCACGTAACAGATCAGCGCATAATTCTATAAAGACAAAAAACAGCTTTAATTTTTTGATTGCAATGGCAGAAGAGTTTCTTCTTTTTTAATAAATCTTCAGAAAAAGGAAGAAACTAGTTTGTTAAAACCTTACTTAATCATGTGTGGCAGAGTTCATTCCGTGGTCACGGTACAGAAAAACAGTGGTGAATTTTTGCATCTGTGGCTACAGTTTTACAAGGTTAAAGCACTTTTACAATAAGGCAATTCTTCCATGGATCTTCCTAGAAAAGGCATATTGTGAAAATAGAAAAAGCATTCCTTCAGGAGACTCTGGAAACCCAGTACCGTGTGAGGATTTCTGATTGTCCAATACCACAGTTTAATCATTTAAAAGCACTGGTGGGTTGATGGAATGCCACTTAATTTCCTCAATTTAAAAGGGCCTGAGATTTTGAGAAGTGCTACCTCTGAGAGCATATGTCCAAGTATGTGCCTGTGTTATAGGTGTTCTTTATGGTTGAATAAAGAGAAATATACTTGAATCCTCACCCGATGCCAGTCTTCCTTAATCCAGAGATGGCAGAGATACCCATAGATGGAGTCTACTCTGTTTTACCAACGAGTGTTTTAATCTTTAAGCTTCTGATTAACTTAAGCCTAATTCAAGCACAAGATTGCTGCTGAAAGAAACTTCAAGAGACAGCACTGATGCATAGGATTTGGCCTATTCTCAATTCTTCCATTCGAGAAACATTGTATGATGTAAGAATGACCCATGCAAACTAAATGACAATTTACCTAATGCCAACTCACTACAGCGTCTGGCCTCGAACAGCAGCTTTTGAGATCCTTTTTTATCTCCTTACGCAGAATCGGAGAGGAGTAGGTATATACGGACTTTTTAGGGGAGTGTGGCAGTATTTAAACAATTATGGAAGGAAATGGCCACAGAAAAAAAGGGAAAATACTGAATTCTGGCTTGGATGTAAGGGTGAAGCTAACTTGCTACAAGCTGAACAAACAGGGTTAAGAGGGGGCATAATTGACTCTATGAAGACCTGAAAAAAAGTCAGAGAAAGTAATAGTGCCAGCACTTTCTCATTTGAGTGGGAAGTTGCAAAGGCCTGAGATGCATATTGGGCTCTGTTTCCTGCTTGTACTACTGTTACAGGTTGAATCGTGTCCCCGACCCCCACCACCCCCCGCCCCCAGAAGATGCTGAAGTCCTTACCCCCAGTACCTCAGAATGTGACCTCATTTGGAAATACAGCCTTTGCAGAAGATCGAGTTAAGATGAGGTCATTCAGGTGGCTCCTACTCCAATATGACTGGTGGCCTTACAAAAAAGCGCAAATTTGGACACAGATGTGCACACAGGGGAAGGCCACAGGCAGATTGGCATTGTGCTGCATCAGGCCAGGGAACTACCAGAGGCAGAAGAGAGGCCTGGAAGAGATCCCTCTCAGTAACTTCAGAGGGAGCAGGGCCCTCTCGCCATGTTGATTTTGGATTCCCCACCTCCAGAGCTGTGAGATGATAAATAAATTTGTAATGAAGCCACCCAATCTGTAGTGTTTTGTCACGGTAGTCCCAGGAAACGAAGACACTTGCCATCTTTCAATGTAGACTATCCTAGGGTGAAACTGTCCATACTTCCTAAAAAGCCAGGGCCAAGAACTAATGTGTGAATGAATGTATCTAACAGACACATATATTCCTCCCAACGGGAAGATACTCTGGTAGAACCATTTCGAGATGATGTATTATGGAAACCTGGATGTTCACTGGAAGTATTTAAACGCTAACTGGAGCAGGCTGCCGGGTCTTGAGGCAAGCTGGAGACGAGCACACGCTGATAAGAGCAAAAGCGTTCGGTCATGGGGTCATCTAGTCTAATAGATTCTGTCACTTTTCACCTTAAATCTGCCTAAATAGTGTCAAACTTTCCAGAGCCCAGCTCAGTTGATCCCATTTCCTGTAAACTCTTTTTTGATCTTATTTCCTCTGAAGTAATATGCCAACTCTACTTTGTTTGAATGTTCAGAGCACGGGAATTATTATTACAATTTATTCCATGAAGTTTTAAAAAATTGGTCACAATAATTAATGTGAGGGTCTGACCTGATCATAGGGTTGTACTAATTCAACTGATTTCTACTTACTCAGAGCTACAGCCATGAGAGCAGCAGGGACCCCAAATGCCAGTGGGTAGCAAGCTTGTTTACTGTGAATTCCACATTGTTGAACTGGGGAGAAATTATAAGATTAAAATTCATTATAGCATTTTTTTATAATCTTAGTTTTTAATGTTTATTTATTTTTGAGACAGAGAGAAAGAACATGAGCAGGGGAGGGGCAGAGAGAGAAGGAGACACAGAATCTGAAGCAGGCTCCAGGCTCTGAGCTGTCAGTACAGAGCCTGACGTAGGACTCGAACTCACAAACTGTGAGATCATGACCTGAGCAGAACTTGGATGCTTAACCAACTGAACTACCCAGGTGCCCCTCATTATGGCATTTTTTTTTAATGTTTATTTATTTTTGAGACAGGGAGAGACAGCATGAACGGGGGAGGGTCAGAGAGAGAGGGAGACACAGAATCTGAAACAGGCTCCAGGCTCTGAGCTGTCAGCACAAAGCCTGACGCGGGGCTTGAACTCACAGACCGTGAGATCATGACCTGAGCCAAAGTCGGACGCTTAACCGACTGAGCCACCCAGGCACCCCTCATTATGGCATTTTTAATGCTCATATATAGTTATCATTTTTTTAAAAATCCCTAACTGGTTATTACATATTGCTTTTACTTAATGTTCTAGACTTATCCATTTGCTTTATCGATTTCATTGCCTGCTGAGCCCAGAAGCTTTGTAGTAGAAAGAGCAAGAGACGAACGTAGGTTCTAATCTTAGCTCCTAAATAGATGTCTGACACTGGCCAAGCCAAAATCAGTGGGAATCCTTATATGGATTTTCTTGGCGGGAGAGATAAAAGTGACCTGGATCCAATAACTTGAAGACAGGGGACCCAGTAAATAAAATCAAAAGTACCCTGGAAAATCAAGAGTGTGTGTTCCTGAATTCATGCTATTTAAAAAACAATTAGATTGCCCAGGGCAGGGGTCAACAAAGTTTTCTGTGAAGAGCTGGAAGTAAATATTCTAGGCTTTGTGGACCATTCAGTCTCTGTCGCAACTACTCAACTTTGACTTTGTAAGGTGAAAGCAGTCATGGACAATAGACAAATCGATGGTCTTGTCCAGATTTCTGGATTTGGCCCATCAGCCATAGTTTTCTAACCTCTGACTGCACATCCATTCTAGCTCTGAAATCCTAGGATTGGTGAGGAAAAAAAATTAAGACTCTGGAAGGAGAAGTAGAGATTATTGGACATTCCTTCTTTTTCTTTTTTTAAAAAATGTTTATTTATTTATTTTGAGAGAGAGCATGAGCACGAGTGGGGGAGGAGCAGAGAGAGAGGGAGGGAGAAAATCCCAAGCAGGCTCCGCGCTCAGCCTGACATGGGACTCGATCTCGTGACCATGAGATCACGACCTGAGCTAATATCAAGAGTTGGACATTTAACCGACTGATCCACCCAGGGTCCCCTAGAAATTCTTTCAATGAAATGGAGCCTCCAGGAATAATCTGATCCGAAAGGGGTTTGACTTTGTCTTTGACTGACTAACCGCTTCACAATTCGGCAGAGGAAGAAGTTAACTCGTAGAAAATTGATAGTCACGCAAATGTTTCCTGTTCATAGCTGTCCAAATGATTCTGTTCGTGGCAATGCAAACTCACTCTTCCCTCTGAGAAGAGCGTACATCTCTGTTGTTCAAATCCTTATTGGAGCTGATTGTAGCAGTGTTCCTCCAGTTTCTTCACTAATTAATCAGTCATATAAAATCTCAGCACATGCTCATTTTATATTTGTGTGAGGGCTAGGATTTTACCTTTAAAATTATCCTTTAACACATTCTGTAATTCAAACGTGCATAAGTACATATTCTACTAGAAGCTGGAAGTGGGGGAGGTGAGGGAACATAATGAAAGAATAAAGTATCTTTATTATTATTTTTTTAAGTAGGCTCCATGCCCAATGTGGGGCTTGAACTCACAACCCTGAGGTCAAAAGTCGGATGTTCTATGGACTGAGCCAGCCAGGTGCCCCAAAGCTATTAAATGTTTATACAAAACAAGTTGGAATGGGATTTAAGGGTCATCTTCAAAATACTACTCCAGGCAGAAATACATAAATCCCCACAAAATATTTTCTTTCATCATTGAATCTGATTTGCAGTGTGGACACCACAGGGTTGTTTTGGTCTAATCTGTCCCCGGATAGTCCCTTCAGGTGGGAAATTCACAGACTCTCAGTGGAGTGTCAGCAAACACAAATATCTGAGCGCTCTTGACAGCTGCTGTCTCCTTCTCCTTCCCGGGCAGTTCTTTTAGAAATAGCTAAGGGGTACCTGGGTGGCTCAGTCGATTAAACATCCAACTTCCGCTCAGGTCATGATTTCACGGTTTGTGGGTTTGAGCCCTGCGTCGGGTCCTGTGCTGACAGCTCAGAGCCTGGAGCCTGCTTCGGATTCTGTGTCTCCCTCTCTCTCTGTCCCGCCCCTGCTTACACACACACACTCTCTCTCTCTCTCTCTCTCTCTCTCTCTCTCTCTCTCTCTCTCTCTCTCTCAAAACTAAATAAACATTTAAAAAATTAAAAAAAAAACCCAACAAGAAATAGTTGAGATGAGAGGAAAGAGAAGAATAAAATGTTGCCACTAAATTCTTCCTAACTCACTGCATATCGCTGGGGAGCACAAATTTGTGCCCAAAGGCACAAATGCCAAGTACGACCCATCCAGGTCTGGTTGCCAAACAGCACCTCTTTCTTGCCTTCTCTCTTACCGTGAATAAAGACTTTGCATTAATAAAAACTTAGAAAAAATGATTGCCATGCTAGGGGTGTTTTAGATTCTTCAGTGGTCTTTGGGATAAGGGAGTCAAATAGGATTAGAGACGCCACGAAGCTCATTTTCTGGATTTCGAAGTATCCGACAGCAGAAGCGTAATGGGAGAAAAGAGGGACAAAACAGACAAACAAAACAAGGACTTAAACTTGCCACCTGACTTTCTCCCCATAATTCAAAAAAAGAAAACCGGATGTGTCTTACCTCTGAGCATGGGAGTGATGATAGTAGAAAGCAAGCTTCCAGCATTAATGGCCAAATAAAAGATGGAAAAGAATCGGTTTCTTTGTTTTTCCTGTAATTAAAAGGATAAGGTTACAACATGACTTTGGTTATATATCAACTGATCAAATGTGGCTGATGATCGGTCCTTGAAAAGAACCAAATGGAGGACAGACTTGGTGTCTGTGGAATAATTCCTGGATGTTTATATTTGTTTTATGTAGTTTCTGTGAAGGCACATGATCTCACCTGGCCCTCTTCGAACTGGTCTCCACCAAACGCAGACACACAGGGCTTTATTCCTCCGGTTCCCAGAGCTATCAGGGCCAGGCCAATCATGGACAGTGCCCTAGGGAAAGGAGAGGGGATATTGCAGAAATGTGAGATTCTTCAAAGCAGGAGTCTCTCTGTCCTCTAATTTCCCTCAGAGGACCGGGGACAGTGGTTCTATTTGGGTTCCTGGCCCAATTTCCAATGTAGGGAGGGGAATCCCCATACTAACAATAAAAATTCATGGCCACCGGCTGGGTGTCCTACAATTCAAAGCAATTCTGACACTCTCTACCCGGAGACAGTATCAGATTCCACAGCTCATACGACCCAGCAACAGCACTGCTGGGAATTTATCCAAGGGATACAGGAGTCCTGATGCATAGGGACACATGTACCCCAATGTTTATAGCAGTGCTTTCAACAACAGCCAAATCATGGAAAGAGCCCAAATGTCCATCAAATGATGACTGGATAAAGATGTGGTACATATATACAATGGAGTACTACTGAGCAATGAAAAAGAATGAAGTCTTGCCATCTGCAACTACATGGATGGAACTGGAGGGCATCATGCTGAGTGAAATACATCATTCAGAGAAAGACAGATATCATGTTTTCACTCATATGTGGAAGTTGAGAAACTTCACGGAAGACCATGGGGGAAGGGAAAGAAAAAAAAACATATGGTTACAGAGAGGGAGGAAACCCATAAGAGACTTTTAAAAACAGAACAAACTGAGGGTGAAAGAGAGTGAAATGGGTGATGGGCATCGAAGGTGGCACTTGTTGGGACGAGCACTGGGTGTTTTATGTAAGTGATGTATCATGGGAATCTACTCCTGAGGCCAAGAGCACACTGTACACACTGTATGTTAGCTAACTTGACAAAAAATAATACTAAAAAAAATAATTAAAAAAAATTCCACAGGTTAAGGGCTCAGTCCTATAAGACTGCCTTCCCCCCGACTTCAGGCACCACAGGCAAGCCTAGGTTGTCACCTGTGCTTCTGACTGATGAGCTACAAATTGGAAGTTCCAAAGACCATCTCCTTGAACTTCAGATACAAGTTACAATCCCAGGTTGTTGCCTGTACTTCTGACCTACTGGCTATAAATCAGTATAAACGACCTCCTTGTAGGGTTCAATTAACTTGTTGGAGCTGCTCACAGAACTCAGGAAACACTTTACTTACTAGATCACCAATTTATCATAAAAGGATATAACTTGGGAGCACTCAAGTGGAAGAAATGCACAGGACAAAATAGGTGGGAAGGGGCACGGAGCTCCCACACCCTCTCCAGGGTGCCTCTGTCCCCGTACCTCCCTGTGCCTACCAACCTGGAAGCTCTTCCAACCCTGTCTTTTGGGTTTTTATGGAGGCTTCCTTACATAGGCATGGTTGATTAAATCATTGGCCGCTGGATATTAACTCAATCTCCAGGCCCTCTCCCCCTCCCTGGAGGTCAGGGGGTAGGAATGAAAGTTCCAACTCTCTAGTCACATGATTGGTTCTTTTGGCAACCAGGCTCCATCCTTAGCCAGGTCCCCAAAGTCACCTCATCAACATAACAAGAGATAGTTCACCACTCTCATCACTTAGGGAATTCCAAGGGTTTTAGGAGCTCTGTTCCCAAAACAGGGAAGATTGAATATGTATTTCTTATTATAAATCACAATCTCACAGTAGTTAAACACAGAGAAGGGACTCAACCTGTTTGAGAAGATAATTCACAGGAATACAGTCTTGATAGCAGAATGAAATTTGAATTCATGGGCCTTAACATTACTACCATAATCTACTATCTTTTGATCCTCTCAAGAGATGCAGAGAAAGCATTTGACAAAATACAGCATCCTTTCTTGATAAAAACCCAAGATCATAAAAGCTATTCACAAAAGATCCACCGCTAATATCATCCTCAACGGGGAAAAACTGAGAGCTTTCCCCCTAAGGTCAGGAACACGACAAGGATGTCCACTCTCACCACTGTTATTCAACATAGTGTTGGAAATCCTAGCCTCAGCATTCAGACAACACAAAGAAATAAAAGGCATCCAAATTGGCAAGGAGGAAGTCAAACTCTCACTCTTTGCAGATGACATGATACTCTATGTGGAAAACCCAAAAGACTCCACAAACTGCTAGAATTGATCCATGAACTCAGCAAAGTCATAGGATATAAAATCAATGCACAGAAATTGGTTGCATTTCTATACACCAATAATGAAGCAGCAGAAGGAAAAATTAAGGAATCTATTCTATTTACAACTGCACCAAAAACCATAAAATACCTAGGAATAGAGTTAACCACAGAGGTGAAAAATCTATACACTGAAAATTATAGAAAGCTTGTGAAATAAACTGAAGAAGACACAAAAAAATGGAAAAACATTCCATGCTCATGGACTGGAAGAACAAATATTGTTAAAATGTTGATTCTGCCCAAAGCAATCTACATATTCAATGCAATCCCTATCCAAATAACACCAGCATTCTTCCCAGAGCTAGAACAAACAATCCTAAATTTGTATGGAACCAGTAAAAACCCTGAATAGCCAAAGCTATCCTGAAAAAGAAAACCAAAGCTGGAGGTATCACAATTCTGGATTTCAAGCTATATTTTAAAGCTGTAATCATCAAGACCGTATGGTACTGGCACAAAAAAGACACACAGATCAATGGAACAGAATAGAGAACCCATAATAGACACACAAACGTATGGCCAACTAATCTTTGACAAAGAGGAAAGAATATCCAATGGAAAAAAGATGGGCTCTTCAGCAAATGGTATTGGGAAAACTGGACGGTGACATGCAGAAGAATGAACCTGAACCACTTTCTTATACCAGACACAAAAATAAACTCAAAATGCGTGAAAGACCTAAACATAAGTCTTGAAGCCATCAAAATCCTAGAGGAGAAAACAGGAAACAACCTCTTTGATCTTGGCCACAGCAACTTCTTACTTGACGTCTCCAGAGGCAAGGGAAACAAAAGCAAAAATGAACTATTGGGACCTCATCAAGATAAAAAGTTTCTGCACGGTGAAAGAAACAATCAGCAAACCTAAAAGGCAACCAAGGGAATGGGAGAAGATATTTACAAATGACACATCAGATAAAAAGGGTTAGTATCCAAAATCTATAAAGAATCTATCAAACTCAACATCCAAATACCAAATAATCCAGTGAAGAAATGGGCAAAAGACATGAATAGACATTTTTCTAAAGAAGACATCCAGATGGCCAACTGACACATGAAAAAATGTTCATCAAACTCATTAGCAGGGAGCTACAAATCAAATCCACAATGAGATACCAGCTCACATCTGTCAGAATGGCTAAAATTAACAACTCAGGAAATGACAGATGTTGGTGAGGATGCAGAGAAAGAGGAACACTTTTGCACTGCTGGGGGGAATGCAAACTGGTGCAGCCACTCTGGAAAACAGTATGGAGGTTCCTCAGAAAGTTAAAAATAGAGCTACCTCGCAACCCAGCAATTACACTACTAAGTATTTATCCAAAGGATACAGGTGTGCTGTTTTGAAGGGGCTCATGCACCCCAATGTTCATAGCAGCACTATCGACAATAGCCAAAGTATAGAAAGAGCCCAAATGTCCATCGATGGATGACTGGATAAAGAAGTCATGGAGTACTCGATCCAAAAGAATGAAATCTTGCCATTTGCAACAATGTGGATGGAGCTAGAGGGTATTACGCTACGTGACATTAGTCAGTCAGAGAAAGACAAGTATCATATGACTTCACTCATATGTGGAATTTAAGATACAAAACAGATGAACGTAAGGGAAGAGAAGCAAAAAATAATACGAAAACAGAGAGGGAGACAAACCATAAGAGACTCTTAAATACAGAGAACAAACTGGGGGTTGCTGGAGGGGTTGTGGGGGGGATGGGCTAAATGGGTGAGGGGCATTGAGAAGGGCACTTGTTGGGATGAGCACTGGGTGCTACATGTAAGTGATGAATCACTGCATTCTATTCCTGAAATCATTATTACTCTCTCTGTTAACAAACTTGTATGTATATTTAAAAAACTTAAAGCAACAGCTGAATACTGGACAAGGATTTATGTATGGAATTCTTTTGTAGCTCTTACCGTTTTCAGTAAAAGAATGGGTAGGTAAAATGTGTCTGTGTGCACTGTGTCTAGTACAATCATAATAGAATCATAATAGTCATGAAAAGCCATGGAAAAAGACAATTTAAATGCAAAGCAGAGTATCAGGTTATGTGGTATGATCTTAACTTGTTTACAAAGTACAGAAGACTGGAAAGAAGCAGAACAAAAGATTTTCTACTATAATCTTTTACAATGATAGAAGAGATTATTTGTAATAATGGAGGGAATTAAGGCTTAGTTATTTTTACTTCCCTTGTATTTTCCAAGTCTATGTATTTTACCTCCTGAATTGAAAAAAAATCACTCATGGAACTTACCAACTCCCATTTTGTAGTTTTGTTAGATTTATAGTAGGCACTACAAATTTCAGGTTTTTAAAAAATTTTTTTAAGTTTATTTATTTATTTTGAGAGAGAGAGGGAGCATGAGCACATGCACAAGCTGGGGAGGGACAGAGAGAGAGAGAGAGAGAGAGAGAGAGAGAGAGAGAGAGAGAATCCCAAGCAGGCTCCACGCTGTCAGCACAGAGCCCAGTGGGGGGTTTGAACTCACAAACCATGAGATATGACCTGAGCTGAAATCAAGAGTTGGACACTGAACTGACTGAGCTACCCAAGCACCCCCAAATTTCAAGTTTTATAAGGGTTTACTCCAAATCTTCTTGTTTGCAAATATTACTTTAAAATTCTAACAAATATTTTAGGAAACTATAGATAAAGTCAAGGAAGAGTGCACATTGAAAAGTTCCTTTAAAAAATCTGCTCAGGGGTGCCTGGGTGGCTTAGAGGGTTAAGCGTCCGACTTCAGCTCAGGTCATGATCTCACGGTCCGTGAGTTCGAGCCCCGCATCGGGCTCTGTGCTGACAGCTCAGAGCCTGGAGCCCATTTCAGATTCTGTGTCTCCCTCTCTCTATGCCCCTCCCCTGTTCATGCTCTGTCTCTCTCTGTCTCAAAAATAAATGAACGTTAAAAAAAAATTTAAAAAAATCTGCTCATCTTAGGGCTCCTGGCTGGCTCAGTCAGAAGAGCGTGTGACTCTTGATCTCGGGGTTGTGAGTTCAAGCCCCATGTTGGGTGTAGAGTTTAGTTAAATAAATAAAACTTAAAAAAAAATCATGCTCCTCTTCTTGAATTAACTGGCTGAAGCACTTTTTTTGTTTGCCTCTTAATAAACTTGTGCTTAGTGCTATCACTCTTTTATTTTTATTTATTTTTAAATTTTTTTTATGTTTAGCCTGGGGGGCTCAATCGGTTGTCTAACTTAGGCTCAGGTCACGATCTAGTGGTTCATGGGTTCGAGCCCCATGTTGGGCTCTGTGCTGACAGCTCAGAGCCTGGAGCCTGCTTCAGATTCTGTGTCTCCCTCTCTGCCCCTTTCCCCTGCTCATGCTCTGTCTCTCTCTGTCTCAAAAATAAACAAATATTCAAAAAAATTTTAATTTTTTTTTATGTTTATTATTTTTGAGAGAGAGAGACAGAGCATGAGCAGGGGAGGGGCAGAGAGAGGGGGAGACACAGAATCTGAAGCAGGCTCCAGGCTCTGAGCTGTCAGCACAGAGCCTGACGCGGTACTCGAACTCACCAGTAGTGAGATCATGACCCGAGCTGAAGTTGGAAGCTTAACCAACTGAGCCACTCAGGCACCCCCAAACATTTTAAATGACAACAAAACATGGCCGGTTGGATATGATGTACCAGGCCCTCTAGTGAGAGCTGTAGGTATGCTTGAATATGAACTCCATGAAATACCCTAAGAGACTAAGCTTTCTTGAATACTTACCACTTGCCAGGCCATGCTGTGGGTCCTTTACCCAGATTAAGGCACAAAACTGCCACACGAGGTAGGCACTAGTTAAAGTGAGGAAACCTAGGCACAGAGGTTAAGAAATGTGCTCAAGATCCCACAACTAGTAAAGGGCATAGCCAGCATTTGAACCAGTTAGGCTGGCTCCAAAGTCCATGTTCTTAATTGATACCATAGAAGAGAAAACTGAGGCCTGGGGAAGGTGAGCTGCCCAGGTCTTACAGCTCCTTTGTGAGTAGCTGGGACTCAGACATTGGAAGTGTGAGCTCCTGACCCGGTCATACAACCACTCCCTCCCACCAGCGCAGTTCTCTGTGGGCACCGAGGGTGTTGCAGCAAGGGACCGGGTCTAAACAGCAATCCGATTGGCTAACAAACCAGAAACGCCGGAATTGCAGAAACCAATTTGAATTTCAGTGATATTTCCCCAACCCATATGATACGTTACTCATAGATCAAGGAACGGAAGCACAAGAACCAGAAACAAAATACATCTTTATAAGGCCAGACTATAGTGATGGGAAATTAGTCTCACAGAGGAGCATTTGTCAACGGCACTTTCCATCAAGAACTCAGAACACAGGGCTGCAACAAATATTTCTGAAACTGAATTACTGAAAAATAAGCGGAAGTATGGTACGAGGAGACACCCAAAGGCACAGAGTCTTGAGGAAACCTGGCATGATTAGGGATCAAGGTCTGTGGGAGTTCTGTCCCTGGGAGGAAGATCAAGATTAACACAAGTATTCCGGGCGCTGACCGTGTGTCGTGTGACATGTACCCAAGACAGCAAGGTGTCGAGTGAGCAGTGGCTCCACACAGCTGCTAGGATGGTGACATACATAGACCCAACTCTTAGTCAACAAAAAAGCTTCCTCTATGCTGATGAGGGAGGAAAGACCTCCTTGCACTTACGGTGAAGTTCAAGGAAAAAAGATGAAAAATTAAAGCACGGAGTAAGCCACCAGTGGCGGGGGGCTGGGGCGGGGGAAGGGCAGCAGGTGTCAACTCACACATGTGTGGGGAGGTTGTCAGGGATTCCGTCATGGTCGAAGTCTGTGAGGTCATTAATGGAACTGACTGAAATCACCGCCTGTCCGATTGTGTACACGATGGACAGCGACACGATCGTCCTGTGTTGAGAGGGGTTAAGAGAACCTAAGTTAACTGCATGGTAGGAGCCCACTTCCTTCCCTCCCACAGAAAGGTCTCTTGCTTCAAAAGGCAAGATGCCAGCCATTGTGTACTTGTTTCTCAAACTTGAGTACCACTGGGAACTCTTCAAACAACAGAACAAAGAACAAAAGCAAGAACTGTTAACTCCTAGGAAGGCAGCCTGCTGGAGAATTTGTTGCCCAGCATGCATGTGTAAATCCCATCGGCTGGAGCCAGGGGAAGGGGCGGAAGATCGGTTTCATCTCTGAATTACTTGAAAAACTCAGTGTTTCCTCTTACCTAACTGCTGAGTCCGTCTATCTTCAAAAGTAAGAGATACTTATCTTGTGCCTGATAACAATATTTGGCCAGGAGTGGGCCATTAATTATGTACCAAAAATTTTTTTAATGTTTAATTTTAAGAGAGACAGAGACAGAGTGTGAGTGGGTTGGGGCAGAGACAGAGGGAGACACACAATCTGAAGCAGGCTCCAGGTTCTGAGCCCCCTATGCAGGGCTCGAACTCACAAACTGCGAAATCATGACCTGAGCCGAAGTCGGATGCTTAACCGACTGAGCCACCCAGGCGCCCCAGTTATTTTTATATTGTATTGAATGTACAGTGAGTTCATTTGTGTTTTCCAAGTTATCTAAGTATTTTACCTCCTGAATTGAAAAAAAGAAAATCACTCCTAGGATTTACCAACTCTCATTTTGTGGTTTTGTTAGATTTATAGCAGGTACTACAAATTTCACGTTAAAAACAATTTTTTTAAGTTTATTTTGAGAGAAAGGGAGAGAGAGTGTGCGAGCTGGGGGGGGGGAGCAGAGAGAGAGAGAGAGAATCAGTGAATTTGGTCCAGAAGAACCTCCACTTCCTTGCTCATTAAGTCCTGGGGACTTCTCAGTAACCAACTATTGGGGGCACTCGTGGAGCTGATCCTGTAGAATTGGATGAATGCCCCACATCCTCCCTGCCCAGAGAGCAGTGTGAGCCTTTCGGCAGCTGGCACATACATTAGGGAGCTTCTTTGTTCTCTAGACCTTAACTCTGTGCCTCACACGTGATTGATGATAGTATCCCTGCTACTATTTCAAGAGGAGACAGAGATGTCACCACTGTTTGGAGGAAGGAAAGAACCTACCAGGGCTATCTGCATTCACACTGCCAAACGCCAGGCACGGTGCTAGACCTGGGATACGATCTGAGCAGAAACAGCGCCCGACACGCTCTCCTAAGAGTTTTATGGGCCTTGATTCCTTGTTCCCACCGTCCTTCATCCCAAACCACAAAGCTGCAATTACTTCTTGGCTTGTTTCTTAACAAGGAAGCTGCAAATACTCACTTGAACTTTCCCAGCCAGGAGTCCGCGATCAGCGCGCCAAGGATGGGCGTCAGGTAGCACAGAGCCACAAACGTGTGGTAGATGGCCGTGGACAGATTATCGTCCCATCCGATGAACCGTCTGAAGTACAGAATCAGGAGCGCTTTTTGCAGAGGGCAGGGGGCGGGGCGAGAGGGGAGACAAAGTCAGGAGCTGTGGTAAGTCAGGCTCTTCACTCCGGGGAGGGAGGGTGAGGATGGTTACCTCTCATTCCATAGTAGGAAAATCTTTCACAGAACTCATTGACCACGATGAAGAAGATGCTCAGGGGGTAACCGAAGCAGCCCTGATGAAAACAAACGGTGTGGGATTGAAATACGCCCCCCACTGGCCTGTGTTCACGAGTGAGCGCTAACAGCATGGAAAGTAGCTGATGCACATTTAGCAACTTGTCAGTGACTGTCCAGAGGTGGAATCAAGAATTTAAAAAATGTTTCACCCCTTGCACTCCACACAGAGACAACAGTGAAATAAAGCATCTGGTTTTATTGTTATTTTGAGAAAAACGAGACACACCATGTCCTAAAGAAAAAACTCAGGATTGTCCCTGCACCAATGACACAAGTATATAATAGGAATTAAAAAAATTTTTTTTAATGTTTATTTATTTTTGAGAGACAGAGAGAGACACAGCATGAGCAGGAGAGGGGCAGAGAGAGAGACACACAGAATCCGAAGCAGGCTCCAGGCTCTGAGCTGTCAGCACAGAGCTCGGCGCAGGGCTTGAACCCACAAACCGTGGGATCACAACCTGAGCCGAAGTCAGACGCTTATCTGACTGAGCCAACCAGGTGCCCCTGTGACGGGCATTTTTAAGCGAAGGAAGCACAGCTGTGAACATTTAGGAGCATATCAGACAAAACAAAGCTCTGTAGAGAAGGAAAAAAACACTCACCTGTGATCTGGACATTCCTGAAAGAAAAACAAAATGCCACTATTAAAGTCAAGTAATGAAAACACTTCCTGCAGAGTCTCAACTCAGACCCTCTGACTTTTCGGGGAGGTCAGATGTGCTGTCCAGACAGCTCCAGCCTTCTCTGGGAGCGGGACCTGGCATCAGATTTTCTTTTAATTAGCTCCTCAGGCAGTTTCATTGCGGTCAGAATTGAGAGTCAGAGGCTTCGAGAATAGCGCCAAGACCATTTCCTCCTGAAAACACTTCAAAGGCTGCCCATCGCCCACAGGGTGAAAACCAAACATTTCCGCTTGTCCTTTACTATCTCACGAGGTCAGTGGGGTTGGGTGAGGATTAAATAGTGGGAATATGAAATGCTTCAGGGTGTCTAACACAGTGAGGACTCAGCCACCATTCCCATTACCTGTTCTGGCCTCTCTTCCAGCCCCTTCCGCATGCACAGGGCGGGGCTCGCATGACACCCAGCTACCCATTTGCTGAGCACATTGGGCGCCCACTCAAAGACAGTAACGCACGAGACAGTGACTCCAGGAACGGCCCCTGCCCCTTCCTACACCTGTTGTAACTCTTGCCACGACATGACCCGCACTAGCCCCCTCTGCCTCCCGATTCTCCCAGAGTGGAATACCAGTTTGTATTTCTACCTCCCCTCCAGGGGTGTCCACCTCCCCATCCCCAGCATCTTTCCCAGGACCTACCACATTGCGGGGCCTTATTGTCAGAAGAAGGAATTAGAAGAGCAGGAAGAAAAAAAGGTGAGAATCCAAGTAAGCCAGTGCAAACCAAGGGCCGTTGACTCGACTTTCTAGATTTTAGGCGAACCCTTCATGCCCCTGCCCTGGCCTCCCCTGAATTTTGAGGAGAGCTGACCCATCCCCTGGTTCGAGTCTTCACGCCGTGTGGCACCGCTCCCTGCACCTACGCACGGCCCGTTCTTATCTGTGTCTGTCACATGCGAGGCCCTTCTCCATGGGGAATCATCCCTCCCCCTCCCTGGCTTCCACTAACCACATCTTAGAGTCCTTTGTTTTCAGGAGCCCGCGAGCACCCCCCCACCTCTATTCTGAATCTGTGACCCCACGAATGGTCCTCAAACTTCAGTGTGCCTCAGAATCGACCTCCTCGGAAGAACAGGTCGCCGAGCCCCATGCCCACAGCTGCTGACTCTGGGGCGGCCCCCTGAGCCTGCATTTCTCACAAGTCCCAAGCCGATGTCCCCGCCGGTTCAGGGACATCCCCGTGAGAACCACCCGCAGGCTGTGATGTCCAGTTGCCGGACTGATCTGCATGAGTAGTTCTGATCACCTCGCTGGCCCCGAGCTCCGCAGAGACACTCCGTGCCTGCTGTCCCATCACAGACGCTGGCCCTGCCACCTCGGATTTTCATTCTGTGCGAGCCCCGAGCCCCAGCCCACAATAAACAAAACCGCAGCCCTGCCTGAGGAACTCCCCTCTTGGCCCAGACTCACGCGGTGGTCGAGACCCCCCTCCTTCACGGGCGGGGGCCTCGCTTCCTGATTCTGGTCACGCTGTGCCGTGGGCGTTGGCACTTCCCCAACCACACGCCAGACGGTCTCACTGTCGCCCACTTAGGATCAGGGGTGCTATTTCAATCCTTGTCCTAAGGCGGGAAATGACCTGTGCTGGCCTCACAGGGCTCCGGTCCCAACTCCTGCCATCTGTAAAGTTCTGGAAGGACATTGTTCCACGAATAGCCTGATTTTCTCCCCAGTTACACTTGCTGGTGGGAAGGGGCTGCTTTGAGGGGCAGAACGTGGGCATGGGGGGGCAGATGTGTGATTGAACCTCGCACCTGTTGCTTTCCAGCTGTGACCGAGGGTGAGCCAGCCTCCCTCCGACAGCCCACTTGTCGGGGCCCCCACCCAGGTCTGACGCATCATTCAGAGAAGATGCTGCCGCCTCCCACAGGGTGGGAATCAAATGTTTGTTGATCGAACAAGTGCTCCCAAGCCGCGGTCGTAGCCATCACCAAGTCCAGTGTTGGGATCCCGGCTCTGCCCCTCATTAGTTCCACCTGCCCGTCCAGGCTCTAACCTCCTTCTGCCGGAGACGCTGCCCTGCGCGCACTTCATCAGTCTCTCCCGGGTTCCCGACCCCCCACGTGGCTTGGCCAATGGGAAGCCTGGGCAGGAGACCAGAGGGTCAGGGTGTTCCTCTCCCTGCCTCCTTCCCCATATGTCACCTCAGACTGCTCCATCCTCAGGGGACAGTGGAGGCTCCTCCGAAGGAGGCCCTCCCCACACAACTCTCCTCCCAGGTTCTGGTCACAGTTTTATACCACTTCCCATGGGGGAGACCACTGACGTCATTACTCTGGGTACCTGCACTGTCATTTATGCCTCCCTGCCTCCCCCCCCCTTTTTTTTTAATTTAAAAAATAAGTTTATTTAGGGGCACCTGGGTGGCTCAGTCAGTTAAGCATCTGACTTCAGCTCAGGTCATGATCTCACGGTCTGTGAGTTCGAGCCCCGTGTCGGGCCCTGGGCTGACAGCTCAGAGCCTGGAGCCTGCTTCTGATTCTGTGTCTCCCTCTCTCTCTGCACCTCCCTTACTCACACTCTGTCTCTCTCTGTCTCTGAAAAATGAATAAACCTTAATTTTTTTTTTAAATAAGTTTATTTATTTTCAGGGAGAGAAAGAGGGAGGGTGGGGAAGGGGCAGAGGGGAGAGAGAATCCCAAGCTAGCTCCACACTGTCAGTGCAGAGCCTGAGGCAGGGCTCAAACTCATGAACCAGAGATCATGACCTAAGCTGAAATCAAGAGTCCAAGGCTCAACCAACTGAGCCACCCAGGCGCCCTGACCCACCTTTTCTTTTTTTTTTTTTAATGTTTATTTATTTTTGAGAGAGAGAGAGAGAGAGAGAGAGCGAGCGCATGCGTGGGGTAGGGGCAGAGAGAGAGGGAGACAGAATCCAAAGCAGACTCCAGGCTCTGAGCTGTCAGCACAGAGCCCGACTCGGGGCTTGAACTCACAGACCGTGAGATCATGACCTGAGCTGAAGTCGGACACTTAACCGACTGAGCCACCCAGGCGCCCCTGGCTCTGCCCTGTTCTAAATGGTGTGTGTGTGTGTGTGTGTGTGTGTGTGTGTGTGTGTGTGTGTGCGCGCGCGCGCGCGCGCGCGCGCGCGTGTGTGTGTGTGTGTGTGTGTGTGTTTGAATAATCGCTTCTATTCCGAGTATGCCTTCTGTGTCCAGATGGGACCCTGCCTGATGTAGCCCACACACCAGCTTTCATCACCAGACTGGGGACAGCCACTCTCCAGTGAAATACAAAACCCACTCAGGAACACATGCTTTTGTGGAGAAAGGCCTGTTTGCAGTATTCGAAGCCCTGTTTCACTGCAGTGGTGCCCTGCCTTCTAGAAGAAACAGCAGGACCAAACGATGCTCTGCCTACTTATCCTTCAGATAAAGTGCTCTTACTACTGTCTCCCAAAGACCCAGCAAAGCGAGCTGAGTGCCAGCTCCACAGGGCTCAGGCTGGTCCTTGCACCAGGCCTTTACTGAAAAGCAGGAGGGAGGTATGAAAACCCAGACCCAATGGGATGGCCTGGAGCTTCACTGCAGTAGTTCCTGCCGCATGTTTCTCAGGACTTGGGTTTGCAAGGAAAGATTTCATCTGGCTGAGGTAGCACCTATAATTTCTGTTGCAAAATACTGTTTAGCGCTTATTGTATACCAGCTAATAATGGTAAAGATTTTGCTTACTTGGAACATAGACAGGGTTCCAGAAAAGAGAGCTTAGATCTTGTTCTAATAACCATCACACTCAGAACTACACTGTGGAAAATGAAATTCCTAAGCTCGCTCAGGTAAAAATCTGAGATTGAGTACCCAGTCATCACCCAGGAAGTTTGTTATTTTCCGAAAAGTGTGCATTCCAAAAAGCCACTTCTATTACTGAGGGGCAGAGATTGCTAACCTCCTCTGTTACTGAATTCAGAGCTATTTGCTGGTTGTGTAGTGCAGTTAGCATTTCTTTTTTTTTTTTTTAACTAAGTTTATTCATTTTTGAGAGAGACAGAGAGAGAGTGCAAGCAGGGGAGGGGCAGAGAGAGAGAGGGAGACACAGAATCTGAAGCAGGCTCCAGGCTCTGAGCTGTCAGCACAGAGCCCAACGTGGGGCTCGAACTCACAAATCGTGAGATCATGGCCTGAGCTGAGATCAAGCGTCAGATGCTTAACCGACTGAGCCACCCAGGCGCCCCAAAGTGTTCTTTTTTAAATAATTTTTTCCCCTAAGCTACATTTTCTACCTGGGGCTTAGGAGTCCTATTCCATGCCTTTAAAAAAATTTTTTTTCAACGTTTATTTATTTGGGGGACAGAGAGAGACAGAGCATGAACAGGGGAGGGGCAGAGAGAGAGGAGACACAGAATCGGAAACAGGCTCCAGGCTCGGAGCCATCAGCCCAGAGCCTGACGCGGGGCTCGAACTCACGGACCGCGAGATCGTGACCTGGCTGAAGTCGGACGCTTCACCGACTGCGCCACCCAGGCGCCCCTTCCATGCCTTTTAAATGGGATCTGGCAGGATCTGCCTTGGCTCTGGTGCCTTCTGTGGTTACTCTCCGTTAGCCGTCTGTAAAGTGAGGATGCTGCCTTCCAGAGCTGCTAAGGTGGTCTGAAAATGGTTTCATAAACCAGGAGGAAGACGAGTTAAGTTGAACATTGGGTTCTTTTAGGTGGAAAGGCAGGCCTTGGGGGGCAGGAGATTAAGCCTCTGCTTGGGGACATCCTTCCTGATCATGTGGCTTTAAAGATTCAAAGCACTTAACCTTAGGACCGCCATTCCTTCACCTAGAGATGCTCACACCTCTTTGCAAGTTGGTTGATAAGATCAGATCTACAGGAATTGCTACAGAACTTGCTACTCACTGCAGCCCATGATGACAGCTGAGTAGTGCAGATAAATGTTTGGAACGGAATGACTTAAGATTGAAATATGGGCAAGAATTTGCGATGGGGGCCCCCGGCAGGGCCGAGAGGGGCCCTCAAAGGAAGAGGCGGTTCCGTCCAGGGTTGCTCACGCTGACCAAAAGAAGAGGGTCCCTATGACATCGGCCTGGGAAATTAGGCCATAGGAATGAAAAAGTTGTGGACAGGCGAAAGTCAGTCTTTTTAGACACAGCCACAGTGGCAAGCACTGATTTTCAATTAAGCTGCTTTTCAAACGGGCAGCACTATAGTGTCCTGCATGCATGTGGCTGCAGAGCTTTAAGGATCGTGTTTCATTCTCTATTGCAGTGGTTCTCAACGGGTGGTCTCTGTCCCAGAAGCAGCGGCACCTGGGAACTCATCAAAGGGGCTCCTGGGTGGCTCAAGTCGGTTAAGCATCTGACTTCAGCTCAGGTCATGATCTCACCGTCCGTGAGTTCGAGCCCCACGTCGGGCTCTGTGCTGACAGCTCAGAGACTGGAGCCTGCTTTGGATTCTGTGTCTCCCTCTCTCTCTCTGCCCCTCCCCCACTCATTGTCTGTCTCTCGAAAATGAATAAATGTGTAAAAACGTGTTTTTAAAAATGCACACTCTCAGGTCCATCCCAGACCTACCGAATCGGCAGCTCCCAGGGTAAGGCCCAGCTGTCTTCAGGCTCTCGAGCCCTCCTGGGAGCCCCTGGCCACTGCAAGTGGTGCTGAGGAGCAGGCAAGAAAGGGGTCTGGCGTGAGGGTGTGCATCCCACGTGGCGGCTCCGGGCCAGGTGATCAGCTCCTCTGATGCGATTCTGGCTGTGCTCATTGTTCCCCGGGATGACGGTGACAAGCGGATGCCCTGTCTCACCTTCCCCGTCTCCCATCCACCCAACCGGACCTGAGCTTCCCCACATGGAGCAAATCAGGACGGCTCCCCAACCTGGCTGGCTCCCTGCTCCCTGCAAGGTCAGACCCGCTGCTCAGCACAGCGTTCCAAGATCCCCCCAGGATCTGACTCTCCCCCCTCCCCCCCACCGTCAGGCCACGACTTCTGATTCCCACACCAGGCTCCTTCAGAGCTCCCGGAGCCAGTAGGGCACTTAGCGTCTCATCTCTCCCCTTGGCCTCCAAGGTATTCTCTGCCCCTAGTACATTTCTTTAGTCTTTTTATGACTGTGCTCACAGAGCGAGTTCTGACTTCTGAAAATGTTACAGAGCCTCATATGTCATATGATCCCCCTTCCCCCATTTTTGGTGAGGAAATAAAGGGTATGCCACTTCAAAAAGAGCCACACAGAATACGCACCCAGCAAAACAGCAGTTGGCCAGAGGCGAGGGGGCAGGGGACATGGGAGGAGGGGAAGGGGCCTGATCGCCTTGGGGCACAATTGGTTTAATTTTTTTTTTCAAAAACTGATCAACTTAAGTGAGAAGCACCTCTTGTTTTCTTTTCTTATGTTTATTGATTTATTTTGAGAGAGAGAGAGCAGAGCAGGGCAGGGCAGGGGCAGAGAGAGAGAATCCCAAGCAGGCTCTGTGCTGCCAGCGCGGAGCCCAATGCAGGGCCAGAACTCATGCACCGCGGGATCTTGACCTGAGCTGAAATCAGCACCTGGTTTTCTTAAGTGGGCTACTCCACTTTCTTCTTTTTTTTCCCAACGTTTTTATTTATTTTTGGGACAGAGAGAGACAGAGCATGAACGGGGGAGGGGCAGAGAGAGAGGGAGACACAGAATCAGAAACAGGCTCCAGGCTCTGAGCCATTAGCCCAGAGCCCGACGCGGGGCTCGAACTCACGGACCGCGAGATCGTGACCTGGCTGAAGTCAGACGCTTCACCGACTGCGCCACCCAGGCGCCCCGGGCTACTCCACTTTCTTAAGTGGGACCGTCGATGTTAGGTGAGCTGTAGAACAAGTTTTGCACCTGTAATCCAGGCCCCAGTTTCTGGAGTGGCTCTTCTGGAGCTGTCTCTTGCCCAACTTGATGACTATTTTTCTTACTTGGGGGTTTCACCACATTTTCCACCCTTGGGGCCCCTGCTGGTGCCTAAGGCACATCTGTGCACATCAGAGAATTGTGATCATTCAGGCCGGATGCTGCCCGGGGAGGCACGGCTCGACGAGCGGACAGCGGCTTGGTCCCTGGGCGCATGTACAGCTTGGCCACGGAGCCTGGCTGCATTCCAGCCCCCGGGGGCTCCCTTGCTGGGGCCTTCATGCAGCGTGCAGCTTGCACGTCTCCAGCCGGTGCCCTGCCCATCCTTCCACTGCCCTTATTTTAAAGAAATAGCCCCTTTCCACAAATACTTTCTTCCCCACTGGGAGGGAATCTGTTTTGCCTTTGACATGTCAGCAAATAGCTACCTAAACAGAACACAGTGGTGTGACTGGCTTTCAAAATGCCAGTTTGATCAAGTTACCCCTGCTCAAAGCAAATGAGTTATCAGTCGTTTGAGGTCCCGGAACACCAATCAGCCTAATCACGTAAAGCTACTTTAGAAATACAGGGAAACCAGGGCTAATGGGACAGTATAGGTTTTATTAAGTGACTCTGGCATGGGGCAGGGACCGGCTCGGTCTGGGAGCGCTGGTGACCTGTATCCACACAGCCACAGGGGCCGAAGGCGTGCGCCCAACTGGTGAGAAGACAGACACAGAGCATAAAATCTCTTAGCTGCAGTGTAGCTCCTTAGCAACGGGGTGCCTCACAACCGTGTCACCCCTTTGTGTGGGGCAGAGACCGTGGGACTGGCACCTGTGGCTGGTCTGCCTTCGCCGAGTGAGTAACACACAGCCGCGTATGTTTAACCGTCTGGCAGCCAGGCCTTGCCCTCACCTTGTCCCGTGTGTCTGACACATGACTTCGCCACCTTCTTCCTCAGCCTGGGGATCCCCTGATCAGGAGTGAGGGAGGCAGCTCGCGGTCTGCGCATTAGTTTGGGGCAGTTGCCATAACAACATCCTACAAACTGATCCTTAAAACAAGAGAAATTTATCATCTCTGAGTTGGGAGCTGGGAGGCTGAGATCAAGGTGTTGACCTCGGTGGCTCCTTTTTTGTTTTTTTAATTTTTATAATGTTTCTTTATTTTTGAGATCAGAGCATGAGCAGGGAAGGGGCAGAGAGAAAGGGAGCCCGACGCGGGGCTCAAACTCACGGACCGTGAGATCACGACCTGTGCCGAAGTGGGACACTCAACCGACTGAGCCACCCAGGTGCCCCCTGGTTGGCTCCTTTTGAGACTACAAGAGGGAGTCTGTTCCAGCCTCTCCCCAGCTTCTGGGGGTTACTGGCCATCGTAGACGTTCTTCGGCTCATGATAGCATTACCTAGACCCTTGCTGCCATCTTCACACGGTCTTCTCTCTGTGGTGGCCGTGTCCAGACGTCCCGTTCATACAAGGTCACGGGTCGTACTGGATTGCGGGCTCCCTTACTCCAGGATGACCTCAACGGAACTAATTACATCTGTGAAGGCCCTATCTCCAAACAAGGTCACATTCTGAGGTACCTGGGGTCAGGACTACAGCATATGAATTTGAGTTGGGGGGCAGGGAGTGGGACACAATTCAACCCGTAACAGTCAGAGAGCATTTGTGGTGTACAACCTATTGCTGTAGGCTACAGATATCCTATCTTTTACGAAGATTTCTACACACGATTGTCTAAAATCATGTGCATTCAGGGACACCTGCGTGGCTCAGTCGGTTGAGTGTCTGGGTCTTGACTTCAGCTCAGGTCATGAGCTCATGGTTTGTGAGTTCAAGCACCACGTCAGGCTCTCCGCTGTCAGCGCAGAGCCTGCTTCAATCCTCTGTCTCCCTCTCTCTCTGCCCGTCTCCCATTTGCACTCTCTCTCTTTCTCTCAAATAAACAAACATTAAAAAAATAAAATCATGGGCGTTAAGAGGCCCACTGTGGCCACCTCTGATGGTTTTATAAATAACCTGTGACTTTTAGCATCTCATGTCTGTAACCATAGACATGAATCACTGACTGCCATTCCTATTTTCCTTCAGAGAGAAATGATCTCTACAGGCCCAGGATCCGCCCGCCTTTGGACATGCCAGAGACTATTTACTTCTCAATTGCATAGGAAGTGCAGGCAGGCCAGAGGGTGCCACAGAGTTAGTATGTAGTAAGCTATTATGCAAAACAGAAAGGGCCAGGGCTAGGCCTAAGTTCTGCCTCTGGAGGCATAGACAGGATCAGTCAGCTCAGGTGAGAGAATTTCCTGGGTGTCAGGAAGGTGGACCTTGCTCTCCTAGGTATTTCCTTCATCTACACCTGGATGTTCTATTATTCTGGAAGAACAGCTTTCATTCTGAACTTAGAGTGAGGCTTGCTTTACATGCTCTACTGCTGGGGCGCCTGGGTGGCTCAGTTGGTTGAGCGTCCGACTTCGGTTCAGGTCATGATCTCACAGTTCTTGGGTTCAAGCCCCGCGTGGGGCTCCATGCTGACAGTGTGGAGCCTGCATGAGATTCTCTTTCTGTCTGTGTCCCTCCCCTGCTCTCCTGCGCGAGATCCCTCTCTCTCTCTCTCTCAAAAATAAACATTTAAAAAAGTTAAATGCTCTCCTGCTGAGAGTCAGTAAACGCATCTGTTCATAGGCTAGGGCTAAGACAGACCTACCCCCGGAGCAGGCTCTACAAGGAGACAAGAAGGGAGAGAGCACGGGGTCCAAGAGCAAACTGCACACAGAGAACAGGCGACAGAAACAAGTCCATAGCACCCTCTCCGAAATACTGTATCATGTCATAGGCAAAAACAACGCCAAAGGCAGACGAGTGTCACCAAATCAAAAGGAACTAATCCCCTGGTCTGTTGGGGGTTTCTTTTGGAGCCAATTGAGTTAGAGATGTGAAATGTTATGTATCTTTAATTAATTTTTTTTGGAAATCTTAAATCTTAGACACAAAGATCTTTTGCTCTTAGATGGTAAATCGTGACTAGAAAAAATGCTTATGATCATGGTAAGTGTGAAGTTAGGCTGTGAAACAGTCTACAGAAAGCACAATTCCCCCCGATTGATATTTAGACGGTAGGAGTCTCCATAGGAGTGTTAGGAGACAAGGGCGCCTGGGTGGCTCAGTCGGTTAAGTGTCGGAATCTTGGTTTCAGCTCAGGTCATGAGCTCATGGTTTCATGGATTCATGCCGGGCGTGGGGCTCTGCACAGGCAGTGTGGAGCCTGCTTGGGATTCTCTCTCTCTCTCCTTCTCTCTCTCTGGCCCTCCCCCACGTGCACTGTTTCTGTCTCTCTCAAAAATAAATAAGTAAATACATACATACATACATACATACATACATACATAAAAAGGAAGCGTTAGGTGACTTTTTTCCAGTCTTATAATTTTAGGGTGAACATGCATAGGAACAGCTATCGCAGAAGGAAAGTGAATCACGGTTCAGAGGTCCAACAACAGCGCTTGAAAACTTTCCCCACAGATCCGTAGTACAGCACCTAGGTACAGTATCAATGGAGTATGAGCATAATTTTTAGAATTACTTTAAGATAAATGTCTAGGACATCCCTGTGAGCATTTCTGATTCACCCAATATTCTACATGGGGAGTGTTTTCTACATACCAATTCTGTTATCAGGTAGGTCGCTGTTTGGAACTGACTAGAGGTACACCCAGAAAATCCATCCATCTTGCTGGGGTACCTAAGCTGAGGATTCTGGCCGCAGTGGAGTCATCTTTACACATCAAGGATTTTTCCTACCTAATGTCATGTATAAGTGATACACATCTTGCAGAGAGAACGTTTTCTACTACCATGTGCACTGGGTTGAATAGTGCCCCCCAAAACTTGTGTCCTTCCTAGAATCGCAGAATGTGACCTAACCTGCAAATGGGACCTTGGGACACCTGGGTGGCTCAGGTGGTTAAGCCCCCGCCTCTCGATTTTGGCTCACGGTTCACGGGTTCAAGCCCCGTGTCGGGCTCTATGCTGAATGGGGAGCCTGCTTGGGATTCTCTGTCTCCCTCTCTCTCTGTCCCTCCCCTGCTCACACACACCCTCTCTCTCTCTCTCAAAATAAATAAACTTAAAAAAAATGAAAAGAAAATGGGGTCTTTGCGGATATAATGAGTTAGGATGAGGTCATGTTAGAGAAGGGGGGGGTCCTTAACCCCACGGGACTGGTGTTCTTCTAAGAAGACAGCTCTGTGCAGACAGACAGATATCGCAGAAAGGAGGTGATGTGAAGGCACACAAGGAGGAAATGACCATGTGATGCTGGAAATGGATTGGAGTGATGCATCTATAAAGCCAAGGAATGCTAAGAATCGCCAGCAGCACCAAACACTAAGAGAAAGGTATCAGACAGATTCTCTTCTAGAAACTTCAGGGGGAGCATGGCCCTGCAGACACCTTGAGTTTGGACTTAACAGCCTCCAGAACTGTGAGAGAACACATTTCTGCTGTTTTAAGCGACCCAGTTTGTGATACTTTTGTTACAGCCACAGGAAACTAATACACCGTGTGAGGGGATATGTTTTGATCCACTGGGAAAAAGGTCTGTTTCTCCAAGAACATCTCAAATGTACCTTCTGATATGTCCCGATGGAGCTTACAATAAAATTCTTGCCTCTTGAAGCAGATTGTATGATTTGCAAATGCTTAGTCTGTGAGCTTTTAACGGGTCTTCTTACGTGAGTACATTCTGTGAATCTTCCGGCCTCTAGTCTGATTCTTGAACCAAATTTGCCTTTGGGTGTGTGCTCAGTTTCACACATCCCCACACCACAGCTGGCTGGCTCCAAACCCTCTCTCCGACGACAGGCTCCTTTCAGGAGCCCAGTGGGGAAGCCCTGGCTGGTGTCGAGTCTCAGAGGAACCAGGCCTTCCTCCTTCTGCGGAAAGTCCGTGGAAGACGCTATCCTTTCCCTTTGGCTGTACAACCTTCCGGCTGCCGAGACCGCCCCGTAATTCTGCACCGCGAGCAGATGCTAACAGCACCTGCACTGATGCCCGGCGGCGAGCAGAGGCACAGCCTGGCCAGCTGACACAGCCCTGTTCCCATCATCCCCATGAGATGACCCCGCCGTCCTGCTTCCTCAGTGATGCATTCCCGGCCTCTGAAACCGAGAGACCGAGTTACAAAACAGAGGTTCCTGGGTTCTGTATGTTGCAACCCTAGGATTATGAGTCAGTGGTTCTCATTCATCTCCTGATAATACTACTTCTGTTCTTTCACTATCATCATGGAGGAATGTGGAATGTTCCTCAGAGTCCACCCTTGTTTTTATTTCCTTATCATAGCTCACCTGAGACACCTACCCACTTTCTCTCCTGCCAGGGACAGGGTCAAGATGCCTTTGTGTCCGGGGCAGCTGTGCCCAGGGAGGTGGGAGCACGGTCGGCTGGGTGGTCCGTCCCTGCGGTCCCGTCATGGCTTCTGTCGTGAGCAACTCGACCCTGGAGAATGGACAGCTGTCCCTCTCACTAGTGAGCTAGCCAACTAGTGGGCCCTCAATGTGCTCCCTGTTCTTTAGTAACTCAAAGAGCAGCAGGACAATTATTAATTTAAAAAATCCAAATAAATCAAACCTGGAATAATTCCACTCAGGACATTTTGTTGAGGCATGAAGGACGAGGCAAAAATTTAGTATTAAGGTGGTGAATCCTCCAACTTTGACAAGACACCGTTAGCTATGGCTTTGTCTCTTGACACTTTATTTTCCTCAGGTATCCCTTGGTGTGGAAAAATGTTGTTTATAAGCCAATATTCCTGGCCTCTGAGGATATGAGTTTCTTCATGATGGGTGGTAAATAAATACCTGCATAAATAAGTGATTTAGGCCCACCCCCCACGAGCCATAGCTGGACCATATGGATTCTTCACTCCTGCTTGTTTCTACCCTATGTTCTTAACCCGTGCAAGCGAATTTTCAAATTCTAGCTACTAATTTACTGCAAAATTGATCATCACGGGCAAGCCAGGGACCAGATTACACTAGATCCTGCTGCCACGATCTCATCTGGGGGGCACAGTAGCAATATTTGGACGTGGGTGAGGGTCATGGAACAAAGCCTGTCATTTAGAGTCATTTAGAGCAGTGGTTTTCCAAGCAGGGTCTTGGGACCAGCAGCAGCAGCACCTGGGAATTTGGTAACTGCTAATCCTTGAGCGCTGCCCCAGACCCACTAAAGCAGAGACTCGAGGGGTGGGGCCCAGCAACCTGTTGGGATAAGCCCTCACTCGGATGATCCTAATGTACACTACAGACTAATACCACTGCCCTACAGCAATGTCAGCCTGAAAGAATCCAGTGCCAAAATCTCTGGGGTGCCTGGGTAGCTCAGTTGGTTCAGCGTCTGACTTCGGCTCAGGTCACGATCTCACTGTTGGTAAGTTCACAGTTCGGGAGTTCGAGCCCTGCATCGGGCTTGCTGCTGTGAGTGCAGAGCCTGCTTTGGATCCTCTGTTCCTGTCTCTCTCTGCCCCTTCTGCATTCATGCTCTCTCTCTCTCTCTCAAAAATAAACGTTAAAAAAAAAAAAAGTTCTCTCTTCCTGCTGTCTGAGGGGAAGGCAAGGGTCAGATGCCCAAGGCCCCCTTTGGTAGCAACTCTAGCTGGACACTTAGAGCCTAGAAAAGGGTTTCCAGCTTCCCTGGGACTCAGCGCTGTTCTTTGGTTTACCCAAGAACTTCTAGAAAGAAACAAGAATGTGTAAGAACTTTTAAGTGGCCGGGTTTGTGGCACCTTCAAAACCAGTCCATCATTTTATGCTCAGGCAGGAAGCTGACTAGAAAAACTCATCAGAATCCCACAAGGCCAGCAGGAGACCGAGTAGGGGGTTCAGGAATATAATCAACTATCCCTCATTAAGTGAGCGAATTCCTCAAAACAGTCTGGAGGTCCTGGCGGAGGGAGGCAGGAGCTTGCTTCATAGAACCTGGAGCCTCCCCATGCCTCATTTCCAAAGTCAGATACATGGCAAATGACAGCAGGACCTATGGTTCTCCAGGACCAAAGTACGGGAAGTAATTTGTAAGAGCAGCAACTTTAGCGCAGACTTGCTCAGCTCTGGGTAAGAATGGGAATGGGGTGAGGGGGGAAGGAGGGAATCTTTGAAATCTTCAGCAAAACCATCCCTAGCCCCACGAAAGCCTCAGCTGAGAGGTTCCCTGCCGTTTGGAACCTAACTCCACAAGACAGCTCTTGAGAGGGGGGCTTCCTCTCCACCCCTGCCTCTGACAAGCACACCCAGACTTTAAAGCAAGGGTAGGTGAGGGGCGCCTGGGTGGCTCAGCTGGTTAAGTGTCCGACTCAGCGCAGGTCATGATCTCGAGGTGAGTTCAAGCCCCTCATTGGGCTCTGTTCTGATAGCTCAGAGCCTGGACCCTGCTTCGGATTCTGTGTCTGCCTCTCTCTCTCTGCCCCTCCCCCACTCATGCTCTATCTCTCAAAGATAAACAAACATTTAAAAAGTTACTTAAAAAAATGTTTTTAAAAAGGCAAGGGTAGGAGAACAATGGCTCATGGGCCAAATCTGGCCCCACCACCTGCTTTTCTGTAGCTTGCAAGTTAAGAATGCTTTCTATGTTTAAACGATGGAAAAACAATGTTTAAAAACTATTTTGTGGGGCACCTGGGTGGCTCAGTCAGTTGAGCGTCTGACTCTTGATTTCTGCTCAGGTCATGATCCCAGGGTTGTGGGATCGAGCCCTGTGTCAGTCTTCTGCTTGTTATTCTGCAGTGGAGTCATCTTGAGATTCTCTCTCTCTCTCTCTCTCTCTCTCTCTCTCTCTCTCTCTCCCCCCTGCTCACACTCTTTAAAAACACACACACACAAAACCCCCACTATTTTGTGACACATGAGGATTACATAAAATTCAAATTTCTGTGCCCGCAAAGTTTTATTAGAACACAGCTCTGTGCATTTGTTTACATATTTTGGATTACAAGGGCGGAGTTGAGTGTTGCCACAGAGACGGTGCTACTTCCCAAAGCCGAAAATATTTATTATCTGGCCCTTTACAGGAAAAGCCCTCTTTAGAGCAAAGGGTTTGCAGCTCATGATTCTAACTGGATACCACAGCCAGGTTTAGCTATGCACTGTCACGCCCAAAGCAACTTTTTATCCAGTTTATCCTTGTGGATTCCCCCTTGCTGTGTTACTGAGTCTAGTAATTGGTACATTTGATGCCGATCACAACCCTCGCTTTCCTACTCCACCCCAACGTTTACTCCCATTCCACGGGCCAGTAGAAGCTGGTGTGAACATTAGTTTCAGTCACACACGGGACAGAATCAGCTCAAAGCAAATGTGTCTCAAAGACCCTCTGTCTTGCTTCCTTACCCCCCTGCTGCATTCACCAAGCATCCCACGTACTGCCCATTCAGTCATATGGGGCTCTAAAGCAACTTTGGCACCATCTGAGGCCAAAGATCTGTTCTCAAGAGAAGTTACTGCTCCCTTTGGTTAAAAAACCCTTCAGGGGCACCTGGGTGGCTCAGTCAGTTAAGCATCCGACTCTTGATTCAAGCTCAGGTCATGATCTCACGGTTTGCGAGAAACCCCGTTCAGTTCTGCGCTGACAGTGCGGAGCCTGCTTGGGATTCTCTGTCTCCCTCTCTCTCTGCTCCTCCCCTGCTCGTGTTCTCCCTCTCTGTCTCAAAAATAAATAAATAAACATTAAAAAAAAAACTTTAAAAATCGTTTGTTCTACTTACTAACTAAACTCAGATACTGCAACTTTAGGGCTTGGATAAACACAAAACTGGTATCTGGATATAATGCTACTCATGTGCTATGCCGACCTTAGCCGCAAAACAAAACAAAACAAAACAAAACAAAACCAAAAAGCAAAACGCAAAAAACAACCAAAAACCAAAGCCACCACTCAAGGACCAATTTGCAAACTGGAAGGAATCAGTTCATTCGCGACTACACTACAGAAGCGACCTGTGTTTGCTCACCAACGATCAGGCTGCTGGCAGCTAGCGGGATTGGAACTATTCCAGGAAAGTCCTCACAACACAGATGCTACCGAGGTATTTGGTATCTGAAAACCGAATCAATCCACCCTCAGAGCACCTCCCAGAGAAGTCACGCAGAGTGATAGGCGAATGATGTGTGAGGAGGGGTCCAGAACTGCAGCCCAGGAGTTTGCCCGTGAGGCAAGCGCTGTGGACGGCCCCCACCTCGGAGGGAGGCTGTAGCATCTTTCTGGAAAAGGCACAGGTGTTTACAGCTAGAAGCCCCAAGAATGAACCACTCAGTGCTGCTTCAGGCCCACCCCACGGTGCGGTGCAGCGAGGTAATTCGAGCCGATGAGGGCTGCACACTGGGCATGTGCTCCAACCCCCCCCCCCCCACAACCACTGAGGGCAGTTCCAGGACTCCTAAGGGCAGAGGACACTGAAGCCCAAAGAGTTTAATTTACTGATGCAAAATCATCCAGGCAGGAAGCGGTCGACAGGAATAGGTCGATAGGAATAGACGAGCCAAAGCCAGACCTGGTTCTCTTAACCATGTGGTCGGCTTGTGCCCTCACGGGCTGGTCCATGGCATGACTTTGGGGGAGTCACTTGACTTGGTTCCCCTTCTTTCAGGGAGGAGAGGGCTGGGATGACCTCTGGTCTCTTTCAGCTCTGCTCTCTGCTTCTGCATTCGTTCCAGAGTGGTCTATCCGGAAGCAGGCAGGATCGAGTTGTTCCCGAGATGCTCTGCCTACACTCCATGCCTGTGGAGGACCAGCTGTTTTCCCTGAGTGCCTTCTCCTGAAGCTTGAGGGCAGCGGCAGGACGATAAGGGCCACAAAGGGCCGTCTCCAGCCCCCACTGGAGCTCCGGGGTCACCTGGCCGGCCAGCGGCAAGGGACATGCCAAGGCGGCCACTAAGCGCCCACCGGAGAGACGGAGCTTTTGGGGCCCCGCCGACACCGACACGCCCCAGTCGTTTCAGCCCACCGGCTGGGAACACGAGCCGGCCCACAGGTGGGCAGGGCGAGCTCACTGCATTCATTCTCGCAGCCTCTGAGCCTGGGCGCCTCGGGGCTCTCCGTCCTCGCGCGGAGACCCAGATCTGGCTTCGGCCACTTCCCCGGAGCCCGCGGGACCCGCTTCCACTGACCCCGCAGCCGCTTCCCGCCCCGGCGCCGCGCTCCTGCCGCCCGTCCGCGGCGCCAGCCCTCTCGGCCCCGCGCGCAGGTCCGCCGGCGACAGCGGGGCCCGGCCCCGCCGCGCAGCCCCCCAGCGCCCCGGGTTCCCCTCTGCGCCCCGACGACACCGGCTGGGAGGCGCCCCGGGCTCGCCTCTGCGCCCCGACGACCCCGGCCGGCCCGCCCCCCGCGCCCCACAGCGCCCCGGGCTCCCCTCTGCGCCCCGACGACGCCGGCCCGGCCCCGGGACCTACCCATGGTGGCGGCTCCGAGGGCTCCCTGCGACTAGCGAGCGGGGAGTCCAGGAGAGAGGACTTTTTTTTTCAAGGTGCTGCTCTTATGACTTTGTTTCCAGGCCCTGCCCAGCCACCTGTGCCGCTGGAGGTGTGCAGGCGGGGCGGCCGGCTCCACCCTCGGAGGCGGTGGAACCGCAGGGAGCAGAGGGTAGCGCCCCTTGAGCCCCGGCGGGAGGCTACCTGTCCCGGCCGCGCCCGGGCTCCGCTGTCCCGCCCCGGGCCCTGGACAGGACAGGAGCGGCGGCGGGAGACCTGGGCCAGACCTGGGCCCCAACGTGAGCGGCCACCTGAGCTCCTGGGCGGCCTAGTTAAAATGCAGGCTCCCTGGCCTCACTCCGGATTGGCTGGCTCAGTAGGTCTGGGTGGGGCCCGTGAATGTGCATTTCCAGCAACTTCTGAGGTGATGCTCCGGGGACCCCGCTTTGGAGACCACTGAGCTGGGAGAACGCCACCTGTGTGCGGGGAAGCAAAGCCGGATGCAGCGTTGGGCAGTTGTACGTGTGCGCGTGCCTGCGTGCGTGCGTGGCTCTGCCTGCAAGGTGAACCGGCCAAAGCAGTTCTGGAAGGCCCCACGTTATTCTTCTTTACTCACAAGAGCACAAGTGATACAGCCATTATCTCCAGGTCCTTTTTCGGTTTCGCTGTCTGACTTGAGGGGGAGCGGGGTTGTGCTTTGCCCGTACTGAGAACATGAAGGTGGCAAATGAAGGGAGTTTCTGCTTTTTTTAAATTATGGTGAAACACACATAACATAAAAACGTACACGTTACCTGGGAAGTGTGCGCTGACTGACACGCTCACACCTTCACGCAGCCGTCACCCCCCCCCCCCCCCGTTTCCAGGACTCTGTCCCCGTGCCAGCCTGAAACTCTGTGCCCACTGCGCACGTCCTCTCTGTCCTCCCTCCCTGGCGGCCACCATTCTACTTTCGGACTTGTGGAATTTTGGGGCTCTAAGTACCGCATGTAGGTGGAATCATACACCGTTTGTCCTCTGTGTCTGGCTTCTTTCACTTGTTAAAAATGTCTTCAAGATCCTTCCACGTCGGCTCCTATGTCAGAATTTCCTTCCCTGTTAAGGCTGAATGATACTCTGCTGCGCGTTTGCACCCCATTTCCTTCATCCATTCATCGGTCTCTATTGTCTTTTGAGTCTCAGCAATGCCCCTCCCCCCACCCACTGGCTGGAAGACCGTGGTGTAGAGGGAGAAACCCCCCACCCTGGGGCAGCTCTTCCCCAGAGGCAGCTGGACCCGCCCTTCTCGGGCTTTCTTCCCCAAGGCTCGAGAAGGAGAAACCTCCCCAGGTGGTGGCTCAGTTGAGACCCATGGGGCAGCAGCTGATGTTAACTGGAAGCCCCGGGCTGCAGGTAGAGGGACAGCATCAAGTGGGGGAAATGCAGCAGGGACTGAGGGACAGGACTCGGGATCTGCAGGAGCATGTTCATAGCTGTGATCCTGCCATCAGATAAGCCCCGGGTGGAAAGCTGAAGATTGCGATCGATCGTGTATTTGGACCAGAGTTTTCTCTGCGGGGTGGTATTTCCCTTGGGCTCCCGAAGCTTGGAATCCTGAGCCACCGGAAAGCCACTCTTTCAGCAGGCTGGTGATTCTCAAAGTGGGGTCCCCAGGCCAGCAGCGTCAGCAGCACCTGGAAACTTGTGACAAATGCGAATTCTCTGGCCCCATCCCAGATCTACGGAATCAGGAACCCTGTGGGTGGGGTGCGGCTGACTTTTTAGTAGTTGTGAGGCAAATGCGTTTTCTACCACGTGTCTACTGAATCCTTCATTCAGCCGTTGTTTATTTATCGCCTCTAAGCACAAACTACTGTGGTAGCCACAGGCACCTGCAACAGCCCTGAGCTCACAGTGTGAGTTCTTTATCTTCTCAGCCTGGCGCAAAGGGACAAGGTACGAGATGGAGAAGCATGAATGAAGGACAAAAAACTAAGGGGGTACAAGAGATGAGCTCTACTAGTCCTGAGACGGATCAGCAAATCCCTAGGATCCGCTCGAATTTCTGAGATAGAGGTGGAGGCCAGGCGTTTCTCACCTGAGCCTCCTTGGCATTTGTGTATTTAAGGCAATAACAGCCCTGGGAGCTTCCCTCACTTCCTCTCTGTCTCAGGGGACAGTGACACTGTACCAGCCCCTCTGTAACTCTCCCTTCCTCTCAGCCCTCCGAGTGCCGGTTTTCCGAGGCTGCCGTAACACATGACCACACAGCTGATAAATAACAGATGTGTTCTCTCACAGTTCTGGAGGCGGGGAGTCCGAAATCAAGGTGTTGACAGTGCACTCCCTGGGGAGATTCTCGGGGGAGGACCCTTCTTCCTTGCCTCTCCCAGCTTCCAGGGGCTCCAGGTGTTCCTTGGCTTATGGAGGCATCGCTCCAGTCTCTGCCAGTGGCTTTACGTGGCCTGCTCCCCTGTGTCTTCTCTCCTTCTCTTTTCTTATTAGGACACTTGTCACTGGATTCAGGGCCCACCCTAAAGCAAGATGATCTCAAGATTCTTTATTCCATTTGCAAAACTCTTTTTTTTCCAAACAGGGCCACAATAATAGGTTTCCAAGGGGGTATATCTTTGGGGGAAGAAAGGAGGCACCATTGAACCCATGATAACTCCTCAAAGGGAGCCAAGTCTAGATGTTGAGTGTGTAGAATTGGTAAACTGGTCCTCGAGAAACAGAACCATGGCTTGGCCTCGGGGGACTGGCCTTATGAAAACTTCTGGGAGAAGTGGATGTTAGTGGTAACAATGAGATCAGCACAAAATGGCGGCAGGGAGAGTCATCCAGACTTAGATTCTTTCTTATTTTCTATTCATCAAAGCCCTTAAACTGCACAAAGTTTTGTAGTACTCTATTCTAGTAAAAACACTGCCTTGAAAAGGCAGCTTGTGAAGTTTATGGAGGAACAGTGTCATTTTCTCCAGCTCTGTCCCTCAGATTGCTTGGCCATAAAGACCTTTTACTTTCATCTCAGAGGAAAATTGAGTCGTTTTCCTGTAAAGCACCTAGAACCAAGGTGGAGATACTCATGGGTAAGGGGAAGACTTTAGGAATAAACAACAAAAGTGGGTCCCATGCCATCTCTCTGAGAAGAGAGATTCTGAGAAATGGCAAGGGACGGGGGAAGGAGGAATTTGAAATATAAAGATCTACAAAAGGCCATTTGTTTGACAGGTGCCTGGAAAAGAGAACCAGCGACTGGTTCAAATGCATTCAGAGATGCTTGTCTGGATTCCCCAGCCCACGCCATTTCTGCTGGACAGGAGTGTGGTACACCTGGCTCTGAGCACTGTTGTGCTGTGATGCACCTGTTGGGCAGTGTGGGGAATATGTACAAATATAAGAAAATTATTTCCTCGGGGCACCTGGAGGGCTCAGCCAGTTAAGTGTCTGACTTCGGCTCAGGTCATGATTGCACGGTTTGCGGGTTTGAGCCCTGCATCAGGCTCTGACAGTTCAGAGTCTGGAGCTTGCTCTGGATTCTGTGTCTCCCTCTCTCTCTGCCTCTCCCCCCCACCCCCCCACTTGACTCTGTCTCTCTCTCTCTTTCTCAAAAAAAATAAACATTAAAAAAAAACTAAAAAAAAAAAACTATGATTTCCTCTTATTTAAAATGTCTCTCTTTAGAACATTCCAAAACAGCTTTAGCTGTTCGTATTTATATCTGGTCAAATTCTTGCTAAAAGCAAGGGAATGACGGACTCACCATTCAGGGTGTGGGTGCCTGAGCTGTGAGGGCATAGCCTGGAGAGTGGGCGGAGAACAACATGGTAAACACAAGCTTTCGACAACATCCCAGTGCGGAGGTGGAAGGTGGACTCGTGTTGTTCATTGCGCTAATTAGAAAGGCCTAGACAACAACATAGAATGTTCTGTGAGCGTCTTCTGTGGGTCAGGGAGCGGTACACTCCCGTGGTTTCAAGGGCCTCACAGCTGATTCAAGAGAGTTGCCGGTTCAATGGCATCACCTGCGTGACCTTGAGCACGTTGCCTTCTCTTGCTGGGTTTTATTTTCCTCTTAGAAAGAGAGATCTCTCCTCTAAAACTAGGTTTATTTCCTCACAAAGGTTCTTCCACAGTAGAGGCTGATTGTGGCGTTAGGGTTGTTGTGGGGAAGAGAAATTACTGTCACTGTTGGAAGGTAATTATTTATGATCTAAAATCATCACAAATGCTGACTTCTTTTTGTCCGTGTCTCCTGCCATAAGCACGGTGTCTGGTGCTTAGTAAATGCTCAACAGACATTTGATGTGTGACTGACAGACTCATTCTTACAATGATGTGGATCAATCTCTTACCACACTAAAAACTATATATATTTTTTAAATGTGTGTATATATGTATATGTATATGATACATATTATATATATGTAATATATATATATGTTATACACACACACACACACATATATATGATTATAGATGTATTCTCTGGAGTGCTGGGGTGGCTCAGTCCATTAAGTGTCTGACTCCTGATTTCAGCTCAGGTCATGATCTCACAGTTCATGAGTTCGAGCCCCGCATCGGGCTCTGCACTGACAGTGTGGAGCCTGCTTGGGATTCTCTCTCTCCCCTTCTCTCTTTCCCTCCCCTGCTCATGCTCTCTCTCTTTCTCAAAATAAATAAATAAACTTAAGACAAAAGATGTATTCTCTAAATAAGAATTTTTCATTTTAATAAAAACCTTACAAGATGATCTTCAGCAACAGCTATAACACGAGCAGGTCCATGGTATTTGCAGGTAAGGGTGGAGGTGGTCCCAGGCCCCTGGGTTAGATGCTACCTGGATTGATGGGATTCTCTAGAATCTTGGGGTACTGTGAGAGCAGAAGGCAGGAGTGAGGACCCAGCATCTCTGAGTTGACTGAGTTCTAATGGGAATTAACATAGTTTGTGAATTCCTCAACAGGATGCATAGCTTGTAGCCTCTGTGGTCATGTTATTCTTTTTTTTTCTTTGTAATAGTTTTATTGAGATAGAGTTCACATACCATACAATCCACATAGTTAAAGTGTGTAACGCAATAGTTTCTAGTACATTCACAAAGTTGGGCAGCCATCACCACGATAAATTTTAGAACATTTTCATCGTCCTTGAAAAGAAACGCTGTACCCCATTCACAGTCACCCCCCTACCCCCGTCCTAGGTCATCACTACTCTGCTTTCTGTTTCTGTGGACCTGCCTACTTTGCACCGTTCATATAGAAGTGGAATCATACCAGCTGTGGTCCTCTGTGCCTGGCTTCTGCCATGCGACATAATGTCCTCAAGATTCATCCATATTGTAGCACGTGCTGAAGGTATTCCGTGGTATGGGTAAGCCACATTCTGTTTATCCACTCGTCACTTGGTGGACATTGGGGTTTTTTCCATATTTTTGTAATTATGAATTTTTTGCTGTGATGAAAATTAGCGTACGAGATTTTGTGTGGATGTATATTCTCATTTGTTTTCTTGCACACACCTCAGAGTGGAATTGCTGGTCATATGGTAACTCTATATTCAATCATTTAAGGAATAAGCATACTGTTTTCCAAAACAGCTGCACCCTTTCACAACCCCACCCCCAGTGCATTAGGGTTCAAATTTCCTCACGTCCTCACCAACCCTTGTTATTATCTTTTTGATTATAGCCATCCTAGTGGGTGTGAAATGATATTATTTATTTTTAGTATTTTTAAACATCTTTACATATGCTTTCATGTATTTACATAAAATTTTAAACATACTTAATATACTTTAATGTTAATGAAAGCATTGGAAAGATTTCTTCAACCTGTTTTCTTTTTTTTTTTTAAATGTTTATTTTTGAGACAGAGAGAGACAGATCATGAATGGGGGAGGGCCAGAGAGAGAGGGAGACACAAAATCCGAAGCAGGCTCCAGGCTCTGAGCTGCCAGCACAGAGCCCGATGCGGGGCTTGAACCCACGGACCGTGAGATCATGACCTGAGCTGAAGTCAGACGCTTAACCGACGGAGCCACCCAGGCGCCCTCAACCTATTTTCTTTAGAGCAAAGCAGGTACCTCTATTTCCCCAAACTGTATTGCAAGTGTGGACATCTGTATTGGCAGTTACTGGGTTATATCCTTACCTGAGGTGGGGTGGGGTAGCTATGGAACATGAGGATGATGGGAGACAGTGGCCATGGGGTGGAGAAAGCAGCGTCCAGATTTACACGTGATGAAGGATAAAGAATGAACAGATCATTATACTTTGAACAAAAGGTGTATTTTAGGATAATCTATGAAATGTTGATTCTCTAGGAACAGCCTGCTCTTTTGATTTTCCTCCCACAAGTGCCTCCTGTTCCTTAGCTGTTGAGGTCTTCATATTCTCTCTCTCCAACAAAATCTACTCTCAGGAAGGAGCGCGATAACTTGCTCACATGATGAAATAAATGCCTGATAAGCTTAAAGTGTTACTTTTTCTTGGAATATCTGCATTTTAACAGAATTGGGGGTGGGGGAAGCCACCTATTTAAACAAAACAAAGGAAACTCTAGTTGTGAAATTGAGAGAAGGGAAGAAGCTTTTAGAAGCAAGAGTTCCTTCCCAGCACGTAGGAGATTCGACCACGCCAGCCACCTCCTATATGCAAGACTGGCTTGTCCCACGTCACTGGGTGGAGTGGCCAAGGTGTGGTCTGAGTCCTGGTTTCTCCTTGGCTTCCTTTTTCATCCTTACTACAAGCCTGGTTTACTAGGTGCTGACTGGAAAGTTATAGGAAATCGGATCACGGGCAAAGCCCGGGAAGACAAGGGTATTTAACCCAGAACTGGAGCTCTCAGGTTGCCCAGCAAAGAGAGAAAGTGGGGGGACTTACCTAGGGGTGCTGAACAGCCTTATCTGTCGTGACCCAAGGGGCACACGACTGTCTTCCTTCAAATTAAGAAACACATCACTTTTTGTCGGCGGAGGGGGGGGATAAAGGCCGTCAAATGATTCTTTACCTCCATATGTTGCGAGACCAAATGACATAATTAAGTAACACATTTGTTGTTCTCAAATAAAGTTTATCTTCCTTAGACACCTAGAAGGGAACTAAAAAGCATTCCATATGCCCAGCTATAGATGCTGGAGGCTTATCATTATCTGGGATGTCACTACTTCCGAAAGTGTTCAAACAATTTATTCTGGAAACATTTCTTCCAATTATTATTATAAAATCGCGGGGACATATCAAAATAAAAAAGGAAGCAGAGATCCTTTTGCTTCCCCATGTGCTCTTTTCACTATTAAAAAAAAAATAAACTCATGAGTAGTTGCTTTCAGAAATTCTCCCAAAGTTAATTGAATATCTCATGCATTATTGGTTTACATGCCAACAACATTATAACTTATTTATCATCTGATATCCGAAATACGGACACAAATGCCCCAATTATTTACTTCAGGTTTAATTACACAAACCCAGAATTTATCAAACTTCATTACTATGCATTTAAAATAATATGTAAGTGGTGAAATCTGGGAATTCATTGTGAGTAAATACATACTTTTGACATGTGATTCACTCATATATAATTATTCAATTTTCTTTTCTAGAATTAATAAAGACATATCATCTCTCCAAATGCCGTGGATGGCACAGATTTTAAAAATGCAAGTATTTCTAGAACACATCACTTAATTTATCTTTCCCATTTTATATCACTCAAATCTGTATTACTGGCAAAAAAAAAAAAAGAGGAAGGATCATTTTTTTCGAGGTGGTGTATTGGTTTCTTATTGCTGCTGTAACAAATTACCACAGACTCACAAATGTATTACAGTTCTAGAGGTCAGAAGTCCAACAGGGGTTGTTTGGGGCTAAAATCCAGGTGCTGGCAGGGCTGAGTTCCTTCTGAAGGCTCTAGACTAGAATCTACTTCCTTACCTTTCCCAGCTCCCAGAAGCTGCCTGCTTTCTGTGTTGTGTGGCCCCTCCTCCATCATCAAAGCCAGCAGCACGGGGCATCTTCAACTCTTTCTCGCTCTCCTTGACCTCTGCCTCTCTCATCACTTTTCCTTCTCTGACGGTGACCCTCCTGCCTTCCTCTTATAAAGACCCTTATGATTCCACTAGTCCAACCCGGATAATTCAGAATCATCTTCCCATCTCAAACTCCTCAACATAATCACATCTGCAAAGTCCTTTCTGCCATTCAAGGTAGCATATTCACTTAGGTTCGGGGGATTTGGACGTGGGCATGAAGGACATGGGCAGGCTGGAGTACTGGGTTTTACCATGGTGACTGACAAGCTCAGTCAGCTAATATTTCTTAATATTAGCTGAAGGGGTAACACATTTAACTGAATCCTGCTAGCATGAACTAATGTTTCTTTAGAAGGAATCAGTATGGCAAACAAGATAAAGAAGCATGTTTGGATTGCATCAAGTCCATCCCTCAAATTCATAATTAATGCATGGAACAAACAAAAAGGCAATAAACATGTAAAAAATCCCAAGCATTGACTGTCCAATGTATATAAAAGTCCTAAATGTATATAAACCTTCAAATGTGGAGGACCAATGCACTTCATTAGCCTTCCTCATGTGGTTAGAAAGAGGACGAAATCTCACCAGGAAAGAAGTAAGAGGGAAACTGGAGAATATTTCAATATTATGGTATGGATATTTATAAATTAGATCTTTTGTTATTTACAGTCACTATCTAGGCACCCCACAAAGCATCTGGGAATGGTAAGAAATTGATAGCCAATAGGGATGAGCAACCAAAGGATATTGCATCTAGCCTCCAAGTGTCTCCCCATGATATTTATTACCAAGGGAAAAATAGTAACTTCATGAGAAACGCAACAGATACCACCTTGGTCAAGAGATCAAGGTCAACACCACCAAGAATAAGACACACCAACATCACGTACCCCTGATACGATGTTCTGAGAAGGGCACAAAACATTACTTCTGTAGATTTCTTGCCCAAAATATATGACTTTATCACCAGAAAACATCAGACAGACCCAAACTGAGCAAAATGCTACACAATAACTGAATTGAATCCTTCAAAAATGTGAAGGTCATGAAAAACAAGGAAGATGGGGGAACCATCACAGATTGGAAGAGATTGACAACATATGACAACTAAATGCAATGTGGGATCCTGGGAAAGAAAAAAAAGGGGTTAGTGGGAAAAATCAGTGAAAATAAAATAAGGTTTAGAAAAAGGTCTGTAAAAAACGATCTCCTATAGAAGGAGTAATTTTATATTGGATATAAAATTATACAAATTTATATGGAATACTTTTTTGTACCATCAACATCAGCATTTGTAAATGATTTCCATAAGTAAAACATATATCCAAATGCTTCATCTGTGTGACTAAAATTTATATTACAAATGTACATAAAATTTATTAGCAAATAATTGGTGAGGCTATGATCTCAAGGCTCGCTTTGTCATGTAGGAGAGATTACCACCCCCCCCCCCATGTGTGAACTTGGAAACAGTGTACTTCAAGGCATGAAACCCGTTTTTATACTAGCTAAGGACTCAAGTACAATAAGAAAAATACTGCTGGGATGCCTGGGTGGCTCAGTTGGTTGAGCGTCTGATTTCCCTTCAGGTCGTGATCTTGTGGTCCTGTTCGTGAGTTCCGGCCCTAGATCAGGCTCGCTGCTGTCAGCGTAGGGCCCACTTCGGATCCTCTGACCCCCTCTCTCTGCCCCTCCCCTGCTTGCGCGTGTGTGCTCTCTCTCTCAAAAATAAATAAAAACATCAACAAAAAAGAAATAAAAAAAGCAAAACCCACCAAACAGTACAGAACAGCTTACAAAGAAAAGACAAAGTCTGCTGTTCCTACCTTTGGTCCCGTCCCCAGACTTTGTGTGTGTGTGAGTGTGTGTGTGTGTGTGTGTGTGTGTGTGTGTGTTAAAAAACACATAACACAAAACTTACCATCTCAATCATTTTTAACTGTACAGTCCAGTAGTGTTAATTATGTACACCTTGTTGTGTAACAGATCTTTAGAACTTTTTCATCTTGTGACACCGAAACCCTACACTCATTGAACGACTCTCCTTTTCCCCCTCTCCAGCTCCTGGTAACGGCCATTCTATTCTGCTTCCTGTTTCTATGGGTCTGATTAGGCAAAGTTCTTCAAATAAGGGGATTCATACCTTATTCGTCTTTTTATGACTTGCTTATTTCGCTCAGCATTATATCCTCAAGTTTCATCCATGTCTTAGTCTATGATGGGACTTCATTCTTTTCAAGGCTGAATAATATTCTGTTACGCGGATGTACCACATTTCTTTCTCCATTCATCTGTCCGTGGACATTTAGGTTGCTTCCACCTCTTAGCTATCGTGAATGATACTGTAATGAACAGAGGTATGCAAATACATCTTTGAGATCGTTTTTCAATTCCTTCGGAACTATACCCAGAAGTGGGGATTGCTGGATCAGACGGGAATTCTATTTTTAACTTTTTTTTAAAGTTTATTTTTATGTATTTTGAGGCAGAGAGAGAGAGCAAGTGGGGGAGGGGCAGAGAGAGAGAGAGGGAGAGACAGAATCTCAATGCAGGGCTCGAATTCACAAACCTCAAGATCATGACCTGAGCCGAAGTCAAGAGTCAGATGCTTAACCTAATAAGCCACCCAGGTGCCCCTATTTTTAACTTTTTGAAGACCCTTCATACTGTTTTCCCTAGCATCCCAGACCTTTTTTAAAGTTTTACTGAGATGTAATTTACAGACCATACAATTCTAAAGGGTGCACTTCATTGGTTTTTAGCATATTCACAAAGGTTTGCAACTATTACCACAATCAGAACATTTTCATCAGCCCCAAAAGAAACCCTGTACATATTCTCTGTTATTCTCCAATTCTCCTGTCTTCCCCCCAGCCCTGGGCAACCACCAGTCCACTCTCTGTCTCTATGAATTTGCTTATTCTGGGCATTCCATCGAAACAGAGTCATACAAGGTGGGGTCCTTTGTAACTGCTTTCTTTCACAGTAGTTTTAGTCATTGGTGTTTTAGTTCTTTTGGAAATTAATCTCCATAATTCTAAATAATATAATTACATGTCTATAACATGACGAATTAACTCTAAATTATATTTATAGACTCCCCAGCGTGAAAAATGAGAATTTAGCTCACTTATAACACCGCTCTTATCATACCTCCCTCCTCCTCTTCTCAATTTCAGATAACTTTAAAAACCTTTTAGTTGGTTGATTGGTTACCCCAATAACTTTACATAATGTCTGTAATTATTTATTTGTCTTAGATAGCATTTATTTCCCAAGGTAGGATATTAGGCCTTTGTGCTCCTTTTTAAACAAACAAACAAACCTGATCTCTCCTCTTACATCACCCAAGATCTGACTGCTATAATTTTACTGTTATGTAGTCCAGCCTGATAACATATACATTCTGTTCTGGAATAGTCTTCTGAAAATGGCCTATAGTTGATTATATAAATCAAAATCCAATAAAAAGCATTATCCTATTAGAATCATAGATGTTCACTGCAGAGACAAGTAATAGAATCTGATTACATTTTCTTGGTAGGTTTTCTGATTACATTCACTCAGTGTTAACATTCCTGTGCCATGCCAAGCAGAAATGTCAGTGTCAAATGGATTTCTTTTCTAATGCTCCACCAATGGTTCCATTTGAGGAACATTTAGTTTGCTTTACATAACTGCTGTATTGCTTTTTTAAAAAAAATAATTGCATTTATTTTTTTCTGACAGAATAAATATACACCTTTACATTCTGAAATTACCCAACCCTTCAATCATGTTATCCATTACATGGAATACACTTTCTTCTAGAAGAGTCATTCTTACATCCTGTTCCCATTAGGGTTGATTGCCCCATGGGCCTGGGGTACAACCATTATCCTGGGACTTCCTTTTAGTGCTCCCCCAGCTAGGACTTCCACTACTGGACCCCAGGACAGACTGACTTCTTCCCTCCTTAATTCTCTCCCTTCCTTCTCTCTTTCCCTTGGAGCACATCATCAGAAAGAGTGCTTGGCAAACAAATTTTCTGTGTGCCTGAAAATACCTTTTATTTTGTTCTTATATCTGAATAAATTTGTCTGTTGGAATTAAATTGCTCTCAGAATTATGAAAATATTGTCTCTTGTGTTTTAGCATCAGTGTTGCTGGTGAGTTTGTTCTTTCATTGTAGTTTTTTTTTCAGTTTTTTTTTTACTTTGCTCATGAGAATGTGTAAAGTTTTGGGTCTTTTATCTTTCATGTTCTTTTGTTTTTATTTGAGAGAGAGAGAGAGAGAGAGAGAGAGAGAGAGAGAGAGAGAGAGAGCGCCAGTTGGGGAGAGGGGCAGAGGGAGAGAGAGAGAGAGAGAGAGAGAGAGAGAGAGAGAGAGAATCTTAAGCAGGCTCCATGATCAGTGTGGAGCCCAGTGTGGGGCTTGATCCCACGACCCTGGGATCATGACCTGAGCTGAAATCAAGAGTCAGTTGCTCAACCAACTGAGCCACCCAGGCACCCCATCTTTCATTTTCTTGACTATTTTTAATTTGGAGACATCTTGAGCTCTGAGAAACTGTCTTCTATTATGCCTTACATTATTTTCTTTCCTCCATTTGTTTGGTTCTCCTTTTCTCAAAAACCGTTAGTCAGATGTTGGCCTCCTGATCCTATCTTTTCTTTCACATTTTCTGAGTCTTGGCATAAAGGGAGATTTCTTTATTTTTCATCCTTTGAATTTTTATTTAGCAAAAAATAGTTTTTAATCTCTAAGAGCTCTTTGTTGATTTATTTAAAGATGGAATATCTTCTTGAATCTCCTGGAGGATACAAATTGGAATTTCAAAATAGAATCCCCTTCCCATCCCTAAATCATTTCAGCTCCCTATCGAGGTCCCATTTGCTCATCCAGGGACTTCTCTTTTAAGTTGTTGGATTCCTTCTAGATGCGGAGAACCTTCTTTATTTGCTCCTTTAAAGAACGAAGGAATACGTGAAGTTTTCTAGGCAGCTGGCAAGGGTTTCCCTAGCAGTTGGGCAGGTAAGTCAAGGTCCTCAGTGGGCCTTTCCTCTGAATGTAGAGGCTGGTGGTGGCAATTCTGGCGTGTGAGCACAGAGCAGTGGTGCACCGGGATGGAGGCTCACCCTGACTCACGAGAGTCAAGTGTGCACATCTCTTCCCATCCCCCACCTTCACACTTCAGGTGGGCGGCCTGATATCAGCCAGGGTGGGAGTCCTGATACCAAGGAAATTGGCCAACGCTACTCATCAGGGCTGTTTTTCCTCCACAGAAAGCCCATTGTTAAATATTTGCCAACACATCACTGGTCAGGAAGGTTGATAGATAGGTTTCACTTTAGGAGTGTGTGGGTGGGGGATTAATCAGCATTTTCCCAATGACCAATATTATTGAACACTTTTCCATGTACCTGATAGCTATTTGTATATCTTCTTTGGGGAAATGTCTCTTTAAAATTTTTTTTAAATGTTTATTTTTGAGGGGCGCCTGGGTGGCGCAGTCGGTTAAGCGTCCGACTTCAGCCAGGTCACGATCTCACGGTTCTCCCGCGTCAGGCTTCTCCCGCGTCACGGATCTTCACGATCTCACGGTTCTCCCGCGTCAGGCTCTGGGCTGATGGCTCAGAGCCTGGAGCCTGTTTCCGATTCTGTGTCTCCCTCTCTCTCTGCCCCTGCCCCGTTCATGCTCTGTCTCTCTCTGTCCCAAAAATAAATAAACGTTGAAAAAAACTTTTTTTTAAATGTTTATTTTTGAGAGAGAGAGAGAGAGAGACTGAGCATGAGTGGGGGAGGGGCAGAGAGAGAAGGGGACAGAATCCGAAGCAGGCTCCAGGCTCTGAGCTGTCAGCACAGAGTCCAATGTGGGGCTTGAACTCATGGACATCGAGATCATGACCTGAGCCAAAGTCAAACACTTAACTGACTGAGCCACCCAGGCACCCCAAAAGAAATGTCTCTTTAAATCTTCTGCCCATTTTTAAATTTGGGTGTTGGTCTTGTTATTGAGTTGTAAGGATTCTTTATATATTCTGAATACAAGTCCTTTATTAGAAATATGATTTGCAAATATTTCTCCCCAGTATGCTGCTTATCTTTTAATTCTCTTTTGATAGGCAAAAGTTTTAAGTTTTGTTAAAATTAACATCACTTTTTTAATGGATCATGCTTTTGTTGTCATAGTTATTTATAGCTTTTCTTTTTCCCCGAAGTTTTTATTTATATTCTAGTTAGTTAATATTCATAGGTTTTCTTATCCTTTTCCAAGATCACAAAAATTTGGCATTACAGGGGCACCTGGGTGGCTCAGTCAGTTAAGCGACTGACTCTTGATTTCAGCTCAGGTCATGATCCCACAGTTTGTGAGATTGAGCCCTGTGTCAGGCTCTGCACCGACCCACTTGGGATTATCTCTCTCTGTCTCTGCCCCTCCCCTGCTTGCATGCACGCCCTCTGTCTTCTCAAAATAAATAAATAAACTTAAAAAACAAAGAAAAAAATGTGCTATTACGTGTTCTAAAAGGTTTATATAGTTCTTACATTTAGACGCATGATCCGTATTTTAATCTTAGTGTATGGTATGAGGTAAAGGTCAAAGTTTATTTTTTGCATATGGATATCCGATTGCCCCATCACCAAATGTTGAAAAGATTATTCTCTCCCCCAGTAAACTGCCTTGGAATCTTTGTCAGAAAACAATTGCTCATAAGTATAAGGCATCATTTCTGGACTTTCTCTTCTGTCTCATTGATCTATATTTCTATTCTTAATGCTAATGCCACACTTTCTTGATTACTGTAGCTTTACGGTAATTTTGAAATCTGGTAGTGCAAATGCTCCAACTTTGTTCTTCATTTCTAAGATGATTTTGGCTATCCCAGGCTTTCTGTATTTACCGATAAATTTTAGGTTCAGCTAAAACAGAGAGAGGAGAGGGGTGGGGAAGGGAACTAACTGGTAAGCATATCATTGTAAATACCAATAACATAATTTTTACATGTCAGCTCATCTTAAAACCAAACGTTTTTCTGTTTCCTTTTCTGTTTTCTGTTTCAAATGATATAAAATTGATTATTCACATTAAATTCTACAAATGGTTTCTGGTCCAAGATGGCAACTTAGGGAGACCCTGGCCTCACCTCCTCCACTGACAGACCAAATCTACATCTATTTATAGAGCAATTCTTCCCGAAGAAGAACTGAGGGCTGACATATTGAATTCTAACAAAAACCTACTATCCTCAGCATTGTCCTCCAATATCTGCTCAGACTATATTGTGCAAATTTCTTTCTTAAAAAAGGAAAACACAGGGTGAATGGTATGAACCTAACAAGCCTGCAAAGCACTCACAATTGCCAGATGAATCAGCTTCCCCAAGGCACAAATCTTTGTACCAAGCAGGGAGAAAACTGCACACTCAGAAGGAAGCAAGTGTAGCAGAAGTAAGGTTGTAAATGAGTAATGTGATAGGAAGCGCTATTTTGTTACAAGGTTCATGATACATATTTCTTCCTAATGATTATCTAAGCCCCACAATCACAAAATTATATATAAAACATGTTTGTGAAAATGTCTTCTCTCTAAAAACTATGTCCTTCCAAAAGACCAATGCACTTTAGTGAACGATTTGAAGCTTTTCTTTGTGATAACAAGCTATCAAGAATAGCTTAATATGACCACATGAGACTGTGTTTTGATTCTCACATTCCACTACACGTGGTCCATGGACTTTGTGGACAGGAGGGGAGGAGACAAGACCATTGTTACCTGGGGTGTTCAGTCTCCTCCAGGCCTTTAAATAATTTAACTCTTCATGTGTGAGAAACTGCTGTTAAAGTCTTAATTTTCTACCTTTAAGAGCAAGGTTTTGTTTTCTTTGTTTTGAAGAAGTGGGCTAACGAATGATCACAAACTTGGTGACTCAAAACAACAGAGATTTAATCTCTGACACATCTGGAGACCGGAAGTCCAAAATCAAAGTGTCAGTGGATCCCCACTCCTGCAGGCTTGCAGGGAGGACCCTCCCTTCTCTCTTCCAGCTCTGGGGCTGCCAGTGTTCCTTGGCTTGTGAGCACTGCACCCCAATCTGTGCCTCTGTCTTCACAATCTTTTCACAGTCTCTTCTCTGACTCTTTTTCTGTAGGTCCTCAAATTTCTTCTGCCTCACTTTTATGAGGATATGTGTGATTGTGTTGTGGGCTTACCCTGGCAAACCAAGTCCGTTGTAACTCAATCACATCTGCCAAGATCTTGTTTCCATATAACTAACATTCATAATCTCCAGGGATTGGGACCTATTTTGGGGGAAGCCATTACTCTCCCTACCTCATCTACATATCTACTTTTTTTTTTTTTTTTTTAATGGTTGCTGGTCAGCCTCTGAATCCCCCACTTCCTTTGGGCAAGGTCATTGGTAGAACATGCAGCAACGGAGACATCGCCTCAGTGACACGTGACAGGGGTTGCCACACGTGGCATGACGGATATGGTCTCAGACTCAGTCAGTGGCAAGGAAAAGTCATTCTAGGTGCCATACTGTGTGACTGTGGAATTGGGCTGAATTGATGAAGACTGGGACCTGCTATTCTCTGAAGCTGGAGATGCCACTGACATTTCCAGAGCACAAAATATTTACAGGGTAAATGTATTGGACAGTTGTTCCTCAAAAAATGTATTTGCACATTTGTGCATGTGTGTATGTGTGCGCATTCCACACTCAGGCTGACCACAGAATTTGCAGGGCCTGGTACAAAATGAAAACACAGTGCCCCTTGTTCAAAAGGCAGGACGCAAGTGCTATGGAAGGTACTGAAACATATAGCCTTTTCCTTCCTCCATGGTGTCTGTCTTGACTCGTCATACTGTTTATTTGCTACGTAATGTGATTTGAAGGAAAGACATTTAATTATTAGCAAGAATTTTATTGTTCCTCTTTATATATGTGATGTCAGCAAATGTAAGTGCATTTAACTCATATGCTGAATCATCAAAAACTACATCATTTGCATTTCATAGCTCATAAGCATGTCTCTATTTTGTTCTCACCAGAACAGTGGCAACACTGCATGAAACCAACTCAACTGTTTTTATTTCACGTCTTGACACCCATGTTCTACCAACACTGATGCGGAAGAAGGCCTGAAATGATGAGGAATTGTAGGTAGCCCTTTCTTTCTTTTCCCCTCTATATGGCCATCTTTTTTTTTTTTTGAATGTTTTTATTTATTTTTGGGAGAGACAGCATGAGTGGGGGAAGGGGCAGAGAGAGAGGGGGGGACAGAGAAGGACAGAGGATCCAAAGCAGGCTCTGTGCTGACAGCGGTGAGCACAATGTGGGGCTCGAACTCATGAACCATGGGATCATGACCTGAGCCGAAGTGGGACACTCAACTGACTGAGCCACCCAGGCGCCCCTGTCATCATCTTCAATATAAGTCACTGGCTAACACAGGGAATTAACACATGTCTAAGAAAGGATACGATAGGGTTCCTTGGTTGTGTTTCTTAGAACACCATTGCCTTCGTTCTGCATTGGAAGCACCTTCTCCTTGGAAATGGAAGTGTGGCCTCCTGGGGCAGTCACACCCCTGCTTCCTCAGTCATGGACGTCCCTCATTACCTTGTGCTCACTGTGGGTCTCACCGGACTCCCACACATCCCGGGTCTGCCAGAATCCTGTGCTCTTGGGGCATCGTGAACATTCTATGCCAACTGGCAGCAAGGAAAGGCGGCAGACGAGGCACACGAGTGCATCTCCGCCTGCTCATGCATGTGCTCCAGCGCTCCATCAAACGTCACTTAGGAAATGCAAATGCAAAGATAAAATTATTAAGCATTTCAAGATGGTGACAGCAGAGCATTAAATGAAGTACGGGGCCATTCTGAGCTCAAGGCCCCAGGTGACTGCGCAGGTCGTATGCCCATAAAGCCAGCTTTGGTTTTATTTGCTTTCACAAAGTATTAAACAATGTTTAAGGGCCAATGGTTCAGCTTAAGTACTTTTATACCCACCCCCAGCCCCAACCTTACTAACATCACTGTAGGTAACACACTGGACGTCCCTCAAGCTCTGGAGTCAGACACACCTGACTTGGCATCTCAGGTTTGTTGCTTATCGTGTGTGTAAGCGGGCAGCCACAAGGGATCAAATGCAGATAATGATATTGAAATCATGGTAGTGTTGTAGGGATTAAAGGCATAACACTTAAAATGCCTAGTCCTAAGAGTCCCACAGAACAAGGAAGCGTTCAAAAACGGGAGCAGTTTTTATCATAAAGGGGGAGAATAACTTGGGTAAGCATCATGGCCTGCTCGTCCGGGACAAGTGAACCGCAAACCCAGGCCTGATTCCAGTTTCATCAAGCAACAGCTGCGTGAACTTGGTTAAGTCGCTTCACTCTTCAGGTGTGAGTTCCTTACCTGAAAGACTATGACACGACCTAGCTCGTCAAGTCATAGCGAAGTTTAATTGAGATGTTATATATGGAAGTGCTCCGTAAAATGTCATCAAATGTTAGTCACTACTCGGCAGACTGACCCATTTGTCAAGTTACAGTGGGTGCGGATCATGAGAGAAGCTTTACTGACTCTCCACAACCTTGCCCTCTTTCCCTGAGACTTACCAGTTGTGTCCTTTCTAGCTTCTCAAGTCTCAAAATGTTACATTCTGATCTGTCCCTTTTCTCTCACATTTGTTTTAGCCTCGATTTTATTTTTACATATATTCAGTGCCCACCATATACGCTTTTGCCATAATGTCCCAGTGACCTTTTGGTGAATAGATGTCATTCATGGACAATTCCTGAAGGGTTCATGGGAACAATGTTCCCCCCAAATATTCTTCTAGCAAGATGAATTGTGTCACTTCAGTGGGGACGATATAAAGCCATAAAGCATACTTTCCTTTCAAGAGTTTTTGACTAGAAGAAAAACAGCTTCCATTAACTCAGCGTGTTACTGATCTCTGAAAACAAGATCTTCTGGAACAGACACTAGAGTGTTCTATTACTTTGGGGGTTCTACTCTCTGAATCTTCTACGCTTAAGCAACAAGATCAACACAGTGGACCAGAAACTCAAAGGATACGTTTTACTCTTGATTTTATTGAGCTGATAAGTCCAGAGAAAAAAGCTGTTCTCTGCACGGAAGTTTTCTTATCTGTAAAACAGACCAAATAATGCTCATTTCTCATCGTCTGGGAGACTGTGTCCTAAGGTCCTAGTGCGTTACTGTCAGTGAGATCGGAGTGGGTCTGCGCAGATTAGATATGCATGAACTCTCCCTTCCCTAGTCTATTTACTGAGGTGTGTTTGCTCTCCACAGTAAGTACACTGGGAGATTCTCTTTTTAATCACATCAGCTATTTCTCTAAACCTGGTAACCGAGAAGACCTAACATCCTTCCGGAAGGGAAGAAACTCACTCCCACATTATCAGCAAAATCAAGTGGACAATTTTTGTTTTTCAGATGAATGCAAAAGTAATACGTTTTCACTACAGTTTTTCTTTTTGAAAATTCTGACAAGTATATAGGAAAAAAATCTAGAGATAGCTAGTGTTCATATTTTATTGCACTTCTTTGCAGACTTTTTCTTTACACATAAATAAGCTTACCAACACTACATGTTTTATAACTCATACGTGTTTTATAATATTTTCACTCAGCCTTATGAAATTTTTCCTTGTCACAACGTTGTCTTAAAATGATTTTTTAGGGGTGCCTGGGTGGCTCAGTCAGTTAAATGTCCAACTTTGGCTCAGGTCATGATCTTGCGGTTCGTGAGTTTGAGCCCCACATCGGGCTCTGTGCCGACAGCGCAGAGCTGGGAGCCTGCTTCTGATTCTGTGTGTGTGTCTCTCTCTCTGCCCCTCCCCCACTCTTACTCTGTCTCCCTCTCTCAGAAATAATATAAACATTAAAAAAATGCTTTTTAATGTCTGAAAGTACTTCATTGTAAATAGGTACCATAATTAACTCATTCCCTTGAGCGGGTAGGGGCTTTAGGTTGGTTTCTTGTTTGGGGCTATTTTATTTATTTTTAAAATTGTTTAACATTTATTTATTTTTGAGAGACAGAGAGAGGCAGAGCATGAGCAGGGGAGGGGGAGAGAGAGAGGGAGATACAGAATCTGAAGCAGGCTCCAGGCTCTGATCTGTAGGTTAGCACAGAGTCCGACGTGGGGCTCAAACCCATGAACTGTGAGACCATGACCTGAGCTGATGTTGGATGCTCAACCGACTGAGCCACCCAGGCTCCCCTTGTTTGGGGCTATTTTAATAACATGGTAATAAGCACTCTAGTACAGGAATATTTGTGTGTCTCTCCAATGACTTCTCCAGTATAAGTTCCTAGAACTTGGAATTTCTTGGCAAAGGGAAGGAAAGCAATTTTAGGCCCTCTGTACACATTGCCAAGTTGCCTTCCGGAAACACTCTTGTCTCCCCAGCAGTGGATGAAAGTAATGAGCCAAATGTATTGAATATGAAAAAAACAATCTTATAAACATCAGAAGAATATTCCATGTCAATACTATTTTAGAGGATCCGTTTCCAAGATTGCTATCGGCACCTGCTGACAAGAACGGCCCAGGCAGCGTTTTATAGGTCACGGGACACTGGCCCACCACATGCAGGTACACATCCACTCGCCTGAGGAAACTTCTTCTGTGGCCGGGGCCGGGGTGGGGTGGGGTGGGCTGCTGCCATCCGCTTGCTTTCTTTCTTATCCCCATCCCATCCTCTGACATCTGAGCTTGCACCCATCTGCCTCCCTCCACTTGCCCTGAAGGTGCAGGTCTCACGGTATTTTATAACGATTTGTGCAACACACACAGCCACGTCTACATGTGTCCTCAGATCCGGGTCTCAGGCTGGTAATCTCAGGGCAGTTGGTAAACTAGTCATTGGTTATTGTTTGCTGTAACAACACGTGAGTCAGAATGAGGAAGGGAGTCCTGGATGGGAGGACTTCAGGAGGAATCCATGTGTGCTCTTCAGTCTCGGGAGCATGTTTTTAAATAAGAGAAGGGCAGACGGACCACACATGGGGCTGAAGGGGAGCATGTAAGCAAGGTATCTCTAAACCTCAGTTTCTTCCGTCTATACACAGAGAAAATTATCTTTCTGGGTTATTGTAAAGAGGAGAGGTAGTCTATGTTCAGTGTGTGGACTAAAACAAGGGCTATATAGCTACCCCTCTCTCTTTCTATCTGTATCTAGAACTCTATTGGCAGAAGCTTCAGATGTACAGCTTTATAACTTGACATCTGCACGCACTACAAAGCGATTGCCACCACAAATCTAGTTACCATCCGTAACCTTATAGTTGACCCCCCTCATTTATTTTGCCCATTCCTCAACCCTCTTCCCCTATGGTAACCACTAGTTTGTTTTCTGTATCTATGAGTTTGTTTTGTTTTATTTTGTTTTATCGTTTGTTTGTTTTTAAGATTCCACATATGAATGAGATCGTAAGATACTTGTCTTTCTCTGTCCGACATGTTGTGCTTAGCATAATACCCTCAAGGTCAGCCCATGTTATCACAAATGGTCAAGATTTCATTGTTTTTTTATGGCTGAATAATATTCCATTGTATATATACCACCTCTTCTTTATTTGTTCATCTATCAATGGACGCTTAGGTTGTTTCCATATCTTGGCTATTGTAAATAATGTTGCAGTGAACAAGAGGGTGCACACATCTTTTGGAATGTATTTTCATTTTCTTTGGGTAAATACCCAGAAGTGGAATAGCTGGGCCATATGGTAGTCCTATTCTTAATTTTTTTGAGGAATTTCCATAATGTTTTCCATGGTGGGTGCACCAACTTACATTCCCACTAGTAGTGGATGAGGGTTTCCATTTGTCCACATCCACTGTGTTACTGATCTCTGAAAACAAGGTTTTCTGGAACAAACGTTAGAGTATTCTATTACTTTGGGGATTCTACTCTTTGAATATCATACACACAAGCAACAAGGCCAATAACAATACTTGTTATTTCCTGTCTTTTTGATAATAGCCAATCTGACAGGTGTGAGATGATATCTCATTATGGTTTTGATATGCATTTTTCCAATAATTAGTGATGCCAGCCTTTTCATGTGCCTATTAGCCATGTATAAATCTTCTTTGGAGTATAGCTACTGCTTGTATGTATATATGTATGTATGTATGTATGTATGTATTAAAGTTTTCATTTTATCACCCAGTGCTTAGCATAAGGTGCCCTCCTTAATCCCTATCACCTATTTTACCCATCCCCCCACCCACATCCTCTCTGGTAACCATCAGTTTGTTCTCTAGAGTTAAGAGTCTGTTTCTTGGTTTGTCTCTCTCTTTCTCTTTTCTTGTTTTGTTTCTTAAATTCCAAATCATATGGTATTTGTCTTTCTCTGGCTGACTTATTTCACTTAGCATTTCACCCTCTAGGTTCATCTACATCATTGCAAATGGCAAGGTTTCACTCTTTTTTAAATACGGTTTTAAAAATATTTCAATGTTTAATTTTACTTATTTTTGAGAGTGAGAGAGACAGTGCAAGTGGGGAGGGGCAGAGAGAGACACACACAGAATCCAAAGAAGGTTCGAGACTCTGAGCTGGCAGCACAGAGCCCAACATGGGGCTCGAACCCATGAATCATGGGATCATGACCTGAGCCAAAGTCAGATGTTTAACTGACTGAGCCACCCAGGTGCCCCAAGATTTCACTCTTTTTGATGGCTGAGTGATATTCCATTTTATATATACACACCACATCTTCTCTATTCATGCATCAGTCAGTGGACACTTGGGCTCTTTCCATAATTTGGCTTAATAGATAATGGCTCTATAAATACTGGGGTGCATGTATTCCTTTGAATCAGTGTTTTTGTATTCTTTGGGCAAATACCTAGTAGTGTGATTGCTGGATGATGAGGCACTCTATTTTTAACTTTCTGAGGAACCTCCATACCGTTTTCCAGAGTGGCTGCTCCAGTTTGCATTCCCTCCAACAGTGCAAGAGGGTCCTGTTTCTCCATATCCTTGCCAACACCTGTTATTTCTTGGGTTTTAGCTATTATGACAGGTGTGAGGTGGTATCTCATTATAGCTTTCTTTGACTTACATTTCCCTGATGATAGGTAATGATGGGCCTCTATTCATGTGTCTGTTGGCCATCTGTATGTCTTTTTGGAGAAATGTCTATTCATGTCTTCTGTCCATTTTTTAAATTGGATTATTTGGGTTTTTTTGGTTGTGGAGCTGTATAAGTTCTTTATATATTTGGGATACTAACCCTCTATTGGATATGTCATTTGCAAATATTGGTAGGATGCCTTTTAGTTTTGTTGATTGCTTCCTTTGCTATGCAGAAGCTTTTTATTTTGATGTAGTCCCAATAGTTTAGTTTCGCTTTTGTTTCCCTTGCCTCAGGACACATGTCTGGAAGAAAGTTACTACAACTAATGACAAAGAACTTGGTGCTTGTGTTCTCTTCTATGATTTTTATGGTTTTATGTCTCACATTTAAGTCTTTAGTCCATTTTGAGTTTATTTTTGTGTATGGTGCAAGAAAGTGGTCCAGTTTCATTCTTTTGCACGTGGCTGTCCAGTTCCCAACACCACTGTTGAAGAGACTGTCTTTTTCCCATTGGATAGTCTTTCCTGCTTTGTCAAAGGTTAATTGACCATATAATTGTGGTTTTTTTCTGGATTTTCTATCCTGTTCTATTTATTGATCTCTGTGTCTATTTTTGTGCCAGTACCATACTGCTTTGATTACTACAGCTTTGTAATATAACTATAAGTCCATATTGCTTTGATGCCTCCATTTTTGCTTTTCTTTAAGATTTCTTTGGCTATTCAGAGTCTTTTGTGGTTCCATACACATTTACGATTGTTTGTTCTAGTTCTGTAAAAAATGCTGTTGGTATTTTGATAGGGATTACATTAAATGTGTAGATTGCTTTGGGTAGTATGGACATTTTAACAATATTTGCTCTTCCAATCCATGAGCATGGAATATCTTTCCTTTGTGTATTTTCAATTTCTTTCATCAGTGTTTTACAGTTTTTTTAATTTTAATTTTTTTAGTGTTTATTCATTTTTGAGAAAGAGACACAGAGTATTAGTGGCGGAAAGGTAGAGAAGGATAGAGACAGAATCTGAAGCAGGCTCCAGGCTCTGAGCTGTCAGCACAGAGCCTGATGCAGGGACTCGAACTCACAAGCCATGAGAGCATCACCTGAGCTTAAGTCGGACGCTTAACTGACTGAACCACCCAAGCGCTCCTGTGTTTTACAGTTTTCATACAGCGTTTTGGTCAGGTTTATTCCTCAGTATCTCTTTATTTTTGGTGTAATTGTAAATGGGATTATTTTCTTTCCTTGTTTTTAAAGTTTATTTATTTATTTTGAGAGAGACAGAGACAGCACAAGTGAGGGAGGGGCAGAAAGAGAGGGAGAGAGAGAATTCCAAACAGGCTCTGTGCTGTCAGTGCAGAGGCCTATGTGGGGTCTGAGCTCATAAAACTGTGAGATCATGACCTGAGCCAAAACCGAGTTGGACGCTTAACCAACTGAGCCACCCAGGTGCCCCAAATGGGATTATTTTTTTTAATTTCTCTTCCTGCTGTTTCATTGGTGGTGTGTAGAAATGCAACAGATATCTGTAGATGAATTTTGTATCCTGCGACATTACTGAATTCACTAATCAGTTCTAGGAGCTTTCTGGTGGAATCTTTCAGGCTTTCTATACCTAGTATCATATTGTCTGCAAATAGTGAGTTTTACTTCTTCTTTACTGATTTGGATACCTTTTATTACTTTTTGTTGTCTGATTGCCATGGCTAGGACTTCTGGTGCTATGTTGAATTAAAGTGGTGAGAGTGGACATCTATATTTTGTTCCTGACCTTAGGGGAAGGGCTCTCAGTTTTCATTCATTGAGGATGATGTTAGCTGTGGGTGTTTCATACACAGCCTTTATTATGTTGAGGTGTGTTCCCTCTAAACCTACTTCATTGAGGGTTTTGATCATGAATGGATGTTGTTCTTTGTGTCAAATGCTCTTTCTGCATCTATTGAAATACCATACGATTTTTTTAATCCTCTTATTGTTGTGATGTGTGACATTGATTGGTTTGCAAATATTGAACCACCTTTACATCCCAGGAATAAATCCCACTTGATCATGGTGAATGATTTCTTTAAATGTATTGTTGGATTCAGTTTGCATTTGTTGAGGGCTTTTGCATCTATCTTCATGAGAGATATTGGGCCGTAGTTCTCTTTTTTTGTGGTGTCTTTTTTTTTAAGTTTATTTATTTATTTTGAGAGAGACAGAGCACATGAGTGGGAAAGGAACAGAAAGAGAGAAAGAATCCCAAGCAGGCCTTGTGCCATCAGCACGGAGCCTGATGCGGGACTCAAACTCAGGAACCTGTGAGATCATGACCTAAGCCAAAATCAAGAGCCAGATGCTCAACCGACTGAGCCACCCAGGTACCCCGTTTTGTAGTGTCTTTATCTGGTTTTAGTATCAGGATGATACTGGCCTCGTAGAATGAATTTGCAAGTTTTCCTTCCTTTTCTAATTTTTGGAAAAGTCTGAGAAGAATAGGTATTAATTCCTCTTTAAATGATTGGTAGAATTCATCTGTAAAGCCATCTGTTCCTGGACTTTCATTTGCTGGAAGGTTTTTTTTTGTGTGTTTTTTTTTTTAATTACTGATTCAATTTCTTTGCTGGAAATCAGTCTGTTTAAATTTTCTTTTTATTCCTGCTTCAGTTTTGGTAGGTTATATGTTTCTAAGAATTTATCCATTTCTTCTAAGTTGCCCCATTTGTTGGCATATAGTTTTTTCCTAATATTCTCTTATAATTGTTTGTATTACTGTGGTGTTCATAGTTATTTCTCCTCTGTCACTTGTGATTTTATTTTTTAGGATCCTTTCTCTTTTTTTCCTGATAAGTCTGGGTAGGGGTTTATCAATTTGATTTTTTTTTTCAAAGTACCAGCTGCTGGTTTCACGGATCTGTTCTGTTTTTAGTTTCTATATCATGTATTTTTGCTCTAATATTATTCTCTTTCTTCTGTTGGTTTTAGGTTTTGTTTGTTGTTATTTTTTTTAGCTCCTTTAGGTAGAAGGAGATTTTTTTTTTCTTCTTGAAGTATACCTCTATTCCTATAAACTTCCCTCTCAGAACAGCTTTTGCTGTGTCCCAAAGGTTTTGAACCATTGTGTTTTCATTGTCATCTGTTTCCAAGTATTTTTAACTTTTCCTTTGACTTCCTCGTTGACATATTCCTTGTTTAGGAGCATGTTATTTAACTTCCCCATATTTGTGGTCTTCCCAGATTTTTTCTTGAGGTTGACTTCTAGTTTCATAGTGTTATGGTCAGAAAACATGCATGGTATGACTTCAATATTTTTTAATTTGTTGAGACTTGTTTTGTGGCCTATATGTGATCTATGCTGGAGAATGTTCCTTAAGCACTTGAAAAGAATGTGTATTCTGATGTTTTATGTAGTGTCCTGAATATATCTGTTAAATACATCTGGTTCAGTGTGTCATTTAAAACCACTGTTTCCTTGTTATTTAGATGATCTGTCCATTAATGTAAGTGGGGTATTAAAGTCCCCTACTATCATTATATTAATATCAATTAGTTGCTTTATGTTTGTTATTAACTGGTTTATGTATTTGGGTGCTTCCATATTGGGTGCATAAATATTTATAATTGTTATATCTTTTTGTTGGATTGCCCTCTTTATTATTATATAATGTCTTTCTTTTTCTCTTGTTACAGACTTTATTTTAAAGTTTATTTTGTCTGATATAAATACTGCTATTCTGGATTTCTTTTGACATCCATTTGCATCATAGCTATTTCTCCATCCCCTCATTTTCAATCTGCAGGTGTCTTTAGGTCTGAAATGAGTCTCTTGTAGGCAGCATATACATGGGTCTTGGTTTTTGTATCCATTATGTCACTCTAGAGTTTTTGATTGGAGCATTTAGTCTATTTACATTTAAAGTAATTATTGATAGGTATGTATTTATTGTCACTTTATTATTTGTTTTGTGGTTGGTTTTGGAGATTTTTCTCTGATCCTTTCTTGTCTTTCTTTCATGGTTTACTAGTTTTCTTTAGTGGTATATTTGGATTTTTCTCTCTTTATTCTTTGCATATTTATTAGTGGGTTTTGATATATGGTTACTGTTAGGTTTATATATAACCTCTCCTGCATATAACAATCTATATTAAGTTGATGGTCTTTTAAGTTTGAATCTATTCTTTATTCCTGTCTTCCCCATGTTTTAGGTAAATGTTGTCATTTTTTACATTCTTTTATCTTGTGAGTTCTTTGACTTATTTTTTACAGAAATATTCATTTTTACTGCTTTTGTGTTTCCTACCTTTATACTGTCACTTTGGTCTCTCCTTTACATTCAAAGTGTTGCTTTTAATATTTCTCACAGGGCTGGTTTAGTGGTCATGAACTCTTCAGGTTTTGTTTTCTGAGAAACTCCTTATCTCTCTTTCTATAATTAATGATAGCCTTGCTGGAAAGAGTGTGCTTGGCTGCAGATTTTTCCCATTCAGCACTTTGAATATATTATGCCACTCCCTTCTGGACTGGAAAGTTTTGCTGAAAAATCCCCTGCTACCCCTATGGGTTTTCCCTTATATGTTAATGTCTTCTTTCATCTTGCTGCTTTTAATATCTTTTCTTTATCACTATATTTTGCCAATTTAATCACAATATATCTTGGTGTGGATCCGCTTTTGTCGATTTTGTTGGGGGCTCTCTGTGTCTCCTGGATCTGGATATCTGTTTCCTTTTCCAGATTCAGGAAGTTTTCAGTTATCTTTTATTTAAATAAATTGTCTACCTCCTTTTCTCTCCATCTTCTGGGATTCCTACAATATGAGTGTTATTACATTTGATGGAGTCACTGAGTTCCCTAAGTCTATTCTCACTTTGCATAATTCTTTTTTCCTCCCTATTTGTTCAGCTTGATTACTTGATTACTCTGTCTTCTAGGTCATTAATTCATTCCTCTGCTTCTTCCAGTCTGCTGTTCTTTCCCTGTGTCAAGTGTGTTTCTCATTTAGTTTATTGAGCCCTTTAGCTCTGCTCTGTTATTCCTTACCTCTGTGTTAATGGTCTCACTCACGTCTTCAACTCTTTTTTTTTTCTTTAAGTCCGGTTAGTATCCTTATGATCATTGCTTTAAATTCTCTATCAGGCATGTTAATTATATCTGTTTCACTTAGATCTCTGGCCATGACCTTGTCTTGTTCTTTCATTTGGGACAAATTCTTCTGTCTTCTCATTTTGTCTAAGTCTCTGTGTCTGTTTCCCTCTTTTAGGAAAGTCGGTTATATCTCCTGTTCTTGAGGGTAATGGCTTTATGAAAAAGAGGCCCTGTAGTGCCCTACAGTGTAGCCTCCCCTGTTCCCCAGGGCCTGGTGCTTCCAGGAGTGTCTCCAATGTGTTCTGTGTGTGCTCTACTGCTGTGTCCCAGCTGCTTTATCCTTCAGGTCAGTTGTCTGTAGAGGTACTCTTTGCCTGCTGTGGGCAGTGTTTGGTCCCTGGTCTGAATGTGGCATGTTTTAACTAGGTGTGCCCTGGTCTGCTTGTGAAATGAAACCTGTCACTGCCACCACCAGAACCAAGGCCTCCCAAAACTCCCAGGTTAGGAGACACAGTGTTGTCAGGGGTTTGGGTTGGTCTTCTGGGGGAGGAGGCCCACTATACTGGGATTGAAGCAAGTGTGACTGTGAAGGGCGGTTCTTCTGGAGTGTGGTGGGTGAGGCTTGGTGTAAACAAGTTAGGTAGTGAGTGTTGGCGCTCCACTGGTTCCCACAGGTGACTCTGTGTTTATACGGGGGGGTGGAGGAGGGAAATGGGACTGGCCAGTTCCTTTGTTCCTGGAGGGGTCTCTCCATGAATGCTGCTTCTCACAACACACTCCAGGATGAGAAACTAGCTTCCCCACTATGTGCCCTAGGCATTCATCATATCACTGTTTCCATGCTGTATGTGTGTGGGCTGTTTGCCCTGCATTTTCTCCAAGAACAGCCTCAGTGCCTCTGAGCTCTCCCAGAGCCAAGCACACTGACCTTTAAAACTCCAGGTTTAAGCCCTACTGGTTGCAAGAACTCATGAAATTCAGGCCCTCTCACTTTCCAACCCAATTGCTATGGGGATTCCTCTTCCCAGTGTTGGCTCCCCTGTGTGTTAATCTGTCTCTCACCCTTCTCTGTGACCACAGCTCCCTCCCTATGGCAGTGACCATGATACTTTTCTCTCCCAAGCTGTGTTTCCACACTTCTATCTTCTTTGATGTGGCCTCTTCTCTACCTTTAGTTGTGGAGTTTGTTCTGCCGGTCTTCAGATAGATTTCTGGGGTATGTAGGATGATATGATAGGTATCTAGTTGTGTTCATGGGATAAGGTGAGCCTAGGGTCCTCCTATTCCACTGTCATCTTCTCCTCCTTGACTATTGCTAGTATTTTTAATCATTATTATTAGTCGAGTGACTCTGGGATGTCCAGAAATGCAAGTGTAGAATCTAAATTGAGTTCACACGAACTCTCAGAGGAACTGAACATCTGCCTGTCCTTTTGCCAACTGCATTTCGTCAAACCTAAGATGCCAACTATTGCAGGAGGCTGCATGGATCACTGAGGAAGAAATACGCTACAGTTAAACCAGGACCCGGGCTTTCTTATCATTGGATGTATGAGTCATCCTGATTTTAGAGATGTTTAAATGGCAAAATGTGTGTCTTAAAATCAGTGAGACCTGGTTCACTGTGTTTTACTAGATAATCTCTGTGATGTTTGGACTCTGGGGCAGGGAGCTGGGGAAAAAGATGGGCACAGGCAGGTGAGAAGACCCTGAGCATAGAGCCAGGACAAGAGGATGGGAGCGGGAAGGACTGGGTGGTTTTTAATATTTCACACATGCATGAATGTGCCTGAGCTGCAAGCTGTGTTTCCCAATGATGAGAAGGCTGGGTGCTCACAGATGGGGAGTAAGAGGCTGTCAGAACATTTTGTCTTAAACTTTCTGACTTTTAAACTGTCCTAGAGTGTCTCTAACTTTTGAAATGTGTTTTACCACTTTTTGGGGAAGACTTCAGGGAATACAGATTTTACACTCCAGTGCATAAAAAAATACCCTGAGGAGGATTAGTTCTTTTGTTCAGAAATATTTACTGAACATCCATTATGTGAGTCACCTTGAAAACAAGAGGCCCTTCCTCTCACAGAATTTACAGTCACACAAGACTGACAAGTTTTGCACATTAATGAGGGACTTTTTGTGTTCAAAGAGGCACGTGAAGAAGAGAAAGCTGCGTATGACACCACTTAGCACATGGGATCTTAAGCGTGTGGGCCCTAGAAACAATTTCCACCACTTACCAGCTTTGGGATCTTGGACACCGAGCTTTGTGGGGTCTCTGTGTCTCAGTTTTCTCATCTATAAAATGGGGCTTCAGATAAACTTACGTCATTTACAAAATGAAAAATTAAAGAAAAAATTAAGTTATGTCTTAAAATTATGGTGAGGACTCAATGAGTTAGTAAATGATTGCAGGTTATGCATACTTACTAAAAGGCATTATCCAAAATTTCTTTTTAAATATTAAAATTCAAAAGGGTATAAGAGTGTATATTCTTCCTCCCATTCCTATTCCTCAGCTACCCACTTCTTCTCCCAACAGCCAAACTGTCTTCCGGAGGTAATTTAAGTACATATACGTAAATGATAGCACATATTATACAAGTGGGAGCATACTTCACACATCATTCTGGACCTTGGTTTTTTAAACTTAAAAATTTATCTTAAGATAGATTTTTTTCCAAGTCATTATCTTTCCAAATCAGTACACATAGAAGTTTCTTATTCTTTTTTTTTTTTTTTTGGTGGTATTGAATTTTTTCTGTTTCGTGGATGTATCATAAATTACCTTACAAACTCCTTTAAAAGATCATTAATTCATTCCTCTGCAACCAGTACCCTTTAAAAGGGTACCTTTAGAAAATAATAAAACACTTTATTTCAAGCTGGGAGAATTTTTGTCTTATACTCTTAAATTTTAATATTCAAAAAAGAAATTGTGGTTACCTTAACTATGTGGCAATGAATTAAAAATATATATGAAATGGCCAATTCCAGAAAAATAGAAATGACATATGGATCTCAGGATAAAAACTAGAACTCAGAGTTGCCTCAAAATATCTTTTAAAATGTCCAATTTTCAATAAAAAAATATGGAGCAGGCAAAGAAACAGGGAAGTATGACCTCATATTCCAGATAACACAGTCAATAGAAATTAACTCTGAATGGGTTCAAATACTGGATTTTGTAGAAAAATACTTTGCAGCTACTGTAATTGTGTCCAAAAAAGTAAAGGAAACCATGTGTAGAGAACTGAAGGAAAATATGTGGCTGGTGACTTAACAAATAAGAAACATAAAGACAAAGAAATTGAGACTATAAAAAAGAACCAAATGGAAATCCTATAGATGAAAAGAACAATAACCAAAATGAAAAAGTCACTAAATGGGCTCAACAATAGATTTTAGATAGCTAGATCTAGCAAAACAATTCTTTAAAAAATGAAGGCATTAAAAAAAAGTCCCCAGTTAAACAAAGACTGAAATAATTTGCTGCTAAGAGACCTGCCTTATGAGAAATACTGAAGGAAGTCCTTCCGGCTGAAAGGAAGCGACTCCAGATGGTAATTCAAAAGGATGAAAAGTACTGGGAATGGTCCATTTATGGGTAAATACAGAAGACTGTATGAGTAGATTTCTTTAATTTTCTGCTCTAATCTCTTTAAGAAAACATAAAATTATATAAATCAATAAATTGTATTGTTTGGTTCGTAACATTTATAAATATAATATAAAGATAATAATATAGTGTCAGTATGTTTTTGCAATAGAAATTGCAAAAAGGAGGGAAAGAAATGAAACTACATTTGAACAAAGTTGCTATATTTTACTGGTATTAAGTCAGTATTCACCTACAGCAGATTTTGCTTACTGTAATTCCTAGAGCGACTTCTTAGAAAAAAACTTAAAAATATATATATATGTAAAAATAAATTTAAAAAACCTTAAACTACGTAGTTACGAAATCAACAGAGGAATTAAATAATATGCTAAAACATTGTTTAACACAAAAGAAAGCAATAAAGGATGGAAAGAGGGACAAAAAAGAGCATGAGATATATGGAAAACAAATAGTAAAATAGCAGATGGAAATCCAGCCACATTAATAACCATATTAATGGGAATTGACTAATTAGGCCAGAGATTATCAAGCTGAATTAAAAAAAAAACAAGATCCTGCTGTATGTTGTTTAGAAGAGTCACATTTTATATTAAAATCACAAATAGGTTCAAAGGAAAAGAATGAAAAAAATATATGCTTTGGAAAATGAGAAATAAAAACATAAGAAAGCTGGAATGGCTATATAAAATCTGACAAAATAAATCAAATATTAGCAGAGACAAAAAGGGACATTTCATTATGATAAAAGGATCAATATAATAGGAACATATAATAATTATAAATGTATACACATTTAATCACAGTTGTAAAATGTATGAAGGAAAAACTAATCAAATTGAATAAAACAGACAACTGAACAAGTATTGTTCAAAACTTCAATATCTTATTCTCAATTGTTTGTAGAAGAAAGTAAAGACATAGAAGATTGGAACAAAACTTCAACCAACTGGACCTAACTAATTAAAGTAACAGTCCACCTACCAAAAGCAGAATACTCACAGCACATGGAAACACAATGTACTAAAATTTATGGGATGTGGCTAAAGCATTTCTTGGAGGGAAATGTATAGCTGTAATTTCCATATTTAAAAAGTGGAAATATCTCAAATCAATAACTTAAACTTCTACCTTTAGAAACCAGAAATAGAAGAGCAAACTGAATCCAGAGCAAGGAGAAGGAAGAAATTTATAAAGGCTAGAGTGGGGAGAAAAATGAAATAGAGAATAGAAAAACAATACAGATAATCAATGAAACCAAAAGTTCGTTCCTTGAAAAGAGCAACAAAATGGACAGATCTTTAGCTGATTGAGGGAGAGAAGGGGAGAGTGAGAAAGAATGATTGAAAGTACTAACATCAAGAATAAACGAGGGAGAGCACCATTACTGACCTTGCAAAAATTAATAGAATTACAAGGAGGTCATATGAGCAGTTATATGCCAACTATTTGATAATCAATAATCTAAATGAAAAGGACAAATTCCTAGAAAGACACAAACTACTGAAACTGATTCAAGAAAAAAATAGTAAGTCTGAATAGACCTATAACAAATAAAGAGATTGAACTAGTAAACAAAACTTCCCCCAGAGGAAAGCTTAGGCCCAGAGGACCTCGTGGATGAATTTTACCAAACATTTAAAGAAGAATAAATACCAAACCTTTACAGACTCTTGGAAAGAACAGAAGAGGAGGAACCAGTTCCCAACTCATTCTGTGAGGCTAGCATTTCCTGAACACCAAAGCTGGACAGACGTCGCAGGAAAAGGCCAATATCCCTTATGAAAATAGAAGCAGTTTCTCTACAAAATACTACTAAACTGAATCTAGCCACATATGAAAAAGATTCTACATCATGACTAAGTGTGATTTATCTCAAGCATGCAAGATTTAACATACCAAGAATCCACGTATCACCCCATATTCATAGACTAAAGGACAAAACCACATTAACATTTCAGTAGACACAGAAAAAGCATTCAACAAAATCCAACACGTTCTCATGCTAAAAGCAGGAAACACACTAGGGACAGAAGGAACTTTTTCAACTTGATAAAGGCCATTTCCCCCCTACGATCAGAAATAATACAGGGATGTCTGCCCTTGCCACTTCTATTCAACATTGTATCCAGCAATTCCACTACTAGATGCATCACAAGAGAATTGAAAACACAAAAACTTGTGCACGAATAGTTGTAATAGCCAAAAAGTGAAACAACTCCAAGGTCCGTCATCTGACAAATGGATAAACAAAATGTGGTCTATCCATACACTGGCATGTTACTCAGCCGCAAAAAGGAATGAAGTACTGATCCGTGCTGCCCCATGGGCGAGCCCTTGAAAGCTCTTATGCCAAGAGATAGAAAGTAGCTGAACAGCTGTCAGGGGCAGGGGAATGGCGTGGGGAGTTACTGTTAATGGGTTCAGGGTTTCTTCTTGGAGTCACAGAAATGTTCTGCAATTATGTAGAGGTGATATGGCACAATGAAGATACTAAAACCCACGAATTTTGTACTTTAGAGGATGATTTATATCTTAATTTAAAAAAATTGTGAGCAAACAAAACTTTACTGGGGCTTCTAATCAGATCATAAGCATACAGCTTGAGAGGTTTTTCACCCACATGGCCATATCCAGATAAGCGCCATCCACATAAAATATAGAACATTCCCAGAAGCATTCCAGAAGCATCCCTCGTGCCCTGTCCCAGTCACTACTCCTCCCAGAGCAAACACTCTTCTGACTGCCAACCCTGAAGTGACTTTTGAACTTCAGATACATGGACTCCTAAGGTTCACATTCTCTGTGTCTGGCTTCTTTCTTCCAACATGATGCTCATGAGATTCACACACACAGTTGTGCACCTGTAACATGTCCATTTCTCTTTGAGGGACAGTATTCCAATGTGTCAATACTCGAGAGTTTATTTGTTCCTTCTACTAATGATGGACATTTCCGGCGGCGTCTAGCTTTTGGCTATTAGTGTTGTGAACATTTTTCTATGTCTTTTGCTCTCAATAAAACATATTTCTTGAATGTGGAAGAGACTATCTAAGAATGCTGCAGAATGCTGGGTCTTGAGGTAGGGGTGCGATCCATTTGAGTTTATGGCAAATGGTTTTTCTAAGTGTTTGAACCAACTTATACTCAGCACAGTATGAGAGTTCCAGGTTTTTATATAAAGGCAAAAATATTAAAAATATGTGGTCACCAGCATGTCGGGAAAGGCAGGGCTTCTGCCCATATATTTTATGTGAATGAGCCTACAGCACCACTGACACTATTTTTCCTTGTCGTCTCTCAGGCTGCCCCTACGAGGACAAAAAGATCCCAATTCCTTGTCAGTATCCCCCATTACCGAGCCTCTTTCTTAGCTGCCTTCACTGGAGAGAATCCCCTGCGCTGCACTGAGTGAGGGAACGCTTTCAGGAAAGGCAGGGGAGCAGACAAACTGGTCCTACCTGAGAAGGACTTGGAGGTAGCCTCACACTGCGTCCAGCTGTCCTTTGCTAATGCCCGTCTGGGCGGAGCCACTGGCCACTCTGTGGCCCATCCTCGTGGTGGGGGGAGCTGGGTAGTGTCAATGTTTTGGCAGAAAGAGGCCCTCCTTGGACTTCTTAGCATCTTCCGTTCATATACCTCATCTATTTATCCGCGTATCCAGTGACCTGTCCTCATTCCGAAACAAGTGTAGAAGACAGAAGTCAGCACGAAGGGAAAATACACCTAGGGAAACAATGAACCTTGTGAGAAAAAAAAAAAAGGTGCTGGACGTGTGGCCACAGCTGCAGCTGTCAGCTTCCTGGAGGGTGAAGAAAGGAGAGAGGCAAGATCAAAAGCATTCACGTTGTTCGTAAGACTTTTAAAAAGAGCAAAACCAAAAACCACAAGTAAAAGCAAACTGACTGGCCAGGTGCGGTTCAGCTATTTCCGATGGGGAGACAGAGGACCCGCAGCTGGGTGGAGCCCCTGCAGCAACAGTGGCCATCAATGCAAGGTGCCTTCCGCAGCAGCCCCCAGGAAGAAGCATCGTAGCCCCAGTTAGATTTCTGAGGGACAAGGGAGAGAACAGAAAGGTCACTTCTTCTCTTGGGCTCAAAGATGACATCTGCCTGGAGGTGCCAGGCAGGAAAGGAGGGCATCATCTCTGGGGGAAATAGAGATGAACACAGGGCGTCACCCGCCAGTGCCGTGTTGGCCACACCTGCCACGTCCGGTCTCTGCAGTAGATCCTTTCGTGGTGAAGACAGACTTCCAGTTTCTTCTCTGGATACAAAAATGTCTCGTGTTATCTGTGCCTTCGGGTAGAATTTGCCTTGTGCCCTTCTTCTCCCTGGGTCCAGGTAATTGCAAAGTATTTATGGGGCTCCTGTCTTGGTTTCAGCACACGTGAGGAACAGTGAGCGACCCAGGAGGGGTCTGGTGGCGAACTATAATCAGGAGCGTGGCAAAGCTGAGCAGCCCAGAGGATGGTGATCCGGTCCTGAGTGCCCTGGGAAAGCCACCTGACCTGAATTCCCACTTGTGTCATGCCTCTGCCCTGTTCTCTGGCCTATCAGATGGAGACCAGGATAGAAGATGTCACACCCCAAACGGGCATGAATAAAGGTAGATCCGTACATAGAGAAACAACATTTATCAATGTGCACTGGTCTAAACAGTCTTTGAAAATTCTTAGGGAGAAAATACGTCTTTCTAACGTCTCTGTGCATGGCCGTCATTTCAAGGGAACCGTGGGTCAGGTGCTGTGGCAGGTGGTTTCAAAGACACCCCCATACAAGCTCCTGTGGGGTCGGTAGCAGCCTGCACCTCCGTCCCACAGGTGTGCACATGGAGGATGTCAACTGGGAGCACAGCCAGCTGAGACTCCTCAGAAGAGGGCAGCGTCCTCCCCTGCTCCGCCTTTCTGGAGGCAAAATTTACACACGATATGATGAAATATGATCACACACGATATGATCAATTTTGGGAAATTCTGGCCTAGGCGTCCAGAATAACCAAGCCAGAGAAACATGTATTGCGTGAACATCTATTTTATTTTATTTTATTTTATTTTATTTTATTTTATTTTATTTTTTATTTTACTTTTTCTTGAAGTAAAATTATCTCTATTTGCAGATGGCATGATATTATAAATAGAAAACCCTGAAGATCCCACCAAAAATCTATTTTAGACATTCCTTAGCAGAGAGGATTTTAATAGTTACATCTTGAATAAATAGCTGATTTGGGGAGTCGAAGGACTGTTTAAATGAAATGCTTGAAGCATGAAGTTTTCTTGAAGTGCTCTTACTTAAGACAGTTGAACTAGAATCTTCTTGCTTTTAGGACAGACTCACCTGATCCGGGGACCCAGTGAGTACTTTGCAATTGGTAACCTCCATTTTGCTGACCTTTGAGCCTTCTGTCCTGATACTTACAGATTTGTTCCTGTAAGCATTTTGGTGGCTCAGTTCAAGACCTTCTAATATTTGAGCAACATACAAATGGAAAATTTAGGCTTCAGATTTCAGTTTCTTTTTGTAAGATTTTATGTTTAAGTAATTTCTACACCCAATGTGGGGTTGGAACCCACAACCCCAAGATCAAGAGTGACGTGTTCCATCGACTGAGCCAGCCAGATGCCCCTAGATTTCAATTTCAAGCACAAAGCAGGGCTATTTCTCACTTGATAGTGAGTTTACAAGGTGAGTGATCTCTAGAAACCTAAAGGGCACACGGAGGGATCACTCAGTCTGAAAATAACAAACACTCTAGAAAAGAAAGTGTTTTACTTTTTGAATGACCACAGTGGGTTTTTTGGCTATTTATTATAACTAAGCCATTCCGTAAAAGCTCAGGAAATAGGATTAAAAAAAACCTTTTAGGGGCGCCTGGGTGGCGCAGTCGGTTAAGCGTCCGACTTCAGCCAGGTCACAATCTCGCGGTCCGGGAGTTCGAGCCCCGCGTCGGGCTCTGGGCTGATGGCTCAGAGCCTGGAGCCTGTTTCCGATTCTGTGTCTCCCTCTCTCTCTGCCCCTCGCCCGTTCATGCTCTGTCTCTCTCTGTCCCAAAAATAAATAAACGTTGAAAAATAATTTTTTTTAATAAAAAAAAATAAAAAAATAAAAAAACCTTTTAAAAATATTTATTTTATTTTAATAATAAATAAAATAAATCTTATTTGTCAGCACAGAGCCTGATGTGGGGCTCGAACCCATGAACCGTGAGATCATCACCTGAGCTGAAGTCTGATGCTTCACTGACTGAGCCACCCCGGCGCCCCAGGAAAGATGATTTAAATGCCATGATGGATCCAGCTTCTCGAAGGCCTCGCCTCTGCTCGGCTACTCAAGTTATTTTTCAGACCTCAGAGCTGGTCATGTCTCTGTCTTCTGTACCCACCACCTTAACAGAACCTTCTGGGGCTTCTCAATGCCTCTTGCCTCTTCTCTTGCCTCTGTTTATGTTCTACCCATTTTTCCGCTTTCTACCTTACGATCTCCTGAAATTATTTATGGCACAATGTGAAATACAAAGAACTTGGCTAAACACATTGAAGACTTAGTATGAATAAGAAAAGGCCTCTCTTTTTTTGCCTTATCTCTCCAGCCGCCCACGAGCTACCGTTGCCAGTTCTGGCTCAGGGAACATTGGCCCAGGGGACTTGGAGTTTGGTCCTGACTCTGCCAGCAAATCACTGTACCCTTTGAGCCTCCTTTTCCTGGTAGGTGGCTCACTGTGAAGTGATGCAGAAAAACAAGATAAGCACAAAACACTTGGGTCAGTGCTTCATCAGCACGGTGGCGCCTAATCATAGCAATAGGCCTCTTGCTGCAGTGGTGCACCCGGCCCCGGGGAATTCTGTTCACGCGTCCACCGAGAGGCCATCGAGAGCGGGCAGGCAGCTCGGGGGTCGGGTCCAAGTTGCTGCTGGTCTCCGGGCTCTTTGGCAGGTCACAGAGATTATCGTTCTGGAAGTGGTGTGGTGGTGTGGGTGCACAGGGGGAAGGGAAAGGCTTCAAGCTGATGACTTTCAAATAGAAGAACATTCTGGAGCAATTCTGAGGCCTGAGAGGGGGCGGATGGGAGCTGTCAGTCCTGCCTTCTCAGCACTTCCCCTGCTGCCCTCTGAGAGATGGAGACGGCCTCCTTGAAAGCCGTGCTTCTGGGCTTCCTTCTCCCGGACCCCAGATTCTGTGTCCCGAATGCCTTGTGCAGGAGCTGGCCGGCCTGCCCCCTTCTTCCCTCCCTCCCTTGCTCTCCTCTCTCTCTCCTGGCTTCTCTCAATTCCATGAACCCAACACATGGAGAGTTTGCTAGTCGCCAGGCACTGTGCTCAGCACTAGGAAAGACTGAGTCTGCTCTTGTGAGGCTTGTTTTCCAGGCAGGTTGTTCGGATGTTCAGGAAATAACTGGGGCTGCAGTGGGTGGAGGGTTTCAGAGCTGCAGCCTCTGTAACTGAGCAGCAAGTGCTCCGATCGTGAGGCCTAAGGGGGCTTTAGAGGCACTGGGACACATCACTGCCAGGTTTGTGAAGTCTTCTTATCTCCAGTTAGAAATAAAAATGATTAGGCTAGATCATTTCTTGAAATCAGTGTCTCGAAGATATTACATGAGTTGGCTATTTTGAGACAGCTTCTGTTGAGCGCTACATTTGCGGGGAAATTTGACTTTTGCTATCAGGCCCCTCTGGATTTTCGGCTGGAGATCGGGAATCACTTAAAGAAGCGATCCCCAAACTGTAATGAATGATGAACCACCTGGGGTCTTGTTGGAATGCAGGTTCTGGGTCAGTAGGTCTGGGATGGGGGCCGAGACCCTCCAACAAGCTCCTCTACTCCAGGCTGTAACTGCCTCCTTCGTCACCAGCAAGGATTTAGATCAAGGCCTCTAACTATGGCACGACTGTTATTCTGGGCCAGGAAACGCTTGTTGTGGGACAGTCCCTTGCACTGCAGGCCCTTAGCAACACTCCTGGTCTCTACCCACTAGATCCCAGTAGCAATCAACCTCTTCCCCTACTTGTGACAATCAAAAAGGTATCTCCAAACATTGCCAAACGTTCTGAGGGGCAAAAAATCATTCCGAGTTGAGAACTACTGGATTAGATGATTCTCAAAGGCTTGAGTCCAGGTTTCTTGGCTCAAAAACCCATATCAAAACCTCTCAGTCTGAAAACATGCATGCCACCAAGCCTGGGAAAGATGGCCCCAAAGCTGATCTCTAGATGCCCTTTTGAAGATACAAAGTCATGGATCCACCTGTCTTCACAACAGCAGTGACTGCTCCCCCAAAAGGCTGAGTACAATGGCATTTGCACTCTGAAAGAGACCCTGGTGTGTGCGGGGGTGACAGGGAGGGGACGCCACACGGGGGCCCCATGACAGGAATGAGTGTGAGCCTACCCAGTGGGACAAGTGCTGTCCCCTCTGGCTCAGCAATGGAGCCTTCCCAGAGAGGCAAGGGGTTCAGATTCATCTAGATCAGCAGAATGTGTCCCTTTCTTTACAAGGGGACTTTGCTCCCCTTATCTGCAGGACCCAGGAGGGTAAGAGGGCTTTAAATGGAATTGGATGAGAAGCCAATGACTCAGCACCCACTGGGACAGAGGCAGAGGTCCAATGCTAACCTGAGAGAGAGGTGCTCCAGCCCCTGCCATGGATGAGGAGCCAGTGAGGTTGAAAGCCACAGAGAGAGCAAGCAAAGGCCACTGCACAACTGGATGCCCATGGATTTGAAAATGCATTAATAGCTTTTATGGCTCCGAAGGAAAAACAAGACAGAATTTAAGCGGTTGGATAAACTACTGTGCTTCACAAGTAACAGGGATGACTCTTGGGATAGAAAGTTACCTACACAACTACTATAGGGAAAGCTCCAGAAAGAGTGCTAAGTGGGAGAATCATGCCACCATTATCTAAGGAAGTGGAGGAGGGGTGTGTGTGTGTGTGTGTGTGTGTGTGTGTGTGTGTGTGTGAGAGAGAGAGAGAGAGAGAGAGAGAGAGAGAGGGAGAGAGAGATAGACAGACAGACAGACTGAAAAAAAAAAACCCAAAGGATAATCCAAAACACTTAAAATTGATTTTCTTTAAGGAACAGGAAAGAATAGAAGGTACAAGTGTAGAAGTTAAACTTCTTTAAATGTACCTTTTTTTCTTAGATGTTTGAACTTGGAACATTGGAAACTGACAAAATAAAAATACACATTATTTTTTAGAATAGTTTTAGGCTCACAACACAATTGAGTGGGAAGTACAGAGAGATTTCATGCAGCACGTCCTCCCCCCCATGGACATCCTGCACCAGGGTAAGACAATTGTCACACTCCGTGAACCAACACTGACATGTCGTTATCACCCAAAGTCCGGAGGTTACAGTAGGGCTCTTGACAATGTATGTTCTGTGGGTTTTGACAAATTCCTAATGGCGTGCATCCCCTGCTACAGTATTTTACAGAACAGTTTCACTGCCCTAAAAATCCTCTGTGCTCCACCTATTCAACTCACCCCCCTTAGCCCCATGGCAACCAACTGATGTTTTTATTATCTGCATAGGTTTGCCTTTTCTAGAATGTCACTTAGTTGGAATGACACAGTAGGCTGACTTTTCAGGCTGGCTTCTTCACTTATCAGTATGCATTTGAGTTCATTCCATGTCTTTTTGTGCTATGTGAATGTTTTCCCAAGTCATAAACAAAATTAAATTTGAAAAGAACAATCTCTACAAATCAGAAACAAAGTGATACAGATGACCTTGACTATCCCAAGTGACTTTAACGTACACTGATTTGACTGGATATCCCTAGTTGGATGAACTCTAAAGACAAAATAACTGCAAAAATCGTTTGTTTGTTTCTTTAATTTTTAAATTTACATCCAAGTTAGTTAGCTTATAGTACAACAATGATTTCAGGAGTAGATTCCTTGATGCCCATTACCCTTTTAGCCCATCCCCTTTCCCACAACCCCTCCAGCAACCCTCTGTTTGTTCTCCATATTTAAGAGTCTTCTATGTTTTGTCTCCCTCCCTGTTTTTATATTATTTTTGCTTCCCTTCCCTTATGTTCATCTGTTTTATGTCTTAAAGTCCTCATATGAGTGAAGTCATATGATATTTGTTTTTCTCTGAGTAATTTTGCTTAGCATAACACCCTCTAGTTCCATCCACATAGTTGCAAATGGCCAGATTTCATTCTTTTTGATTGCTGAGTAATACTCCAGTGTGTGTGTGTATGTGTGTGTGTGTGTGTGTGTGTGTGTGTGTGTGTGTGTGTGTATACCACATCTTCTTTCATCTTCTTTATCCATTCATCCATTGATGGGCATTTGGGCTCTTTCCATACTTTGGCTATTGTTGATAGTGCTGCTATATACATTGGGGTGCATATGCCCCTTCGAAACAGCACACCTGTATCCCTTGGAAAAATACCTAGTAGTGCAATTGCTGGGTCGTAGGGTAGTTCTATTTTTAATTTTTTGAGGAAGCTCCATGCTGTTTTCCAGAGTGGCTGCACCAGTTTGCATTCCCACCAGCAGTGCAAAAGAGATCCTCTTTCTCCACATCCTCGTAAACATCTGTTGTTGTCTATGTTGTTAATGTTAGTCATTCTGACAGGTGTGAGGTGTATCTCATTATGGTCTTGATTTGTATTCCCCTGATGATGAGTGTGTTGAGCATTTTTTCATGTGTCAGTTGGCCATCTGGATGTCTTCTTTGGAGAAGTGTCTACTCATGTCTTTTGCCTATTTCTTCACTGGATTATATGTTTTTTGGGTGTTGAGTTTGATAAGTTCTTTATAGATTTTGGATACTAACCCTTTATCTGATATGTCGTTTGCAAAGATCTTCTCCCATTCTGTCAGTTGCCTTTTAGTTTTGCTGATCGTTTCCTTCACTGTGTAGAAACTTTTTATTTTGATGAGGTCCTAATAGTTGAAGTTTGCTTTTGTGTCTCTTGCCTCTGGAGATGTGTTGAGTAAGAAGTTGTTGTGGCTGAGGTCAAAGAGGTTTTTGCCTGCCTTCTCCTCAAGGATTTTGATGTTTTTTTGTCTTACATTTAGGTCTTTCATGTATTTTGAGTTTATTTTTGTGTATGGTGTAAGAAAGTGGTCCAGGCTCATTCTTCTGCATGTCGCTGTCCAGTTTTCTCAGCACCACTTGCTGAAGAGACTGTCTTTATTCCATTGGATATTCTTTCCTGCTTTGTCAAAGATTAGTTGACCATACGTTTGTGGGTCCATTTCTGGGTTCTCTGTTCTGTTGCATTGATCTGAGTGTCTGTTTTTGTGCCAGTACCATACTGTCTTGATGATTACAGCTTTGTAATACAGCTTGAAGTCCGGGATTGTGATGCTTCTAGCTTTGGTTTTCTTTTTTAGGACTGCTTTGGCTATTCAGGGTCTTTTCTGGTTCCAAACAAATTTTAGGATTGTTTGTTCGAGCTCTGTGAAGAATGCTGGTGTTATTTTGATAGGGATTGCAAAAGTGGTTTTAAATGTTTTTCTTTTTTTTAAAAAAAAAAATTTTTTTTCACCGTTTATTTATTTTTGGGACAGAGAGAGACAGAGCATGAACGGGGGAGGGGCAGAGAGAGAGGGAACACAGAATTGGAAACAGGCTCCAGGCTCTGAGCCATCAGCCCGACGCGGGGCTCGAACTCCCGGACCGCGAGATCGTGACCTGGCTGAGGTCGAATGCTTAACCGACTGCGCCACCCAGGCGCCCCTTAAATGTTTTTCAACACTTGGTATTATTCAGTTCTTTTTTTTCTTTTTGAGATAATGTTGGTTTTACTATTCTGAGGTTGTCAGATATGTAATGTAGAATAAAGCAAATAGGTAATTATATTCTAATTCTACCATTCTTTTTTTTTTTTTAAATAATCTCTACTCCCAATGCGGGGTTTAAATGCATGACCCTGAGATCAAGAGTCCCAAGCTCTACCAACTGAGCCAGCCAGGCACCCCTGATTCCACCATTCTTGACATTCTGAAAACTAGGGCTGTTGATGTGGAGGAAAGGAAATAGAAAAATGGAAGACAGAGGGGGCCTGAGTGGCTCAGTCAGTTGGGTGTCTGACTCTTGATCCTGGCTCAGGTCATGATCTCACAGTTCACGAGTTCAAGCCCACATCATGTTCTCTGCTGTCAGCATGGAGCCAGCTTGGGCTTCTCTCCTCTCTCTCTCTCTCTCTGCCCCACCATCGTCCCCCATAAATAAACATTAAAAAAAATGAAATAAAATGGCTTCTCTTACTCCCTGCAATCAGTCCTCAACCCCTTGGTGCAGTTAGAATCATGTATGAAAAGGAAAATCACAGGTTAGCATAATTCTCACAAAGACTGGCTGATCAGATTTCTTGGTGTGGGATTCTTTTTAAATGTTTATTTATTTATTTTGAGAGAGAGAGAGAGAGAGAGAGTGGGGGAGGGTCAGAGAAAGGGAGAGAGAGAATCCCAAGCAGGCTCCACGCTCTCAGTGTAAAACCCGATGTGGGGCTCAAACACAAGAACTGTGAGATCATGATCTGAGCTGAGATCCAGAGTTGGGTGCTCAACCGCCCACCAAAGTGCCCCTGGAGTGGTACTTTTAAATGATGTGTGTTAATCTGTATCCATTTGGAATTTCAACAGTGGACTGAGAAGGGGCAGACAGTGACGGACGGTAACAAGACTTACTGTGCTGATCATTTCACCATATACACAAATACGGAATCATTATATTGCACACCTGAAACAAATACAATGTTCTATGTCAATGATGAATCAATACTATAAAGAGAAGGGGCAAGAAAGTTCAGAATCGTGCTGTGGATTTTTTTTTTTTTTAAACGGAGTGGGGCGGTGATGAGAAGCCCTTTCTCAAAGCCCACTCTGTCTTCAGGTAAATTTCACTGAGAAGATTAGGAATATTGGACAAAGACAATTATAGTGGCTTGGAACTCAGTTTGCCACTAGACCGGGGTTGCTGGCAATCTGCAGCACAGAGTGGGACTTGGTCACGCCAGCTGTCCACGATGACACGTCCACGCCTCGGCCCCGTGGAGGCAGCTGCTGCCCAAGGCTCCGCAGGCGGGAGAGGCGAGACTGGCACCAGGAACGGGCTGCTCACTTTTCTTTTAAAGGAAACAAACTCCAAGTCCGGGAGGCGCTGACAAGCTGGTAAATCTAGAGGCTCCTACACAGTGTTTATCCAGTGCCAACATTTCTAAGGTAGAGGCAAGCAAAAATCTGTGGGTCAAAAAGTACTAGGAGAGTCAGAAAACATAAAGAAGACACTGCGATGAAATCCACAGAAATGTTGGTGGCGGTCATCTGGAAGGGATGGGACAGGGGGACCACGGATATTTTAATTCTCATTTATAGTTTTCAATATTTTATGCATTTCTACTAGGAGCAGGGATTGCTCTCATACTTAGAAAAAAGTATAGATGCTATTTTTATAAAGAGAGAAGGAGATAAAAAAAAAAAGTTGATTGGATTTGCCTAGAACATGAGATTGTGATTGGGAAGAGGCTACAAGGGATAAGTGAATCTGTCCTAAACTCAACAAGTCTCAAAAGCCTAAAATGTCTAGAAATGCAAGGAATTCGAGTTTACAACCTGGGTGCATTCTGTTCATGTTTGGAATCTGCACATTAAAATAAAACTATCATTTTAAATATGTATAATGTTTACTTTAAAAGAGTATAGTGAGTGAAACTGTAGTATCTTATACTTTACAGTTTTCTTTTTCCTATTTTTTTAATGTTTATTTACTTTTGAGATAGAGCGCACGTGAGCGGGGAAGGGGCAGAGGGAGAGGGAGACAGGATCTGAAGCAGGCTCCACACTGTCCGCACAGAGCCCAATGCGGGGTTCAAACTCGAGAACCATGGGATCATGACCTGAGCTGAAGTCGGAGGCTTAACTGGCTGAGCCACCCAAGCGCCCCTCTTTTTCCTATTTTTGAAAGTGTTCCACTTGTCCTCTTGGCTGCCAGGATGCCCGGAGCTAAATTTTGGGCTTAGTCCATATGGCACAGTATAATATACAGCCATTTCCTCCCTCCATTTCTCAACTTCAATTATATTATGCTTGCTTAGATATCCTATTTTATGTCTTTATAACAAGCCCACTACAGTTCTGGGGAGCAGATGGGGGTATAATAGTAATGAATGGTCTTACTTGAGAGAAAACCTCTGTGATATCAAGAGGAATAGGAATTTTTCTCACAGATAATGAGGCTGATTTGCAGAGATAGTGATGTGATTCCGTGATTGATCCGCTTGAGCTAGAACCTAACTTTTCAGACTCCTCAGCCCTTCTTTCACTGCTAAGCTAAGTAGTGGGGCTTGAGGACGGCTCTTTGTGACCACGTCAGAGATGGTGACAGGAAAGGCATACTGCCTTCCATTCCTGGTTACCCGCTATCTAGAAGGGTGGAAAGTAGGTGACCCGGCAACATGCCCACATTGCTGTTTGTCCACTCCTAGGAAGCATGTCGTTAAGAACCAGTCACACAAGACCGCCAAAGCCAATGGTGGCAATTAATATTTCCCAATCTTGCTTTCAGAGCAAAGGCTAGTTCCTCCAAAGGCGTGCTGCCCTCATTTCTGTCCTGGTTTGGTGACATTTTTGTTCAAACTGTTGTTTTACCGAGGGTCCTGAGTCTCTCTATGTGGCTGGGGAAGCCCCTGTTCTCTTCCCTCATTGCTGGGAATCTTGCTGGGTTAGTTTCCTCGGGCTTCCATAACAAGGCACTATGGACTGGAGGCTTACACAACAAATTTATTTCCTCACAGTTCTGGAGGTGGGAAGCCAGAGATCAAGGTGTTGGCAAGGTTGGTTTCTTCTGAGGCCTCGCTCCTTGGCTTGCAAACAGCCGTCTTCTTCCTGTGTCTCTCATTGTCTTCCCTTTGTGTCTGTCTATGTCCTAAACTCTTCTTCTTCTTTTTTTAAATTAAAAACAATTTTTTAATTTTTATTTTACTTTTTTACATTTTTAATGTTTTATTTATTTATTTATTTATTTATTTATTTATTTTTTTTCAACGTTTATTTATTTTTGGGACAGAGAGAGACAGAGCATGAACGGGGGAGGGGCAGAGAGAGAGGGAGACACAGAATCGGAAACAGGCTCCAGGCTCCGAGCCATCAGCCCAGAGCCCGACGCGGGGCTCGAACTCCCGGACCGCGAGATCGTGACCCGGCCGAAGTCGGACGCTTAACCGACTGCGCCACCCAGGTGCCCCAATGTTTTATTTATTTTTAAGAGACAGAGAAACAGAGTACGAGCAGGGGAAGGGCAGAGAGAGAAGGAGACACAGAATTTGAAGCAGGCTCCGGGCTCTGAGTTGTCAGCACAGAGCCCAATGTGGGGCTTGAACTCGTGAACTGCAAGATCATGACCTGAGCCAAAGTTGGATGCTTAATGGACTGGGCCACCCAGGCCCCAAAAAACAATTTTTTAAACGTTTATTTTTGAGAGAGAGAGAGAGAGAGAGAGAGAGAGAGCAAGCACAAGCAGGGGAAGGGCAGAGAGAGAAGGAGACACAGACTCTGAAGTGGGCTCCAGGCTCTGAGTTGTCAGCACAGAGCCTGATGTGGAGCTCGAACCCACGAACTATGAGATCATGACCTGAGCCAAGGTCGGATGCTTAATGGAGTGAGCCACCCAGCCTCTCCCTAACCTCTTCTTATAAAGATGCCCATAACATTGGATTAGGGCCCACCCTGAAGACCTTATTTTGATTTAATCACCTCTGCAAAGACCCCATCTCCAAATAAAGTCACATTCTGAAGTACTGGAGGTTAGGACTTCAACATATGAATTTGGGGAATGGGCACGATTTAGCTCACATGCTCACCCTCCGCCTCCTGGTTTGGGTAATGGCTTTTGCAGAGGGTGGCCCTAGGCATCAGGCTGGCCAGGGAATGCCCACCCTTCTTGAACCAGTAGCTGACCATGCTCCCTGGTTAGACACATCTTGACTAGCATCCCAGCTCCACCGCTTGCCATGTGACCTTTGGCAATTTCCTCCATTTCTCTGATGATTGGTTTCATCAGATGAAACCACCTCCTTCTTTATAGCAAGGTGCTGTGAAGATTAAGAATAACAAGGTCTGGAAAGTGCTGCCTCCTGGGAGGAGCTGGATGAGAAGAGGCTATGGCTGATGACTGAGCAAATCGCCAGCTCACACAATGAGACACAAGGCCTGTTCTACCCCTGAGCTGATGGGTCAGTCACACGGAGAACAGTCTGACCATGACAGTCTCCGGGCCTCCTCCCTGAGAGATACATCCTCCTCCGTTGGGCATCTTTCAGAGCTCAGCTCAATGTCTTAGGTCCAAAGAGAGAAAGTTCTTTCTCAACTTCTCTTGCACCTGGTGACTTCAACACCCTAATGGTGGGTTTAGGTCTTGGATGCTGCTGCTCCAAGTTTTAAAGTTTAGCAATTAAGCCTCTTTTGTGTTTTGTTCTTTTGTTTGTTTTGTGTTGTTTTTTGTTTTTTGGCCATGGTTCCCTTTACAAATCATAGGTGTGATGGATGATTTTATGTGTTAACTTGCCTGGGCCATGGGGTGCCCAAATATTTGGCTAAACATTATCCTGGGTGTGTCTGTGAGGGCGCTTTTGAATAAGATTAACATTTAAATCAATAGACTCGGTTAAGCAGCTTGACCTCCCTAATGTGGGTGGGCCTCATCTAATCAGTTGAAGGCCTGAGTAGTACAAAAGGCTGACCCACCTCTGAATAAGAGAGAATTTTTCCTGCATGACAGTCTTTTCAACTGGGACATCAACTTTTCCCTGATTTTGGACTCAAAATGAAACACTGGTTATTTCTGGATCTCAAGCCTACTGACATTTAGAGAAGAACTACACCATAAGCTCTCTAGGGTCTCTTGCTTGCCAACCCACCTTGCAGATCTTGGGACTTGCCAGCTTCCATAATTGTGTGAGCCAGCTTCTTAAAATAAATCTTTATGTATATATATCTTTATACATCTATGTATATCTATATGTATGTATATCTTTATGTCTATGTATGTATAAACATATACATACGTACATCACACACGTACACCCTAGTGGCTCTCTTTCTAACTTAAATTCCCAGTGATTGCCATCAGCATACCTGTAGGTGCCACCACCCCATCCTAACCAGTGGGTCCACATTCCAGCAAATTCTAGTTGACACTGACTTCAAGGAACTACTGTAACCATTGTTCTTACTTCCTCCAAACAAGAGGAAGGTGTTTCTCCTTAGCCTTGATGGTCTGCCTCTAATACGTATACATCACCTACATCCGAGGCAGGGGTGGTGTGGCCTCACCCCTGACCTGATGGCTTTACCCCTGGTGGTGTGGCTGAGCCCCTGCAGAGGGAGGTACAGAGGGTGAAAAATGAATTTGCTCCAGTCATATGCAGACAAGGAAGAGCAAGCTCCACACTTTGTTTCCCGTCGTGCTGCCCAACGTCTGTGCCGTATGACAAGCCCCAGTCCCTTGCTGGGCATCACAACCACCTGTGGCAAGTTGCCTCATACGGCAAGAGCATGGGCTTGGTCTCCTGGGAGGGGTTCCCCCTCTTCGGTCACTGTGTGTCCCGCCCTACCGCAGATGGCTGCCCAGTGGAGGGGGTAACCGCTGCACCTGTGCTCCCGGCTCACGTCTCTGCAACCCCGTCTGGGCCACTCCTCCACACGGAACAGAGACAGAAGGACAGAGGGCAGATCTCATGTGGTCTAAAGGGACAGTCGCCAGAGTGGGCTCTGTGGGACAGTGTCCTGGGAGTGCCTCAATCAGTTAATTTGGGGAAATACTCAGTAGAGACCTATCTTGGAAGCAAAAGTCTATTAAAAAAAAAAAAGGCTTGGAGAAGTGCTGTAATAGGAATCTGCTTAACTTTAAAAAAAAATTTATTTATTTTTTATTTTAGAAGGAAAGCAAGAGAGTGGGGGGGAAGGGGCAGAGAGAGCGAGAGCAAGAGCGAGAGAGAATTTTAAGCAGAATACCACCCACAGCATGGAACTTGACTGGAGGCTTGATCCCAAGACTCTGGGATCATGACCTGAAGTGAATTCAAGAGTCAGACGCTTAACCGACTGAGCTACCCAGTTGCCCCGAATCTGCTAATATTTTTAAAAGCGACATTTACCGAGGGCTTACCAAGAGCCAGTCAGTAATAAGTGCTTCACTCATGCAATCTTTAGGACTACTCAACATGTTGGGAACTATTACCAGCCCCATTTTACAGATGAGGAAAATGAGGCAAAGGAAAGTTTGCCCAAGGCCAAAGCGCTATTAAGTATGGACTGAATTAAGACACAACTCACCTCTAGTGGCTTCATTTCCTTGTCTTTTCCTATTTGCTCGAGTCCCAAAACTACCATCAAGCTACACCAGGCTGTAAGTCCAAAGCAAATTGTAATTGGAACATTCGTCAGAAAACTTTGAAATTCCACCACCAGCCCAAGAAAGAGGCTATGTTTTAAAGGAGCAAAATAATGAGACTGCCCTTGACCTCACGTCGTTTGTTGGAGAGCAATTTGGTGATGCCGGCTGAATTTAAGATGCACGTTCCCTTTTGACCGAGTGATTCCTTCCTAAGATTTTCAGAGACAGGGACATGTGCAAAAATGAAATCATGGAGATGTCTTCTCTCTCTAGAAACTGTGACACCTTTCCCTTTATCTCTCAGTACATGGCCCTGAGAAAACGGAAGCAGCCACAAAAGGGCACACACGCTCAGCTCACCTCCCCCCCCCCCAACCAGCCCGTACCCCCCCCACCCAGTCCTGCTGTCCTGCAGCCAGCCTCGCCCCCTCCCTCCCCACACCTGGAGCTCTTCCCTCTTGTCCGAGGGCACCCCTCGTTATCATCTCTCCCCCTCTCTACTGGACTATTTTCACAGCAAACAAACACGCTGTGATTGTGCCATCAAACACCCCCCAAACCCTCCCTTGGCTCCACATCTGGTTTTTCTAGCTATCATCCAATTTCTCTGCTTCCCCTTATGCTAAACACGCAGTAACTGCCCATACTCACACTCTCCCATTTGTCTCCTTTACCCTCTCCCCAATCTACTCCAATCAGGTGGCCTGTCCCCCTCCATCAAGGTACAATCACTTCCACTTTGCCAAATCCAAGGGCCAATTCTCGGGCCTCACTTTATTCTCACTGGACTCTGCCAATTGCACCCTCCTTCTTGGTACACTTCGTTCACTTAGCTCTTGGGATTCCGCTCTCTTGGTCCTCCTGTGACCCTGGCTGCTCCTTCATGGCCTTCCTTATCCGTTCATCCTCATTTCTGGGACCTCTTACCACTGGAGGGCCCCACGACTCAGTCCTTGGGCTTATTCTCCATCCACACTCACCCGGTGAGATGGTCTTATCCAGCCTCCATGGTGCTGGCTACCATCTAGACAGTAGCTCTCCTGAGCCAGGACTCTCCCCTGGATTCAAATGCTATAGCCAACTGTGCTTCTGGCAGCATCACTTATAAAAACCTCTCAAACTTAACATGTCCAAAACAGAAGCCCTCCCACTGTGTCTTCCGTCTTCCTCACTCAGCCACTCCAGTCACCCAAGGGTTGAGGCTTAACACTCTGGAGTCCCCCTTGGCACCTCTCTTTCTCTCTTGACTCTGATTCGGTCTTCCGGCAAGTGCCGTCAGCTCCCCATCCCCTGTATCTTCAGAACACCCTTGCTTCTCCTTTCCTGCCCGGCTCCCACCCAGTCATCCCCTCGTGAGGCCTCCCTAGGTCAAGGGCCCAGCCCACAAGGATCTGCCTGCTTTCAACAATCTCTTCTTCTTCACAGAGCAGCCAAACTGATCTGCAGAAAACAGAAGTCTGGTCATGTCAAGTCTGCGTCCAAAGCCTCCCAACTGCTTCTTATTTTAGCATCAGATGCAGCCAGCGCTCCTGAGGCCAACAGGGTCCCGCAGGACCCAGCTCTTGTCTCCCGCCTCATCTTGTCATCCTGGCTCACCCTGCCTCAGCCCCAGGGCTTCTGTGCTGCTCTAGGACCAGGCCACACACACTCCTGTTCCTCCTGTCCCAGATGCCCTGCCCCTCTGTGCTCTCCAGGCTTGCCTGTCGCTCGGGTATCTCAGATATTCCTCGGTCAGAGAGGCCTTTCCTGAATAGTCACCCCTGGGCCCGGCACAGCTATCTCTCTGTACCTTGCTTTATGTCATGCCCACGGCCCCAAAAGGCACAGTAAATGTCTGTCTGGCCGTTGTGTCTCCTTTCTCTAGAACACAGGCTCCACAAGGTGGAGCTTTATTTTGATCATGGCTGAATCCCCAGAGCTTAAAAGAGTGCTGGGCCCAGGAGGCACCCGGCATATACATGCTGAGTAAATGATTTGTTTCCTTTTTATGTGGCTTATGAACCCAAAAGTTTCATAGAAGCAGACTGATCAAAAAGAATTGTGGACCTGCCCACCGGAACATCATGTAGGCGGTACAGGGTTTGTTTTCCTAGGATTTGGATTTAGGTGGATGGCTTCGGAGGCTTTCCAAGATATGGGAGATGAAAACAGGCTAATAGACAACATGAATGAGAAGGTCTCATTAATGTAAAATTCCACCTGACCATCTACGTGGCCACGTGCAGATAAATACCCGGGGAGAAGGCTGCTTTTCTTGGGCGAGCTGCTGCTGTTTTACTTGTCTTTTATATACGTGCTGTTTGGATTTTCTGCGAGGCGCAGCTCTTGTCCTTGTAAACAGGGATACAATGACAGAGGGCTCTGGAGTCCAGCTGGAGTCCAAGGGGAGGTCTGCAAGGGGGAGGGCGAAGGGGATGGTTCCTGCCCAGATGAGGTGGTTATGTCCAAACCACGGGGGAAGGCACTGAGTTCTGCTGTTCAGACCTGTGCTGCAGCTTTCTAGAACAGACATCATCTGTCTGCTGGGGTGACATCCCAGGACAGAGGCCATCTGGCCGGCTGAGAAATGGCAGTCCATTCACATGCAAGAGCTCCCCCCAGAGCAAACCGGGATGCAGGGGAGAAAAGGTGGCTTTAGGGAACTTGACCGTCTCTGGAGGTGGGACTCGTGTCATTCGCTGGTTTGTTTTGAGCGAGTGCTAGTTAAAACGATACCAGGTGGATTCGTTTCCCGTTGCTGCTGTAATAAGTCACCACGAACTTAGAGACTTAGAACAACACAGATTTATTATCTCACACTTCTGGAGGTCTGAAGTCCGGAATCAGTTTCACTGGGCCAACATTATGGCGTTGGCAGGTTTCCTGCCAGAGTCTCTAGAACTGAATTCCTTTCCTCGTCTTTTCCAGCTTCTAGAGGCTGTCTGCATTCCTTGGGCTGTGGCCCTTCCCCTATCTCGCAGGTGCGTTAAGCTAGCATCTACCGCTATCCCCCCATCACCGTCTCCTCTCTCACTCCCACTGCGTGCCTCTTATAGGGACTGCTGACTACACTGGCCCATCGGACAATCTAGGGCAGTGTCCCTCAGAGACTGTTATTCAGATGACCACACCGGGTGACAGAGAGCCTGTGGTTTCCTGTGGACAATGAGCAACACACAGTATTAAAGTACCAAAGGTCTAGCCTTCGATCCCATCAGTTGCTAAAGAGGGATGGGAAGTGATGGGTACTTTGGGCTGGGGGGCTGTGTGGGTGACCACAGGACTCCAGGGCAGGTTCTCAGACACTGTCCCAAGGCCAGTGTCACCCAGACACCTGCTAGGTCAGATCGCATCGACACAGCTGCAAACTACATGAGTGCCGAGGGAATGACAAACGTGCCCTCCAAACTCTGCGGCTCCAGACTTGTCACACAGGGTTAAGTCAGACAGGAGAATGGGGACACGCGTGCAGGCCCTGTGCGCATGGGAAGAGCTACGATGGAATTGGGAGAAGGTCACTTCATTACTTTCCTCCCAGTGTGAGACCAGCTTTCTCAGAGCAGGATTGAGCTTCACTGCCACATGTGATGGGCGTTCGTGTCCATGGCTCTAAGTGGAGCCCGGTCACTTTGACACACATTCTGCTGCTGTCCAGCTGTGGTCCTGGCTCAGACAACCCCGCTAAAGGCAACAACACAGGCTGTGGCAGCAATGGGGGCGCTTGGCCGACAGGAGACAGGACAGGGCAGGCAGCGAGCAGCTTCGGTGCCCCTCACTCTGCATGGCCTTCCCATCTTGCCTATTTATCCATTTATCTTTAATTTTTTTAATGTTTATTTTTGAGAGAGAGAGAAAGGGAGAGAGAGAGAGAGAGGGAGAGAGAGAGGCAGGGGCAGAGAGAGAGGGAGACACAGAATCCGAAGCAGGCTCCAGGCTCTGAGCTGTCAGCACAGAGCTTGACGCGCTTGAACCCACAAACTGCAAGATCATGCATGACCTGAGCCGAAGTCAGACGCTTAACCAACTGAGCCACCCAGGCGCCCCATCCTGCCCCTTTAATCAACCACTAATCTGGTGGCTCTCCGTTTCTATAGTTTTGTCATTTCAAGAACATTACATAAATGGAATCCTACCGTAAGTAATCTTTAGAGCTGGCTCTTTGCACTCAGCAGAATTCTCGAGATGCACAGCACCCCGGTCTGGGTTACCGCTGAGGAGCACCCCCTGGCCCAGATGCGTGGAGGCACCACCACCCAGTTACCCATTTGCCCGCTGAAGAGCGTCCAGGTTGTTTCCGGTCTGGGGCTGTTACATACAAAAGCTGATATAAACATTTGTACATGTGTTTTTGTGTAGATGGAAGGTTTCATTTCTCTGGGATGAACACCTAAGAGTGCCATTTCTGGGTCAAATGGTAGTTACATATGTGGCTTTTTAAGAAACTGCCACGCTTGGGGCGCCTGAGTCGGTTAAGCATCCGACCTCGGCTCAGGTCATGATCTCACGGTTCGTGAGTTCCAGCCCCGAGTCGGGTTCTGGGCTGACAGCTTGGAGCCTGGAGCCTGCTTTGGATTCTGTGTCTCCCTCTGTCTGCCCCTCTGCTGCTTGCACTCTGTCTCTTGCATTGTCTCAAATATACATAAACATTAAAAAACAAAAACAAAAAACTGCCACGCTGTTTTCGCAGAATGGCTGTGCCATTTTACATTCCCAGCAGCAATTTACGAGTGATCTAGTTCGTCCTCATTCTCACTGGCACTTGGCGTTGTCACTGTGTTTGAGTTTAGTCATTCTGATAGGTGGCAGTGAATTCTCATGGGGGCTCTGATTTGCGTTCCCCTAACGGCTAATATAACGTTGAACATCTTTTCATGGGCTTATTTGCCACCTGCATATCCCCTACCCGGAAATGTTTCAAGTCTCCTGGCCATGTTCTCGTTGGATTGTTGCTGCTTTTTTGTTTTTTTGTTTTTTTTTACTTTTGAGTCTTGAGTGTTTACGTGCTCTAGATTAAATCCTTTGTCAGCTCTATAGTTTGCAAATATTTTCTCCCAGTCTGTATTTCCATCCTCTTAACAGAATTCTCTCAGAGCAAAAGTTTTTACTTTTGGTGAGCTTCAGTCTATCGCTTTGTCCTTTTACGGATCATGCTTTTGCTGTCAAGTCTAGGGTTCCCAGTGGTGTCCACAGGCACCCCAGGACTGGGACTGTCCCTAGGCCAGTCTGGAAGAAAGTCCTGGCTCCTTTCAGACCTTCTCTGACACCACCCAGCAGGGGTGTTGAGCCTTGGGAGGGTGGGAGCCTTGCTGCCCATTCAGCCACTGCTGGTTGGGTTTCTACGGTGTTGGTTGGAGGAGAGCCAGCGTCACCCAAAAGATCTGTCTTGGTAGGCTGCTCTTTTCCTCTTCCTTTGGCTAGACAGAGCAGGCACGTAAGTTACCATCTCAACCGTTTTAATTCATACAGTTCTGTGGCATTAAGTACATTCACAGTGTTCTGTGCAGCCTTCACCACCCTCCATCACAATGTCTTCATCTTAGTCAACTGAAACTCAGTGCCAGTTCAACACTACTCCCCACTTCCCCTCCACCCAGCCCCTGGCAATTTCCCTTCTACTTTCTGTCTCTATGAACTTGACCACTCTCAGTACCTCATATAAGTGGGATCCCACAGTATTTGTCCTTTTGTGTCTGGCTTATTTCACTGAGCATAATGTCCTCAAGGTTCATCCATGTTGTAGCACGGGTCGGAATGTCCTTCCTTTTTAAGGCTGAGTAATATTCTGTTGTATGTGTGTATCACGTTTTGTTTATTCATTCATCCATCGATGGATACTTGCGTAGCTTCCACCTTCTGGCTGCTGTGAACAGTGCTGCTATGGACACGGATGTACAAAATCTGCTCAAGTCCCTCCTTTCAGTTCTTTTGGGCACATGTCAGAAAGTGGAATTGCTGGATCATCTGGTAATTCTAGGTTTAATTTGTGAGGAACCACCGTACTGTTTCCACAGCAGCCACACAGTTTCACATTCCAACCAGCAAAGCAAAGCATCCCGATTTCTTTGCATCTTCACCTTTTTTTTTGTTTAAATAATAGCCACCATAATGGGTGCAAAGTGTTGTTGGTCTTTTTTTGTCTGTGCCCGTAGGAGTTTCCATGTTGCTATTTTCTTTGGCTCCAAGTATGAGATATAGGAGGAAAAATAAAAATGGAAAACTTAACACTGTATCATTATTTGGCTCCCAAGGTCCCTAGCTGATCTGCTTTCTTCACTCTACCTTTCAGAGTCTTACCTTCTTCTTTTCCTCCTCCCCTCACCTTACCACCACTCCTCCTCCTCCTCCTCCTCCTCCTCCTCCTCCTTCTTCTTCTTCTTCTTCTAATGTACTTAACATCCAGGGTTTTTAGTTGTATTCAGAGGAAGGGATAGGAAAAGTCTATGTACTTTATATAGTAGATATGCCATATCAAGAGAACCCAGAATCAAAGAATACACAGGTCTTCTCTTTTTTCTTAAAATTTACTAAAGAAACTAGACTGTGTGTCTTAAAAGCTTTCCACAGAATTAGATTTTGCTGACTGCATTTCCTGTGGTATCATTTAACATGTTCCTCTGTGCCCTCTATTTCCTGGAGAGTTGGTAGGGACATGATCAGATTCAGGTTAGAGTTTCTGGCAAGAATCCATCATAGGTGGGATGTGCACTTTTTGTCTTTGTGTCTTTCTTTGGTGATATTAACTCCTTCAGTAGTTACCCGTTTTCTTTTCTTAAATCTTTCTAGTAGCATCATGAACTCATAAGTTTAACTTTATATTTCCAATCCATTTCTATTATTATTCTTGCTGATGTTCTCTCCATGCCTGGCTACTAGCTAGAAGGAGCTTCTTTAAACTCTTTTGACAGGGCCTCAGGTGTTTTTTTGCCAGCACCCTGGTTGTCTGGTATGAAAAGATGTTCCAGATTCATCTTGGACTACTTCTGCCCTAAATCTGGAATCAGCAATTCTTTGGGGAGCCCTGGATCCTTCTAGTAGAAAAGGTATTTGGAGAGCACAATTTGGGCGCTGAGGGGTGCTCAGTAGCTATTGGCTTTGTCATTGTTTTTAGGCATCTTCTGTGAAACAAGTTAGGAAATAAGTGTTTAATAAATGTGCGTTTAAGATCAATATATCATGAATTCAAGTTGGTATTTCCACATCAAATTCAGAATGAAAGAGTTTTTAATTTTTATTTTTTAATTTTTAAATTTAATTATTATTATTTTTAGAGAGAAAGCATGTGAGTGAGAGAGAGGGGCAGAAGGAGAGAGAGGGACAGAATCGTCAGCAGGCTTTATGCTCAGCATGGAACCCGATGCAGGGCTCAATCCCACGAGCCTAGGATCATGACCTAAACCGAAATCAAGAGTCAGATGCTCAAATGACTAAGCCACCCAGGTGCCTCCAGAATGAAAAAATTTTAATTTAACTTCTTTGGTCTTAAAGATGTAAGTTTTTTTCCTCTCATGCCAAAAACTTGGTTCCCAAAGATATCAACATAATAACTCACTTACTTTCACCAGGAATAAACATATGAGTCTCAGAAGAACAATACAATCTCACAAAAACAATACACCACTTCCACAATTACTGAAAATGGTTTTTGTTTATTAGTCAATCATTTACGTATTTGTTGCCGCAATTTTTGTCCTTTGGGTATATCCCACTAGGAAGGCGCAGTGAAATTCCTATATGGTAAAGTCATTTGAAATAATTCCTTTGTGTTTATGTCATCAACTTGATATATGGTTATGCTCATTCATGTCATTTTGCTTTCAATTTTTAGGAATTAAAAAATTATTTTAATAATATTCACCTGGTTCTAAAGCCAAATCTATAAAGCAAATTATATTTGGACAAGCCTATCATCTAACCTCGTCCTCTACCTATCATTCTCTCTCTTCCCCCACAGGTAATACTTTAAAGTTTTTGTTTGTTTTCCTTTCCATCTAAAAAAACAGAAGCAAAATCTACTTATGTATATATTCTTCATTTCTTAAATAACGGGTAGCATACCATTCACTTTTTCCTGTCTTGTGATTTTTACTTACAGTATTCTGAAAATCACTCCTTGGCAGTGTACAGAGATATTCTTAATTCCTTTTTATAAGTATATAGTACTCTATTGTGTGCATGTATTGTAGTTTATTCAAGCGATCCCCTGTTGATGGAAATTAAATGCTTTTATCAATGGAGTTTCTATACTGAGTAACTCTGTCACATGGTTAAACAAGTCCCTACGGAGGGACCTTTCAAGCTACCTTTCAAGTTACGTCCCAATTCTCAGCAGCCTTCTCCACACCAAGGAGCTGGCTCTGTTTATGTACAGTACCTAGAGGTGGTAACTTCCCAGGTAGCAAATATTCCTGATAAGATACTAACTACACTCTTATTCTGAAAGTTACTTCAAAAAAATCTTATTGAAGGGAGAATAAGGAGTTATTATTTACCAGGTATAGAGTTTCCGTTTGGGATGATGAAGAAGTTCTGAGGATGGATGGTGGTGGTGATTGCACAACATTGGACTTAATGCCACTGAATTGTACACTTGAAAATAGTTAAAATGGGGGATGCCTGGGGGGTTTAGTTGGGTAAGCATCCGACTTGGGGTCAGGTCATGATCTCACTGCTCGTGAGCGCGAGTCCCGCATTGGGCTCTGTGCTGACAGCTCAGAGCCTGGAATCTTCTTCGGATTCTGTGTCTCCCTCTCTCCCTCCCTCCCCCACTCACATTCTGTCTCTCTCAAAAACTAAACATTTTAAATGAAAAAATTAAAACAAAGAAATTGTTAAAATGATAAATTTTATATGTTTCTCCTACCTCAATAAAAAAGGGAAAGATGTATGGGAAACATAAACAAATTACTTAAAAATAGCAATAAAATTTTTTTAATGTTAAAAAAATTTCCCCAATACACTGCTAATTTATTGTGTGACTTCATACCAAAATGAGAATTTTATATGTAAACTAAATGATATTTTTAATTGGTACAGATGTACTCTGTCACGGGGTCAACAGTAGATGTCTTCAACAAGGACATGGCTCCTTTCTCCACTGCTGTAATAAATGAGGGTTGGTCACCTTCCAAGCTGAATCATATCTGACATGGCATCTGTACAAATTACTCTCCAAGTCTAATGAAGAGATAGCAAGTTAGCACTTTCCAGACTTATATTTATCTTACTACACGGTGACTTGAGTTTTATGGTTTCTAAATAAGGCATTTATGACCAGGAAATCCAGCTCAGTGACAAAGGAGACATACTGCTATATCCATTCCTGCTGATGTTGGAGTCAAGGTTTATTACACTGCGCCGGGGAAGTCAGAGACTCAGGGCAAACCTTCATGGAGAATTGTGTTTAGCTCTAAATCCGGATCCGCTAATGGACGGGCTGTCGACTCTGGTGAATTGCCATCATGCTTCACCGTCTCTTCTTCATGACCTTGTCTCCACCTATAAAATACGGACTTAACCACTGACTGAGAATGTTTCAAAGACGCCAAAAGATCCTTGGCGTCTGGGTGTTCAAGATGTACATCACATTTTCTTTCCTCAACTGGTTATGTGAAAAACAGCTTTTTAAAAGCCTTCAAGTAGGAAAAGCAGCCATTTTACTTCTTGGGGAAAGACTCCTCTTCCTTTCATCGCTGTGACTACACGGGGCTGGGTGACAATGAACTCACCTGCCAGCCACCGGGCATATCAGAGGCAGGACTGGCACCTGCAATCAGAGCTGTCACTTGACTTGGCTTTCTTTGGGATGACACAGATCGCAGGGCGTGTGCACACATGGCTGCCAGTGCACGGCTGGCTCAGTGACCAGCTTGTCTCCGAGTAGTCATCTCAAAAGCAAGCAAGGAAACTGATGAAGATGGAACTCTCGACAGAGCCGAAGAGGAAAAGCCAGAGGGCACAGGTGTCTGTGCAGGCTCGGCAACAGCTAGTAGAATTCAGAGCCAGGCCACGGTGCAGCAGCGCATTTATCCAAGGCAACTGGCAGATCTGAGGTCTAGACCTGCCTCCTGAAATCTGTACCACGGAGACATACGCGGGGGCAGACAAAAATGGTATCAGGATTCCCCATGTACCCAACCTCAGCTTCAACAACTGCCAACGTTTGTCAGTCTTGTCTCCTCCACCCAGCCCCTTTCTTTTCCTCAACTTTTAAAGCAAATTTCATATACTATGTTAGTTCACCGCCAAGTATTCCAATATCCTGGCCCTCTTGGGAATGGCTAATAATAATAAATACCCAATAGTCACTACCAGAAAATCAGCAATGTTATTTTTAATACAGATGTGGTACAGAATGTTTACTTACAGCAGGGCAGAGATTCTAGTTAAATAAAATTAAAAACCTTTATTTTCCCAAATATAAAATTACTAAATTAATGTCTCAAAAGAAAATATAACATGGTGAAAGCTTTAAATCACACCACGATTCACCACAGGATTTATGGTTTACCAATTACATACTCCACCACTTTGGCAAAAGGATGAGATTTTTTAAAAGTTTATAAACCTAACAGAGCAAAGACTGTATACACCTCCATATTGCACTTTTTTTATGTACAAGGATAAAACAGTAAAGTCAAGTGTATTGCATATACTAAGAACGGCACCAATTTGTCACAACGAAACTTAATGCAGAAGCGGATGTGAGGAGTATTAAAAAATGTAGAAATGTAATCCATGTATGTACAGAGTGTGGAGACTGTATTAACAAACTCATATGTACATTACAATATACTGTACTACTTTTAAATTTTTTAGCATAGTTTTGTTTATTAATAGAGGCCTTTGGTTCTAAACTGCTTGACTAGTTTTAAGCTCACATAGTTTCTTAAGCTTTCCTATTTTTTAGATGCAAGTATATGAGTATAAAAGCACTCAACCTTCTGGCTCACTGGTACAAAAGTTACAATGATCAGTTCCCTTAGGTCATCAAAAACTAGTCACAAAAATAGTTCTTGTATTCAACCTGAATGTGCCACAGGAAAAAAAAATATTTTCAAGGTTTTCCAGCTTAGCCTAGAGGCAAACGTTACTCCAGCCTCCATTTCAGTGCTACTGTCCCTGCTCTGTACATTCCAGAACACGTGTTTTCTCTAGGCCATTTATTTTAATACTACTCTGTAAGGAAGAATAAAATCTCACTCCAGCTTAAGAGAGTTCGCCACACACCCCCGTTAAGACATAATGAAAAGTTCGAATATTGCCAGCAAGATTTAAAAAAATATGTGTACCCTCTTATGACTCTTCTAGAAAATCGGCTGTGAAATAACACCGTTCTTGAGTTCCTTTCTCTCCCATTCCCCTTCACTTCTTCTTGTGCTCGGTCCTCCCTGTGTCTTGCACGAGCCCAGTGATTAACTTTGGAAATCATCCTGAGTTTGCAAATGACAAAGCCCCACATACGGTCCGTGAGGCAAAATCACACAACTGAGGACGAGCTGGTCATTCCGTGAACCAGGGTGCTTGTTGGAGTCCCGCTGATGGCATTGAAGATGTGAAGGGAATTCGGTAAAACGCTCGTCTTCTCCTCCAGCGGGCAAATCTTGAGGCACAGAAATACAACATTACTGAAGTGTAATGCCCCTAAAGACATTTCTCAAAATGGCGTGTTTCACGTAACACAATTTATCATCCAATGGTCACTGTTACTCTGAATGATGGTATGCTCAGAGAGCTCGGCTTTGGCGGTTTGCAGAGGGATTATGTCAGCTCATCTAGAAAATGGCCTTTTTCAGATCAGGATTTTAAGGGAAAGTCAAGTACAATGGGTTTTGTTTCCTTTATAAAGTACTGAATGGAGCCTTCTCTTCTAGACTCACCAGATTATAAGGTGGTGAAGTCTATCTTACACGTACTTGCCAGGGACATGACCTAGCCCTGTTGCTTGGAAAAGTCTTTTAAAATGAGTCCTGAGCATCTCTGTTTTTCCACTGGCTCCTTCTCTCAGGGTCTTACAGATTTCCATCCTGGGAAAGAGACAGCAGCTGCCCCTATGACCCTGAACAGGTCTCTCTTCACACTCGGTAACGCGGGGGAGAATTCTAGGGACGAGACTTGACCTACTGCCAGGTGGAAATTGAGAGGAACATACACAGTCAGAGGCTCCCCTGGGAAAACCAAAAGCAAGTCTACTCCAGGTTACAACCCTTTTTGCTTAAGGATTCAAAAGAGTTTAATCTTCACAGTTGTTGAGATAATGGAAAGTTCAAGGTGCAGTTTAGAGCACGGCACTGCGAGAAATGTCCATATGATATGGGAGCTTATTCTAACATTATCAGTCCACATTGTTTTCCTACTTTCTTCTCTTCTAGTGCCAAATGCTGACACCCACTGATCAAACTCTCTGTTACACAGCAATCTGTAAGCTCCATGGAAAAGACCTTGGGCTTTCTCCAAAAACTTATTTTCATGAGACCATCCCTTTTCTGCTTTATCATTCACACATGTATTTCTTTCATCAGTTCAATTTTTTTCTGCTTTTCTACATGCCCGGAAGAGGGTGCCTCCCTCTGCACACACTTTATGCCAATGTCTGCAGTTATTCAAACTCAGTCATAACTTTACGTGAAGCAGTTTATCGAGGTTCAGAAAAATAAAATTAAAAAATGACATTACCATCCCATCTGAATGTGTTAGCATGGAAGAGGAGGAAAAAAAAGCAAGCAAGTTAAAGATCAGACATTTCAGTTAGTTTCCTGCAAAAGACATTTCCTAACTGGATCGTCACATGATATGTTAACTGATATAAGTGGTCCTGGCTTTCATTTGAAAGACTGAACGACAATCGTGTAGGAAACCGGAAAAGGAGTTATGTGCAATGGAAGTACTCATGTTACTTGTGAAGAATGGCACTGTGATTTGGAAGAAGTCACTGTGGCCGATGGAGAATGGACCCCTACAAAATCAATACTCTGGAAGCTGCTCTTTGACATGCACTTAGTTGCCTGGGTAGCTGCCCCTCTGACTACTGAGCCCACATACATGATCCTACTGAAAGGAGCTCATACAGGAAGGTGATAGTAGCCATGTAACCAGGAAAGATGCCCAAAATAACAAGGACTAGAGAAGCCACCATGAAGAATCCATTGGGGCACCCAAGTCAGCTGTGAACAGTCAAAAACTGAACAACCCTGTTCTTTTAAGTGGCGAAAGACATTTAATGTTAACAGAAAATTCTTTAAACTAGGCTGGCAAGTCTTGGTCTTTCAAAGGATTGGGTGAATAAAAAGATTCCTAGGAACAAGCTAGGTATTTCTTTTTTATGTGAGTTTTGTTTTGCTTTGAGCTAGATTAGGGTGGGGAGGGACAGAGCTTCGAACCACAACCACCTCTAAGAGTGACAAAAAGGAGGTGGGTGCTGCTCTCCTCTGGTTGTGTTGGATGTTAACAGGCGGGCTAGCTCTTAGCCCTTCCCCAGGTAACCTGCACTCAGAGGGCAGCAGCGTGTAGCATGCTACATTACTCTTCAGATACCAAAATTCTGGAAGGACATCAGAAGGTTTAGGCCATCCCAGGGCGCATGTGAGAACCCAACTAGCACGTGCTTGCTAAAAATGACAAGAACCGAGCGTGGCACTTACCTGCTCATGCATGATCTCGGAAAGCTCTTTCGCCATCTCCCTGTAGTTGGCCTTCATTTCTTCCTGGTACTCTAGCTGGTCCTCTTTGATCAGCCGCTCATTTACCGCTAAGGCTTGACCGCAAGCTTCCACAAATTGCCTGAAATGGTAAGAGAGAGGGAAATAAAGGCATGTTGAGGACAAAGAGAGAGTCCAACTGGTAGCACCTCTTTCTTGAATGAGCACAGATATGATGGATACTTGAAGAGAAAGAGACATTTCCAGTGTACTTTACCTGAAAACTTCTTTAAGCAACTTCACTTTGTTGTCAGGGTATCTTTTTGTGTTTGTGTCATCTAGGAAAGCTCGGGCATATGCTAGTGGACCCGCGTTGACCTAGATCAAGAACAAAGATTTTAAAGTATGTTATTATAAAAATGACCATTCTCATTGATTTGGTTTCAGTTGGCATGTGCTAACAACGCTGTTCAAGCTAGTCATGACTCCTGCCCTCCAGGAACTGACAATCTGAAAGAGGAAACCATGAACAAAGCTTATATTATTATATGTCATTTGATTTTATCACCTCAGACATCATCAGGGTGTTTGAGATGATGGCTCATTTTACGAAGGAGGAAGCAGAGTTTGGAAAACTGAAGGACTTGTTCAAGGTTGAACAGCCAATAAGCAAAACACCTGAGGTCAGAGCCCAAGTCTTCCAATTGGTATTTGTGCTATGCTACACTGACTGAAGGTCCATGTGTGAGTTCAGTGAAAAACTAAAGAATATAGTATATTGGCCAATTTTTAAAAAACTGTTCACCTCTTTGAACTGTGTAGACAGCCATGGGCAAATCGATTTGCTATCTTCAAATGAAGTAACCAGCTGAGGTGTGCTGGAATGCCAAAGATTAGGGGCATTTAGCAACAGGGTGAGTGAACCAGAACCCTGCATCTCTTGATTAGCCAAGAAGAGTTCCTTGAAGTTGGATAGTCAGGATACATGGGAATGTGGAGAGAAAGAAGGTCAGATACACTGGGTGGGAAAGAGAAAGTCCTAGGCATCTGAGATGGCATGAGAAAGAACTTGACATGTGATTATCACATCATTTTCCCTGGGAGGTCTGGCGGGCTTGGAAGTAAATAAGTAGGGAGGGTCTGTCACTGTTGGTGAAGGAGCTGGGCTCTGGTTCTGACCCACGGTAGGCATGACCTGTGCAGTAATGGCAGGAGAGCTGAGGTATGGGAATTCATACCAGAGGTGGGGAGACAGAGGGCCACAGTGGTGGGAGATGGGCCTCCAAGTCAGGAACAACTAGTTAACCTGTGATGACTGCAGGTATCATCATACTGGTGTTGCATGGGGAACTATGCTAATGATCTGGACATGACCCAAATGACCAATTACCTAAAATGACACAATATACTCAATTTTAAGGATATGCAAACAGGAAAGATGATATGATTTCATAAGGACTAACATAACCAGATCTTGGAGTACAGAGTCATATAGCCACCATGATGGCTCTGTCTTATACAAGAGAAACCCCAGTGAGGTTCTTGGTATAAGAATTACAGAAATACCTAAATAAAATGGTAAAGTTAATTTCCTATAGCTGCAACTTCACTGTTACCTTGGTGGGCACACACGTATAAAAAAAAAAATCTCCTCAGGGTCACCTGGTTGGCTCAGTCATTTAAGCGTCTGAGTCTTGGTTTCAGCTCAGGTCATGATCTCATGGTTGGTGAGTTTGAGCCCCACATTGGCTCAAGAGCCTGCTTAGGATTCTCTCTCTCCCTCTCTCTCTACCCTCCCCTGCTCACGTTGTGTCTGTCTCTCTCAAAATAAAGAAATAAACTTTAAAAAGAAACTCATCATCATGGAATAATGATCTTTGCTTCTTAAAGATGATTGGGTATTTATAAATCTCTAAGGTCGCTGTCAAATGGAAGGGCACATTATGCCCTTTAGAAAGCTCAACCTGTCCAGCCCCACCCTTTACTGGCGCCCATACCTCTCCGCTGGTGTTCTGATAGAGGCTGGATGTTCCCAGGCTATGTTAATGAGTGGTTTTGTTTTTATAGTTGCAGAAAAGTGTGGCCTCTGCACCCATCATGTAATTGCTCATGTTGTTAGAATATTTATCATATTCACTTGATAACTTATTTTGGTACATAAGTCTTTCAGGTCATGAGGGAAGAGGTTGAAACATCTACAAGCCCTTTTGTGGTGAATGACATTTAGAAAATGTTAGGCAACAATCCAGTGTGTATTTGATTAGAAGGGTAACAAGAACTGATTCCAGAAAATAAATGAAAACAACCCTTAAAACTTACATATTACATCTACATGCAACTTTCATAAATGTAAGACATTTATGAGATAGAACATAAGTGGGGGAGGCGCAGAGAGGGAGACAGAGAATCTGAAGCAGGCTCCAGGCTCTGAGCTGTTAGCAGAGAGACTGATGTGGGGCTTGAACTCATGAACCATGAGATCATGACCTGAGCCGAAGTTGGACGCTTAAACAATTGAGCTACCCAGGTGCCCCAAATGTAACCTTCTTTGAAGAAAGGAATTGGATATAAGGATGTGTGTGTGTGTGTGTGTGTAAAACATGTGCTAGAATTATCTATATATACTTAAAAAATCACTAAAGCAAGAAGCATACAAATCACTGGAAGGAGGTGATTTGCCAGTTTCCTTGGAAATCATGTAAGTAAGATACCTTTTAAAAACCAATTATTTTGAAGTATAATATACAAACAAAAAGGTACATATACCATGAGGTCATACCTTATTGAATTTTCACAACTGAACATACATATATAATCAGTAGATAAAAAATTATCTTTTCACTAAATGGTGCACATTGCTTGGATAACTATATGGAAAAAATGTATCTTGACCCCTATCTGTTACCACATACAATAGATTCCAGCTGGATTGCAGATCTATACAGGAATACTAAACAAAGGAAGAAAACATTGGAGAACATTTTTGAGACAGATTTAAGAATGAAGTTCTTAAAGAGGGCGCAAAAATGTTACTAATTAAGGAAAAATTAATTAATTTACCATAAAATGAATAAATTTCTGTTAATCAAAACATACCATTAAGAGAGTGAAACTTAAGGTACTTTTTCAGATACAATTTTCATAGAAACCAGAAAACAACAGTTTTGTAAGGAACCCTACAGCTATTCACACTTCTTTATATTTAGAAGAGTCTTGATGTTTCCAGTTAGGCACCTAGAATTCCCCAAAGTACTAAAAAGACACTCCTCCAGGTGGGGTTGGATGGGGGCCCCAAGTCTACCGCCCCCTTCTGGTATCAGGAGACACTGCACAGATACTGGAAGGTAACTGGGATGACCAGGTCAAGTAGGGATCTACACTAGACCTTGCTGGGCTTGAAATTTACCAAGGTCCAAATGAGCCCCTGCGACTGTTGCCCTGTGGTTTGCTTTGACAGCGATGGGCTCACCTGAACGCTCACGCTGCCCTGGAGTTTGAGCTGCAGCTTGATCATGTCTACTTCGGCTGAGGAACACAGCTGCCGGAGCTCGGCCACCTTCTTACTCATCTCGTCAATGGCTACTTCGATGGGGTTCAGGTCGGTGTGGTGCTGGTACATGACGGGGATCCGCTTCTTCACATAAGGGAAGCAGTGTATTGCTGTGGAGGAACGAGTCCCAGAAATGATGCTGCAGCTTGTATCGTCTTTACTACTATTGAGGTAGAAGTACTTATTATTCCCATTTTATAGATAAGGAACCCAAAGCTTGCTAAAGTCACATGCCAGGGTTTCGTGGAACCACAGCACTGTCTTCCTTTATCACTGCGCATGTTTAATGACAGGTTGTATGGTGCAAAGTCAAGAGAGTTGGGTCTTTTTGTGTATGTTTGAAGAAATTACTATCATTTCCTGCTCAGTTTTCTTAACCATAAATGCCTTACCTTCCTTGGAAGTTGTGAGATCTGAAAGACTAGTAGGTGTAAGAGGGCTTTGAAAACATTAAGAACGGTACAGAGTTTTGAGATATCAACAGACCAGATTTTAAGTCCAGAAAATAGTTCCATAAACATATCCTTGAGAAAATTCACTTCTCTAGAGAATTTTGAATTACATGCTTGAATTTGCACAAATCAGAGAAATCAGTGAAAAATAACAAGTGAGAACATATTTCCAAGTATTTTATAAACCAGATATTCAGGCTGTTGAAGTCACACTAATCATAAAGATATTTTGAAACAGAAGTGAATAAAAAACAGAAATAAGAATATTTATGTTTTCTTATACTTTTTTCTCCCCTACAAAAAAACCAACCAATAGTATTGTTTTCACTTATCTTAATAAGAAGCCTGAACGTATCAACAAAATGAATAGAAAAACAGCCAGTTCTAATTTGGGTCTGTTTTAAATTTCTACCTTTTTGCTTTACATGGCATATAAATATCTCTAATATCTTTATTTAATATATATGTATGAATAGACATGAATATAAATGCTTAAAAGCTAATTTTATTTTTTAACAAGCCAAAGTAAGACGGGAATGTTACACTTGGATCATTGCTGTTTAGTAAGTGGCTAGGGAGAGTTTACTTAGAAAGGCCTCAGTGAGAAAACAGGGCCAGCACCATGCAGCACAGAGTCCAGGTGGGTCACCCAAAGTCTGCACAAAGCGGGAGGTGTTCAGCCTGCCGCAGCCTCAAGTCACACCCTGACAGGCCTGTTCTAGTCCCTCAATGTTTTATCGATCACAGACCAAAGGTCTGTGTCTCCTATTTCTTTTGCATTCCTTGTGGATGGTTTTTAAGTGGCAGCAGTGGGATTGATCAATCCTCTTGGAACCTGACGCTTCTTTGGTAGCGTGGTAAGACCTGGGCCTCGCTGCTCTCCAGCCGGGGAGCCAGAGGTGCACCCGGGGGTGGACAGAAAGCGCTTTACAGACTGCCACTGCACTGTCATGAGTAAGAAGTGCCGTGGAAGCGTTTCATGAGGCTAACAGTGGTGTCAAAACACAGGTGATTAGCGTAATCACAGTTATTTTTGAGTATTTCCGAGAGAACAGTTAATTCCACGGATGTCTGTGAGATGTATGCGGACTATACGGATTTCATTCAGCGTAAAAGTCCTGAGTCTTGCGATGGTAAGTGGAGACTTAGAGAAGCAAGGGAGAGTATAATGATACAGAAAACTCAGAGCCTGTGCATGAGCCCACCAGGTCCATGTGAGCTGGGATCCCCCTGCCTTCCTTGCTGGTCCCATCTTTCTTCCTCTCCCTCAGACTCACTCAGCTCCAGCCATGCCGGCCTGCTGGTTGTCCCCTGAATGTGCTGGGCACAAGCACCCCCACCCATTGGCTTTTGCCCAGACAGCTCCTTCTTCCTCCAGATGTTTGCGTGGCCTACTCCCTCACCTCCTTCAAGTCTGGACTAAAGTGTCACCTCCTCAAGTGAGGCCCCTCTGGGCTACTCCATTTTAAATTGCAACCCTACCCCTTCAGTCCCACCTTTCTGATCTCCTTTTGCTTTTGTCCAGAACAAGTATTACCTTCCAACACAGGTATGTTTACCCATTATGTTTACTGGTTATTATCTGTCTCCTTCTGCTAGAAGGAGACTGCCTAATGCAGACGTGTGTGTTTTGTTACAAAGCCAGGATGGAATACTGCCTGTGCTCCACAAATGTTGTGGAATCAATTAATGCATTAGTGTCCAAATGGCTAAATGAAAGAGCAAAGTGGCCTGGAGGGTGGAAGGTTAGGTGACTGACTGAGTGAAGCATCACATTACTATAAAATGGCCGGACCTCATGCCGTGCGGCCTTTCAGGAAGGAAGGTGAGGAAGAAGGGGCTTAGGGGCATGGGTGCCTATACAGCCTGGTGAGACTGAATAGAAGGTGAAGAGCAGGAGAATATTTCTCCCCTGAGTGGGAGTCTGGGCAGGATTTGGAAGACTCTGGAATAGTGATTGGGAAGAAGCTCCATGGCAGGAGTTCCATGACAGGAAGAGAGGAGGGGGTTAAGTTAGGAGGCAGGCTCAGAAATTTACACAGAAGCGGTGTGGAGGTTTTCCTGGTTTTCCAAATGATCCCACAATTGCAGCAAACTGACTGACCTACCCAGGGAAGTGAGCCTTTGCCGGGTTCAGAGGGCAGGCAGGGCCGGGGCTCCCCCACAACTTGAATGGTCAAAGGTCTGGTTTGAAGGAAAGCAATGGAAGAAGAGCCTGAAGGATTAATAACATAGGGGAAAACTCTCAAGTTCAAAGTCTTTGGAATATCCTGGTCTGTGTGCCTGTAAAGGTTGATACGGAGCTCACGTGTTTTTAGTAGCATTTTTACAACCCTTTCTCTAAATCTTTATGCTGCCCAGAAACTATCCTTTTGATATTTGGAGATCTTTCAGAGTGAAAACTATACCTTTTTTGGGTATTTTGTTGTACTGTAATCCCCTTTGGCTCATTAGCAACCTCAAAAGGCAAGGGGACCACTGGTGGATAAGATCCAGTGAAATAAAGTACATTCTTGCCCCTCCTGGGTATCATTTATGATGTTCTTCAACACAAGATGGATAGTGTAAGTCTATCCATTTTACAGATGGGGAAACTAAGGCATAGAGAGAGGTTAGGTGACTTGCCCGGGATCACAGTGAGCACTGCCTTGGGTCTGCAGGGCGAGGCCCGGGCTCTGTACTGCCCATACTTTCCCATCCCCACAGATGAGCTGACACCCCTGTGTTAACTCTGCCTCTCTCTGCAGCGGTGATACTCTGTCTCCTCTGTTCCGGCAGGTACAGAGCTTTGCTCTTGTTCTCTAGCTGATCAAAAACATTTCTGTGACAAAATGATAAACTGTGACCCTGAAGGAAATCTGGCCAGGGAAAACACTGTTTCTGAATCGATAATGCTCCTGAGCAGAATAATCCTAATAAAAAATCCTGACCCCGACTCATCAGGGAACTGGGTTTATTTTAAGCGCAGTGCTTAAACTGGAGCGGCACCAGAGTCACCTGGGGGGGGCTTGTTCAACACAACTAGCTGGGCCCCACGCCCAGAGTTTCTGATTCAGCAGGGCTGGGCGGGGCCCACAAATCTGAATTTCTCCCATTCCCAGATGATGCTTATGCTGCAGGTCCAGGAACAGTGTGATAAGCACGGACTTAAGGTCATGACTGTAGAGATAAATGCCCCAAGCTGGCATAGTGACCCCACCTAGAAATGTAGTTATCTTGTCTAAGAAGAAGAATTTGCTACTGTGTCCATGAGAAAAACAACTCCTCTCCCTATGGGGAGGGACTACCATTTTTGAGGACAATACTGTTTGAATTTCACGTGTTATCATTACTCTAAAAGTAGTAGGGGCTCTTTCTTTAAGAAAGCAGGAGGTTTTTTTGTTTTTTTAATTTTAACTTTTATCTCAGTTCCTTCCTAGGAAGGGTGAAGAATTCTCTGTAATATGCTGTTCTGAGCTATTTTACAATGAGTCATGTTCTTTCTTTGGTAATAGCTTTACTGAGATACAGACTCATCCACTGAAAGTGTCCAGTTCAGTGGTGAGAATGGAGCCCATGTGAAATGTGGCATCTTAACAGGGGTCCTTTCACTCATCATCACACTGTTCCCTATTATTGCCTGGCAACATCAGCTTCTAGACAGAGCAATGGACACCTTCCTGGTTCTACTGAACTATCACTCTTTGAAACAGCGGATGTAGACACACCTGGCTTTCTGAGCAGACCTCTCACCGACTTTTTTTGAGGTCAAGAAAGTGTTCTATTTTAGGTTACCCTAGTCACGCTGCTGACCCCAACCCAAGAGTGGACAAGGTCAGGTTCCCTCAGAGAAGGTAAGAGTCTACACTGTCAGGAACTAGGAAATGATGCAAAACACATTTCTGAGAATGGGTTATCAATGGCTAACCAGTGTCCAAGGATCTATTAAAGCTCCTGTCACAGCTGAACGGAGAGCCTCTGAAGGCAGTGAGCTTCCTGCTAGGGCCGGTATCCAAACTGAGGTTGGCCAGCCACTCTCTGAGATGAGACACAAGGGATCCAACCTCATATCCTATTTATTCACTCAGTCTAAAATCCCTGACCAGGTTCAGGCCAGGAACTGTGTGAGAAAGACATGTAGGGGTCTCTTCCTGTGAAGGAGACACAGAACTGTGTGCAGGGGCTCTTGAGGCCCTGGGCCTGGAGAGGGGTTTGCATGGGTTTCAGAAGGTGTCTGTAAGTCACCTGAAATTGTGTGAAAAAGCTCTCTGAGGAGATAAGGGTCCACTGGTTTCATCAGATTCTAAAAAAGGGTCAGTGACTTGACTTCAGGTATGAACTTCTGGTTGAGCAGAAGAAGAAAATGTTAACAGATAAATAGAAAAATGTCAGGAGTATTCAAAAGTAAGCATTAGATAAATGTTAAAATGAAATAGATATCTGGGGAAAGTTAACTAAGCCTGAAGGGCCCTTCCTTCTAGAAGCTTCTGGATCCCTTCCAGAGAATTCTTTACCTCGGTGTCCAGGCTAATGTCTGTATGGGATTCTGGAAGGTATTATGCTAAGCGAAATAAGTCAGTTAGAAAAAGAGATCATATGATTTCACTCCTAAGTGGAATTTGAGAAACTCAACAGATGAACACAGGGGAAGGGAAGGAAAAATAAGATGAAAACAGAGAGGGAGACAAACTATAAGACACTCTTAAATACAGAGAACAAGCTGAGGGTTGCTGGAGGGGGTGGGGTAAATGGGTGACGGACATTAAGGAGGACACTTGTTGGGATCAGCACTGGGTGTCATATGAGATGAATCACTGGGCTCTACTCCTGAAGCCAAGACTACACTGTATGTTATTTTAACTCGAAAATAAATTAATAAAAAAAGAAAAGCAAAGCAAAGCAAAGAAAAGAAAAGAAAAGAAAGGAAAAGAAAAGAAAGGAAAAGAAAAAAGAAAAGGGGAAAGGAAAGGAAAGGAAAGGAAAGGAAAGGAAAGGAAAGAAGAAAAGAAAAGAAAAGAAAAGAAAAGAAAAGAAAAGAAAAGAGAAGAAAAAAGAAAAGAAGCGAAGAGAAGCCAGGGCAACGGTACCTGTCAATATGGTTCGCCGTTTGCACTGCTCCTCAACCCCGCCCTGCCTTTTCCCGGTCTGAGTGAAGGGCATCTCAAACATGAAGCGGCGAATGTTATGAGATCTCTCAAATTCCGTTTTCCTTTCTTGCAATTCTTTTTCATCGAAGAATGGAATCACGTGAGTCACCTGGATGTATGCATACTTGGAATCCAGATCCTTAGGGTTGACCTTTAAGGGAATAAACAAAAGGGGAGATTGGTGCTATTTGACGGACTCTTTCAAAGCATCCCTAAGCTTGTCTTTCCACTTCTTATTAATACAAGATTTGGAAAAGTTTAGAAAAGTGGGAAAAAAAATAGTACAACAAACACCCACACACCCACCACTTAGAACAATTGCTAATGCTTTGTTCAAGCACACACACACACACACACACACACGCATACGTGGACGCACACTTACACATGTACGTATAGACTTTTTGTTGTTGTTGTTGTTGTTGTTGAACCATTTCAAAGTAAGTGGTATCCATCATGGCACTTCCACCAGCATCTCTTAAACAGGAGGACATTCTCCTCCATGACCATAATGTATATCATACCCAATAAAACTAACTTAATTCAACACCCAGTCCGTTAAAGTTTCTCAAATGTCCCCAGAATGTTATTTATCACTATTTGTGTTTGAACCAGAATCTAATAAACGATCATATTTAATCTAATATTCTCCACTTTTTTTTTTCTGACACTGAATTTTTTTTAAGACATCATGTTAGTTTTCTTGCTGAGTGACTCCCCGTCTGGATTCTCCTGCTGGCTTCCTGAACTGCATTTTTACATATTTGGCTTAGAGAGAAAAATGTTTATTTTAGTAATAATGTTTAATACCTAGAACCTCAAATTATAATTAATCCACAGATTATATGTAAATAGAAGTGGACGAATTAATACAGGTACAGACTAGTCTAAGACTAATCTAACCATAAGTTTAGCTCCTGATTAACTCAGCACATAAACGCTTTTAAAACTGCATTGCTACAATTCAATTAGCAGTGCTCTAACATCTGTGACGTGCTAGATAGAACATTAAACATAGATATTTCCCATACAAGCCCAATAGCTAATATATTAGGGAGACAAATGAATTTTGCACAAATGAATTGTATTTAAGCTTGTAGAGCAATAAAAGGGGAAGGGTGTGAAAGAAATGAGGGCAAAGAATTTGGAGACAATTCTGGAACTGGGACTGACAAATAAATATGCCAAGAAGGTTTTGCTAAAAGCCTCTAGTTATCATGCGCCACTGTCCTCTCAACAGGAATGTTTGTGAAGAAAAATGAAAAATGGGTATGGACGTGCCTAAAACTTTGGAAGTTAAGAAAATACATTAAGTCATGAGTTATTAACTTCTATTTTAGAAATAGCCATCCGGCCAGTCGCTACAACTGTGTTCAAACCTATCAGGGGCGCCTGGGTGGCGCAGTCGGTTAAGCGTCCGACTTCAGCCAGGTCACGATCTCGCGGTCCGTGAGTTCGAGCCCCGCGTCGGGCTCTGGGCTGATGGCTCAGAGCCTGGAGCTGTTTCCGATTCTGTGTCTCCCTCTCTCTCTGCCCCTCCCCCGTTCATGCTCTGTCTCTCTCTGTCCCAAAAATAAATAAACGTTGAAAAAAAAAAAAATTTTAAAACCTATGAAATGTGACTCTCCTTAGCAGAAGCAATGTAAAAGCAGTGGAAATGCACATGCTTGCCTAGTTCTCAGTGGTATTTCCCTAGTTGTCATTTCCGAAGTTGTACGTGCGAAACAGGAGCAATGGAGGACCGGTGTTTGGGGGAAGGGAAGAAGGTCGGGAAGGTGTTCCAGCTGCTACAAGGACAGCGGATTGAGGGGGAAGAAGAATGCACATGAGGGTCCTGAGGAGAGGTTGTCACGTTGAAGCCACAGCTTGACACAGACAAAGGTTTCAGTTTCAGAGAAAGAGGCAAATTGGACCTGGGTAGTTCAGTTTAGGAAAAAAGTAGGCCTTCAAAAGGTCGTGTTAAGGGTTCTGGTTAAAAACAGACCAACAACGTGTGTTTATCCCTTTCCTTCACGCAACTCTCTGGTATAGAATTCACCTGTGAGGACCAAGGAAAGAGGGAAGAAGACAGCAGTGGGTGAGAGAGTTTAATGAATTTCTGGAAGGCAGGTGCAAGGAGGTGTGCTACCCAACGTGGCAGAGACACCGTTTTCCCACGCAAGTGGGGCCAAGGAAGGTTTCTGAGGAAAACGGCACCCGGTGATGACAGAGGTTCTAATCTAAGTTCCCACAGAGGGATAACCAGTGAGTCAGGGTATCTCTCTGAGGCTTGCTGCTATGGACTGAACGTCTGTCCCCTCCAAATTCATAGGGTGAAATCATTTTTTTTTAAAGATTACTTATTTATTTTGAGAGACAGAGAGTGAGAGAGCACAAGTGGAGGACGGGCAGAGAGAGAAGGAGGGGAGAGAATCCCAAACAGGCTCTGCACCACCAGCACAGAGCTGCACAGAGTCCACCATCAGCACAGAGCCCAACTCGGGGCTCAAACTCACGAACCGTGAGATGGTGACCTGAGCTGAACCAAGAGTCAGATGCCTGACCAGCTGGGTCACCTAGGCTCCCCTCATAGGGTGAAATCTTAACCTCCAGTGTGATGGCACTGAGGCAGGAGGTGACCAGGTCATGAGGGCAGAGCCCCCACGAATGGGATTCATGCCCTTCTAACAGGGGCCCCACAGAGACCCCTCACCCCCTCAACCATGTGAGGACACAGGGAGGAGATACTCATCTGTGAACCAGGAAGGAGGACCTCACCAGACACAGAAACTGCTGACGTCTTGACCTAGGTTTTCCCAACCACCATAACTATGAGAAATTCGTGTTGTTGATAAGCTGCTCAGTCTGCGGTGTTTGTTACATCAGCCCGAATGCACTGATGCCCATAGGGGACCAGCAATAGGATTCGGGTGGCCAGGAGAGGTGTGGGGTGGAAATCAGGGTGAGCATCAAAGTCTATTCGGAGTGGTGAGGCCCCAGGTTCCCTTCCATCATCCCTGCTGCACAAGAGAGGAGAGGTTGTTCCTTAGAGGAAGTGGTCTGGAAAAACAGGTCCCACATTCAGCCCACAGGCTGAATAATCAATCAATACAATATCATGACTATGAAACATTTCCAAACATGGTCATACCTTGCCAGAATCCTGTATCATTTTCACATTTTCAGAACCAAATTTATCTGAGTAAAGTTTAAGGAGTCTCTGGGAAATTTCTGACAGAGGCGTGAGTTTGGGTTCTTTGTAAATATACTCTTTTCCATCTTCATCTTCAAAGAATCCCTGTGACATAAAGCACAATTAGAGCTGTTCCCAGGTATAGCCCCAGGCTTACCACCCAGGAAGGGTTCTTGTGTTATAGGGGTTAAAAAAAAAAAAAAGGTGGGAGGGAATGATTCTAAAATAAAGTCCTACTTAAACAGGCTCTCTGAATAGGAAGGAAAATGATAATAACGTGAAATCAGGTTGCAAAGATAAAAGAAAACACAAAACTGCAAACTCATTCAAGAATGTTGAGTGAAATGAAAGATTGGGGACTTGAGACTGTTCTCTCATGATCTAATGATGGGATTCAAGCCTGTTTCACATTCCCAAGAAGAAGAGCTCACTATGAAATGATTCGGCAGGAAATGTACACACCTCACATCTCATGCCTCCCCCATTTTCACAGGATTTTACGGCATAAACAGAAACATTCCAGTCTGGAGCAGCTCTGGCAAACGTTATGGCAAACGTTACCTGAAGTTTGTATAAATTCTATTTTGCTTTACTTAGGAGAAAAATATGAAAGGGCTGGAGCATGGCATCAGCAAAGAATTTCATGATCACCAGTTGATTATCATGTGGTTTAGCACCAATCATGTCTGCTGAACACAGCAAGGCTTAGAATTGCATGGGAAGTGAAAAAGGTTGAAAATTTTAAAGTCCAGGTTGGGGTTAATACTTGAAATTAAAAAAAAAAAAAAGTTTCTCGTCTAAAAATAAAAGAGAAAATGGTGCAAAAAACACAGTATATTAAAAAAAAATGCAGGCTAACATGAGACAAATAACACCCACATCAAACTAGTGTAGATGCAGTAATTTCACTACATTACTTGCTTTTTAAGCATTTACTGTAATTACCTCCACATCTGTTTCACTGTCTGTAAACTGGTATTGCTATAAAGTTATAAAAGACAATAACAGGATAAGTTGAAGGTTATATAGTGCTCACAGAAAACCACACACCCTAAATAAATGGATTATAATTTATATCATTTAATCATGTTAGAGACTTTGGAGGTTAAACTTTCAGTTAAATTTAAATGAACCCTTTTATACAGGGTTTCTGAAATATTACAACAGTAAATATACTTGTGGAGATATTATATTACAAAATAGAGAGATGCACAGGGAACAAAGGAAACCAGAAAGTCTTAATTTTGATTTTAAAACATGCAGTGTAGATGTGTAAGGAAACAAGTGATTTATTTCTGTAAATGGAATAAAATGTTAATTTTTTTTTTTTTTTTGGAGTTTGTAATGATTGGACAGATATACATACAGACTTGAAAAGGAAACTTGCAAGTCACACGGAAGTACCAAAGATGCCACTAAAAATGTCTTATGGAGGGAGAACTTACCGCTGCCTTAAGAAAGTAATAAAGAAAAGACAGGAAGAAAGAAAAAAAGCAGAAAGTTTACTACTGAGGAAGATAAGAACCATACTAAATATGACAAATTCATCAAATTAGCATTTATAGAAAACAGAACACTTACAAAATACAACTTTATAGAATTAAAAAACAAAAGACCCCAAGGGTTTAGAAGGACGGTCTGCGGAACAGAGAGGAGCCTCACCTGTCCAAAGAAGGCCACTCGGAAATATGTCCCCAGGAGCCTGCGGCCAGAGTGCATGACCTCAGTTACTTTGCTGTAGGCCCGGTGTAGTGTATCATACAGATGGGCTAGCCTCTGGAAAACAGGACAAAATACCCATTTCTTCCCACTTGTAACTAGTAGGATCAATTGTAAAATAATTAAATGAGAATGAATAAGTAAAAATTCCTTGGACTTGAGTAAAAGAAACAAAAACAAACAAACAAAAAACCAAAAGACCAAAAACCAAAAACCAATGGTAATGCACATTTTTTCGATTACAATGTTTTCTACCCAGAAAGCCACCTCGCGTACCAAGGACCCATCGAATCTCCACATTGTGGTAAGCAACTTGTTTTCAAGTTAATGTGACATGTTGGAGATGGTAGAGTCCTACGATGACATCTTTAGTCTCTGCTTTTCCTACTTTCTTTGATAAGCTCAAACAAGCTGGACAATTCTCCACCCCGTACCCCCCCAGCCCAGGAAGGATGACAGGGACACCGGCTTTCCATGCAGGGGAGCAAGGAAGAGCTCTGAGGAAGAAGGCACCTGATGATCATAAAACTCTGTTCTTGGCAACCTTTCAAAAGTAGAGTGCCACAGTTACCAATCCTTGTTTTTTGAGATTTGGTGTTGCATCATGGCTCTGAGGGTGGTGACCTCCAGCATCACACAGAGGGTCAGAGGCCACATGGTCATCTCTGACTGGGGTCTGCTTGCTCTCTTTGCATACAAGAAGGTCTGGGTGTATGTGTCGTCCCACCGTCCTCTCAAAGAGGAAGAAACAAACCACTCTGATACCTCAAAATCTCTCCGCTTCTCATAAATGGGGATGATGAGTTTATAGATGTCAGCGATTAGCTCATAGCGTTCAGCCTTCCAGAGTCCATCTGCACACTGCTCTAGAAGCTCCATGAGCACATCCTGATCAAAGAAAAAGGCCACCGGCCAGAGAACAGTGTTACGGGAAACATGACAGCGTATTCTTTGCAGAATGCTTAACCGGTTAACAGGGTTAGGAAGAAAATTTCAAAACACATAATATTTCTAAACACTAACTTCCACACTTGTTATAGCTCATCACTATGCTCTTTTTCTAAAAAAATCTTTTATGTTTATTTTTGAGAGAGAGAGAAAGAGTGCGAGCAGAGGAGGGGTAGAGAGAGAGGGGGACAGAGGATCCGAAGCGGGCTCTGCACTGACAGCAGAAAGCCTGATGTGGGGTTCGAACTCACAAAAAGTGAGATCATGACCTGAGCTGAAGTTGGATGCTTAACTGACTGAGCCCCCCAGGTGCCCCCACTATGTTCTTTAATGAGCCATTTTTCAGTCATTTACAAGCAGAAATGCAGGATCACAGTGTATGACCGTGTAATAGTTAATACCATGGGAAAAACTGACATTGATCACTTCACACAGTCTCTCAATTTTTGTTGAGTTCTCTTTTTATAATTAGAATTTCAATTTTTTTCCTTTCTGAGAAACAATGACAATGCTGAAACACAAAGTTATTTAACTGTGGCTTTAAACCCAATTAGACACCTCAGAGCAATTTAGTAATGGCACGTAGTGGGCATGATGCCTGCCACACCAACATCGTTTCCTCCTTTCCTTGGAAGTTTCTACCTACTGGAGTTTGGGTAGTCAGCCCACCTCTATTAAAGTCCTTGAACTTTGAAGGAAGCTAACACTTGCCATGACACAAGGGCTGGGGCATGTGGCTCAGGTGTAAACTAATCAGCATAAATCTATTTCCTGGCTACACTGTTTCATTTTAAATATGTTTTTTTAATGTTTATTTCTGAGAGAGAGAGAGAGAGAGAGAGAGAGAGAAAGAGAGAGAGAGAGAGCAGGGTAGGGTAGAGAGAGGGAGACACAGAATTTGAAGCAGGTTCCAGGCTCTGAGCTGTCAGCACAGAGCCTGACGTGGGGCTCGAACTCAGTGACAGTGAGATCATGACCTGAGCCGAAGTCGGACACTTAACCGACTCAGCCACCCAGGCGCCCCTTGGCCACACTGTTTCCAAAGTGGACATGGGACCTAAACAGACCAATCAGGGTGAATCTTAGGACTGAAGTGAGAGAAGTTTTCTCACCAGCCCAGACAGGAGAGGCGGCAGGGAACATGACAGGGGCTGACATCCATTTCATGGCCAACCAGGGGCCCGTCTGCCTTAGTAACAGAGTGGAGAGCTCCCCCTCCCTCCCAAAACAACTATGTCATAGATAACTCTGTAAAACATTTGCATCGATTGCTGTCAATCTCTCTGTAATTTCCTAATGGAAGACAATTTACTTGATCTTTATTATTTAAGCCCATTTGAGTGGGGTTTCATGAACGATGTTGAGCAAATTTTCATATGCTTATCTGTCATCTGTATAGCTTTGGCAAAGTGTCTATTCAAATCTTTGACTCATTTTTCCACTGGGTTATTATTATTGACTTTTGAGAGTTCTTTACATATTTTGCATAAAAGTCCTTTACCAGACATGTCTGTACTTTTCTCCCAATCTGTAGTTTGTGTCTGGAATTTCTGATCAGTGTCTTTTGAAGAGCAGAGGTTTCTAATTCTGATGAAGTTCAATGTATCAAGTTATTCTTTTCTGGATTGTGACATATTATATTGAAGAAATTTCTAACACAAGTTGGCAAAGATTTTCTCCTATGTTTTCTTCCAGAAGTTTAATAGTTTCACATGTAAGTTTATGATCCATGAAGTAATTTCTCAATATAGTATAAAGTATGGATCAATTTTTTTATACAAATGTCCTATTGTTCCAACACCATTTGATGAAGACTACTATCCTTTCTTCATTGAATTGCCTTTGAATCCTTATCAAAAGTCAACTGAACTGTATGTGTGTGAATCTATTTCTGGTTTCCCTATTTTGTTCCATTGATAGAGGTGTCCATCCTTGTGCCATTCAATACCACAGTTTTGATTACTACTACAGCTTTAGAGAAGGGTGTCTCCACAGTGACAGTAATGATATTTTGAGCCACACAATTCCTTGTTCTGGGGGTCTGTCCTGTGCACTACAGAATCTATGGCAACATCCAAAGCCTCTGCCTACTAGATGCCAGTAGCAGTACCCTCTCCTTTCCCCCTTTCCCCTAAATGTGACATTAAAAACGTTTCTAGCTACAAATTACCAAAAGTCCCCTGGGAGATGGGGACAAAATGATCCCAATTGAGAATTAATGCTAATTTATAATAACCTTAAAAGTCAGATAGTATGACTCGTTGAATTTTTTCAAAACTGTTGTGGCTAGTCTCTTCCTTTGCTTTTCCATAGACATTTTGAATTCATTTTGTTAATTTCTACCAAAACTCCAGATGGGAGTTTGATCAGAACTGCTCTGAATCCATAAATCAGTTTAGGGAGAATTGATACCTTAACAATATGGAATCTTCCACTCCATATATTTAGGTCTTTCATTTTTTTCATCACTGTTTTGTAGTGTTTAGCATAGAAACCTATATAGATTTATATCTAAGTTTTTGATGTCATTATAAATAGTAATGTTTTTTAATTTTGAGGGTTTCTTTCAAGGAAAGTGCTTTACTGAGTAAGATTTAAAGTCATCCAGTACACCTGTTTGTAGGAATAATATAAAACAATCACTGATAGGTGAAACCATGGTATAAGAATCTCTAAACGTGAAAAAGGTTGAATGCTTTTTGAATATTGATTTTGTATCCTGTTATCTTGTTAAACCCAATGTTAGTAATTTTTTTTGTAAATTCTTTGGGATTTTCTCTGTCACAAAGACAACCGTATCTAATATGAATACAGGCAGTTTTATTTCTTTTTCTTGCCTTATTGCACTGGCTAGGACATCCAGCACGATGTTGAATAGGAGTGTTGCAAAAGCAGATATTCTTGTTTTGTTTCCAATTTTAGGGAAAAGCACTCAGTCTTTCACCACTAAGTATAATGTTAGCTGCCGGCTTTTTGCAGATAATCTTTTTTATTTTTATTTTTGAGAGAGACAGGGACAGAGTGCGAGCTGGGGAGGGGCAGAGAGAGAGAGGGAGACACAGAATCCAAAGCAGGCCCCAAGCTCTGAGCTGTCAGGACAGAGCCTGAAGTGGGGCTCAAACCCATGGACGGTGAGATCATGACCTGAGCTGAAGTTGGCTGCTTAACCGACTGAACCACCCAGGTGCCCTGTAGATAATCCTTTTTAGGTTGAGGAAGTTCTTTTCTCTTATTAGTTTTGTTGTTTCTTTTTAGGCCATGAATGGATGTTGAATTTTTTCAAATGATTTATCCACATCTATTGAGATGGTCATACAGTTTTCTTTATTTATTCTGTTAATATAGTGAATTATATTGATTGGTTTTCCAATATTGAGCCAACAGTGCAATCCTAGGGCAAAGCCCACTTGGTCATGCTTTATTTTTCTTGTTTCTATATTGCTAGATTAAATTTGCTAATCTATCTCTTAAGGCCAGTTGCCTTTACACATGTTTGTACCCTTTATTATACTGTAAACGAAGGGTAGGACCTATGGTTTTCACTAGTAATCTAATGTTTCACTTCAGGCCTAATGCCAACAGTTAACAGACCCAAAGAAAATAAATACATTTAAAGTAGTTGTGAATCAATTTACCAGAAAGTAATGTCGGACTTAAAAAAAAAAATCTTTAAAGCAAGACATTTACCTCTTCTGTCATGTTCACAACATACAAATCGTAAAACTGTCAAATCGTGAACTTCACAAATTGTGAAACTCGGAGCCAGTGCTTATAAAGAGGTATACCAGTTGCCTCAAACTTTTGTTGCAGGTCTTTTAACTGCAAACATTAAATATTGTCTAGTAACTACCGTACTAGTACTAGTATGTAATAATATGTTACTACATAGAAACAGCTATAGACAAAGAAGAAATCAGAAAAGGTTCTAACTCCCTCTCTTCCCCTTGTGCATTAGAGTTGCACAATAGAGTTTTTGGGTAATCTCCTGTACCAAATTCCCCAGACTGGGAGACTAAGATTTGAATAGTGTTCTTACTCCTGTTTAGTCAAACTGGAAACATACGGAAAATTTAATAACGATGAAACCTGAATTCAAGTAGCATATCAATGGACAGCTGAGTTAATGATGGTAAAATCTGTCATATTTGGTTAAAAAAGATGGACTTCGGGGCACCTGGGTGGCGCAGTCGGTTAAGCGTCCGACTTCAGCCAGGTCACGATCTCGCGGTCCGGGAGTTCGAGCCCCGCGTCAGGCTCTGGGCTGATGGCTCAGAGCCTGGAGCCTGTTTCCGATTCTGTGTCTCCCTCTCTCTCTGCCCCTCCCCCGTTCATGCTCTGTCTCTCTCTGTCCCCAAAATAAATAAACGTTGAAAAAAAAAAATTAAAAAAGATGGACTTCAACCAGGGAAACTCTCTAGAATGGTTGGAAAATGGGAAAGTTTGATAAAGTGAATAGAGCTTAGTAAATAATTGAAGTAAGTATCACAATCTGATGGCAACTGGCAATTAGAAAATAACATGCCATTGGGGCGCCTGGGTGGCTCAGTCGGTTGAGCGACTAACTTTGGCTCAGGTCATGATCTCACAGTTTGTGAGTTCCAGTCCCGCGTTGGGCTCTGTGCTGACAGCTCAGAGCCTGGAGCCTGCTTCAGATTCTGTGTCTCCCTCTCTCTCCGCACCTCCCCCACTCATGCTCTGTTTCTGTCTCAGAAATAAATAAACATTTAAAAAAATTAAAAAAAAAAAAGAAAATAACGTGCCATCAATTTTTTATATGCTACTGGATGTTATTTTATCTTTTTTTTCTGATTCAGGAGGCAGATCTGTAGTTTATCACTCTGATATCAGTTATTATTACAAAGAAATGGTGATATGTACTATAAAAGCAAAGTCTGTATAGATTTTACTCAAAAACAAACTAAAAATGGCTTCTATAAAAAAAAGATAAGTCCTCTCATTAAAGTAGAGTGTGGATTACTGAACATCAAAGTTTAATTTAGTCAGGTAAATTATTCAAGCCAATGTCAAGTCTACAAATACCTAGACATTTATAGACATTTATAGACATAATATTTTGAGTAGGAATAACCAGTAAGAAAAAAAAAAGAAAAGAAAGAACCAGTAATCATTGATAGTTCATTTTGAGAGACCGTATGTCAATACAAAATTGTAGAGTCGTAGAAACTATGATGTCATAGTAATTAAACACTGGGACATATATGAGTAATATTCTCAATATAATTCCATGTATTAATTTACTTAGGATTCTCAGCAATCACAGCACCTGAAAACCAGAGCTAATCCAGACAATGGCTGGACAGTGATGACCTTGAAAGGTGGTTATACAGAAAGCCTAATGGTTTTATCACCTCGCTTAAAATTTAAATGCCAAGATATATCTTCTAAATTGCCAATCCACGCAAAGAAGTGTAAGTAATTACTGGTTGGAAAAAAAATCCTCAATGAACTTAATGCATCTGGAAAGCTCACTTTTTATGTTATTAGACTGACCTTAAGAAGATCTCAGTACCCTAAGCTCATAAGCCACTGAGACAGCTGTTTAAAATGTAATTAGCCAGTTCCGTTTTTAAGTGTGCCATAGCAATGCAACTGAGGTCACCGAGGACCTGTCTGTCTGTGGAATTAGCACACTAATGCTGTGTATGGGGGTGTGTGTGCACAAAAAAGCCTATAGTAGCCTGTGTATGTGCAGTGTATTTAAACATTTTCATTTAAATGTCACTTGTTCCATCTGGCATTAATTTAATCTAATCATAATTCTTATGAAACTAAATGTTGTCCCTATTATCTGCCATTTAGAAAGAAAGTAAATGCGTGACTGGGCTTGAGCAATGGCATACTTCATGGCTTAATTCACATCTCCACCATATTATTCTTCTCAAGTTAGAGTTGAGAATCCCTTACAGCAGAATAATCACTTGGGATGCTTGTTAAAATACAGATTCCCAAAATAAACAAACCAAAACCAAAACCCAAACCAAAACCAAACCAGATTTCAGACACCACACTCACCCACCGAATATGGGGATTAGCAGAGCAGGGGAGCTTGGGAATCTAAGTAATTTCTAACTAGGCACACTAAAATTTGAGGGCCACTGTACCAGATGAAGCTTTCTGAGGCAGGTACATCAGTTATACATCCTCAAGCTAACACATGGCACAGAGCTAGTTTATAGAATGAATCAATGTACGTAAATATAGAAATTTCCATGGGGAGCTTGAGCGGCTCAGCCAACCAAGCTGACTCTTAATTTTAGTTAAGCATCCAACTCTTCACTTTGGTTCGGGTCACGATCTCAATGTTCGGGAGTTTGAGCCCTGCATCAGGCTCTGTGCTGACAGCGTGGAGCCTGCTTGGGATTCTCTGTCTTCCTTTTCTCTGCCTCTCCCCTGCTCTCTCTCTCTCCCTCCCCCGCCCCCAAAATAAAATAAATTAAAAATTAGAAATTTCCAGGTCACAAAGAACTCAGACAACTTCTAGCTGAGACTGTAAGGGACTGTGGTTTTGGTGTTTCTCCTCAATGGGAAGAAAGCATCACACGCAGTCCAGTGTCCCGGGGCAGGAACCATACCTTGCTCACACTGCTATCTCCAGTACCCTGTTCAGTGCCAAGGAAGCTCGGTAAATATTTGCAAAATGAAGCGGGACATACACGTCCTGGTGTGAGCCAAGGGTAGAGCAATTAGACAAGCTGCATGGGTGAAGTTCACCAGTCACTACTGCAATGACCTGAAGGACTACAAAAGTGCCTCCACGGATATTGATTTTGGGGTTACAAAGAAATTTCAACAAGTGGGCAACTGGTCAGGATGAACTGTATTTTCTATTTCCCCTTCTAGAGTCCCTCTTGGCCCTGTCCTTCCTCGCTCTGTGCTTTGGGAGGTCAAAGCACCAGACCACTGGCCTGCATGCTGGGCTCCCTGTCCTCTGCTCCTGGCTGAGTTCAGAACATGGAAGGCTCAGTAGGAGCCTAGAGGGCAGGAGGAGAGGGAGGATGGGGTGGCTATGCACTTGCCCCTCTCTGCCAGGGTGCAGGACTGAGCTCACCCCTAAAATTTGTCAGGCGCCCCCTTCATGTGGTTTCTCTCCCCTCCCCTGGCCCACAGGGTGTCGGGTGGTAAGCTGGTTGTTGCTCACCTCAAGGGTACTGAGATATTACTTACTGGTTTCTCTATACCCTGTCCAAACTTTTCAAAATAGTCCCTTTATTAGCCTTTCTTCAATGTCCTGAGTATGCTACCTATTTCTTCATGGGATCCTGCATGAGGGATCCCCAAAACTTCACGGGCTGTGTAGAATTTTGACATCACAGGGGACTCGGAATTCTTCAATCTGCACGGACTCCAAATTGCATAACAGAATTGTAAACAGGATGGGATGTTTCTTTTTATCTAATCAAAAGCAGCTGGGAGGGAGTCTGCTCTTTAGATCAGAGTCCGGGAAGATGAACTGCGATCAATAAAAACCCATCTGTGGTCTGCTGCTAGGAGAACTGTGTATTTTTATGCAGCTCCATGAAAATCCTATTAGGAGAGCACGAGGCATTTAAGTACATCTAATAACACAGATTAAAAGGGCAATGATCTTTATTAAGCTATATGTTACACACCTATTCCCATCAGCTTTTCCCAAAACTCCTTCTGGGAGAGAAATGTTCAACTTTCTCTTTTTCTTGAAATGTCCTGATAGCCAAAGCAAAAATGTGTGTGGCAACTTCTGTTTTCCTGGCTTTTAGAACATGTTATTCTTGGGGTACCTGGGTGGCTCAGTCAGTAAAGCCTCCAGCTTCGGCTCAGGTCATGATCTCGCAGTTTGTGAGTTCAAGCCCCACGTCAGGCTCTGTGCTGATAGCTCAGAGCCTGGAGCCTGCTTCCGATTCTGTGTCTCTCTCTCTTTCTGCCCCTCCCCCACTCATGCTCTGTCTCTCTGTCTCTCTGTCTCTCTCTCAAGTAAACAAACATTAAAAAAAATTTGTTCAGAACATGTTATTCTTTCAACTCCCAGCTAGTTTCAGTCTTGATGTGCAGGGGTTGCACACGACTTTATAACCCCACCGAGTCATACCCTAATCATTATAGATGGTCACGTACTATGGACCTTGTTAAATATTTACCAACTTTATGCTTCAAGGACAGGGTGGAAAATCCATATTCTGGAAATAATTGATAAAGTTACCCCCTCATATGTTTAGTGATCAGACTGGATGCCATTCACAAATTTCCTCAGGAAAGCCTGCACATGATTTCCTAGGCTGATTCCCTCGCCAGCAGTGATTACTCCAGCCTGATAACTTAGTCAGATGGGCTGACCTGAGCTTCATTTATCATCCCCGAGGGACAGGTTACTGAGAACTGTTTACTTTCAACTCCATAGTTGTTCTTGGCATAGTTGCTTTCCTTACCAAATTCTAAACAAAATGCTGGACTCCAGAGGTCTGTTTAGGCACGGGGGACAAGGGTGTTTTCTGCAAGGAGACAATACATTCAAGCCTCTTCTCAGAGAAGAACCCAGTCAAACACCTTGAAGGAGGAGTTCAAAGTCAAGAGTGTGCAAGCCTTATTGCCTCAGTGACAGGTCGCACACTTCAGAGCAAAAATTAAAAATTACCTTTTGCCCAGGCATTTCAAGGTAGAGAGGCAGCTGAACTATTAACGCCATGTAATAACAGGCCTTTTTTTTGTTGTTGCTGTTTTTTTTTTTTTTTTTTTTAATCCTTCGGGCTACTCCGAAAACTTTATTGTGGTTAAAGTTATTTTAATATTTACATGTGAAATGCATTCAATATATTATCTTTCTTTTTCATGCTTACTTTTTAATTGAGAGGTTCATTTGAGACCAATTTAGGACAGTGGTTCTTAAACTCTGGGGGTTTAAGACCCCTTTATATATCATTGAAATTATTGAGAATTCCTTAAAAATGACTGAGAACTTTTATGTATATGGGTGTTATCTCTCAATATTTACATATATTATATGGACTGGAAACTGGAAAATACTAAAAGGTTTATTAATTTAATTAAAATAATAAACCTATGTTAATGAAAAAATAACATTTTTTATGAAAAAAATTTCACCCCTCCCCCCCAAAAAAAATTAGGGGAAAAAGTAGCACTATTTTACGTTTTTGCAACTCTCTTTAACATCTGATGTCATAGGAGAAACCTGAATTCTCATATTTGCTTCTGCTTTCAATCTTTTCAATATGCTGTTCTGGACGATGTATACAAAGAAAGTCCAGCCTCACACACACATCCAGTTGGAAAAGGAAGGACCTCAAAGACTTCCCAAAAGGTCCGGGGTTCCCTCAACCACACTTTGAGAACTGACTCAAAGTGTAATCTGCTAACATGTCCTGGTTAAGGTCACTGAAGATGTCTGATCACGGCTCTACTTACTGGGCAAGAACACGATTAAAAGTCATAATATTAATCGTAGGACCTCCACATCATAAAAACAAATACAACAGAGGAAGAATGTATTTCTTTCTTTCTCTGTTCTTTCTCTCTACATGAAGAAACAGACAATTTTATTTTCCTTTATTTAAAAGACAGGCAGGATCAACTAGCTTTCCCTTGACTATTTCATTCTGTCCTGAGCTGAGGAGAGGCGGGCACACATGAAAAACCTTTCTGGCAGACATTGATCAAAGAGGAAATTCAGGGAACATAAGCAGACAACTGGCATTTGTTCAAATTCCTAACTTTATTTCAAAGCTTTCTGGTTCCAGATAAGTGGCTGCAAGGTGATCCTGTTTTGGCAAAAAAATTACAGAAATTGCCATGATGATCTTAGGTCAAACTTTCTGATCTCTATTGGGGGTAGGACGGGGTGGTCTTCTTTACTAATGGTGAGAAGAATCTGGACTAAGGCACTCCAGTGGAGGCAGAGAACCAGGTCTGCTCTGCCCTGGAGCCCAGTCTGGCCTCTCATGGCTTTGAGTGTCTGTGGATATGGGGGAGAGGTCAGTGTTGGAGACACTGATTTAAAAGTCAGAGTGGCCGGTTAGTTCAGTTGGGCAGAGTGTGGTGCTAATAAAAGTCAGATTAAAATAGCAATAAAACCCATGAACTGGAGAAATTAATGGCTGGAAAGAATGAGAAACCTTCTGGTCAGAATACTGCACCTATTACCACAACTGTTTGAGCTCTCAGCTTCACTTCCCTCCTAAATGAGCTGCTCAAGCTCTTTCCAGAGACAAGGAGGAAATCCTAGACAGGGGATGGCGTAGCTTTCGCTGCTCTGTGTCAGCCGTCTGGAGCATTATTTTGGTCAGAGCGAAGTGTGCAGCCAGCAGCCGCCCAGAAAAAACCCTCGTGTGCAGAGCACAGCCGGCCCTGAGACACTCCATGACCCAACAAGCCCATGCTCGCCAAGGTGCTCACCTCATTGAAATGGACGTCTTGCATTCCGACATCTTCCATCATGGAGGCCTCCTCGTCTATGTTTGGGGTAATGACCCTGAAAGCTGTGCATCCTTGTCTAAACATGCCTAGAATGGAGACAGCAGGGGAGAGAGCTGGTCACTGACCCGCAATTGGATGGACCTGGAGGGCTCTCCCTGCCTGCCACATTTCTGTGCTGAATGACACGACTGACTTTGAAACCTCTTATGTCTCAGGCTCCCATTCTCACAGGGAGCCACTGGGTGCTTTTCATCTGCTTCCTCATAGTTCACCTCACCTCCCTCAATTCTTTGCTCGTTTTAATTTTTCACCACCTTTATTAAAATATATGTAATCCTTAAATAAACCATAAATAAATGGAAACACATTTTGGATCCAATTAATAGTTAAAAAAGTAACATTAATTTGACTTGGTAAGATGGACCATGCTCAGATACCAAGAAAAATAAAGCCAAAGCCAATCAAAGCGAAACACAGGACTCAAAAAGGACTGTTTCCTTCAAGCTGTCACCTCCCCAACTCTGGCTGGGGGTAACCCAGAACTCGGATTAGAACTTGCTCTTCTCTTTCACAAAGCATTCTACCAAGATGTAACTCAAGAGCCGCAGCCATGAGTGGAGAGCTTGTCTTAGCTGGTTCCATATCTGCTGCCCGAAGGGTAAGGAGAGGCCTTCTTTCTTCCCCAAAACAGAAGAGCAGGAGCCCGTACAGCATGAATGCTTCAGGGGCCTGTGCACTCAGATTCTCTGGGGGAGATGGTAGAAGGCTGGAGCTGGGATAAACAACCGGGATAAGGATAAAGGCCTCAAGCGATAATGGCCCATTTGGGGCCTTCACTCAACTTGGGAGTCACTGGGGAAAAGTTCTGTGTCAGTTGGACAATGCCAGCTGGGCAAAGGTGATCAAGTACAGAAAGGACCTCAAATATCTTTGCCACTCTATTTTGAGATCACTTTACAATAAAACAAAACAGAAGTCAAAACTTGAATGGAGACCTCCCCTAATTCAGAAAAAAGAGGAGTATAGAGTATTTTGAAATCAAGTCCGAAAGAGTAGATTGTGACATCAGATATTTTTCTGCACACAATGGTCAGGGTTTCGGAGCCATTCACGGGTTGTCTGAGGTCTCTGCCACTATCCCACTGGAGACTTGCTCTTATTCTTTGGAGACAAAAGCTTCCCCTATGGCAAGCATTAATCTAGGAGCTTGAGGCTATGTTAATGTACAAAAAGCAAAACTACAGAAGCCAACCACCCAGGTTTCCAGTAGAGAATACGTTTAAATATGCACCTCAGCTCCAGGGGGACAACTACAAGGGTGGCCCAAGTGCCTCCGGTCCTTGCACAGGAACAGATTGCCATGGAAACCGGAGAGGAAAGGAAGGGAGGGAAAGAGAGCCGAGCCTATCCATGCAGCGTTGCAAGAGAAAACCCCCACACCTCTAAGTGTCATGTGGATGGGGCAGTGGGGGCCCTGGGGGCCGGGCCCACCCTCAGGCTCACCTCCCCGGCGCCTCCTCTGGCAGGTGCTGTGGCTGTAGGGGAAGAGGGGCAGCTCCGGACGGAGGGCTATGTCTGCTTCTAAACACGAGGAAATGTGTTACCTGACAAAAGGTCTCAACAGGAAATCATGCTAGTAGCAAGAGAATATGGAGCCCTTCTTTAATTTCTTTCTCATTTGGGCTCTGATGTAGGATAAGCCTAGACTCCCTTAAATTCCATTCCAAACAGCCAGCTGTCCCAGAAATACAGAAATTCCCTGGCCTTGGCACATGACTTTATATCATTTCTCACTTTGTAAATGTACTTCGTGTTGGCCAGATCTGGTGCTGCTGTGCTCTAGGACACAGGCATACGTGACCAGCTTTTCTAAAAACCTTGGTGTTCTTGATTTCAAACTGGAAATGAACGACTGGTATTTAACCGAAAGAACCTGTGAACGAATTCATGGCCTGCTCATCTGGGAACAAACACATAATGCACAAATGAGCAGCACCCACACACTCCTGCCTTCTCCTCCTTCCCTGGGGAGGCGAGGTTTCTAGCCAGCAAGGCTGCCTTCCCACATAGTAAAGCCAACTGGGCCGCGGTTCCAGAAAACACTGTCAAATAATCTCCTGTTACAATTGCCATTTGATTGATAAACAGTTCCAGTGGGAATCTGAAGGGAAAATAAATCTCAGCTTGAGATTGGCCAGTCAAGGACACCCAGATGCAAAGCTCATTAACTAGTTTTTTGCAAGACAGAGCCATTAGTTAAAGGTTATATAATAACATGCCATACAGTTTTGTTTTTGATATTGGCATTTCTGCTGTGCCTACCAAGCCAAGCAAATGTGAATAAAATAATGAATATAGCGTACACACACACAGACACACAGACACACAGACACACAGACACACAGACACACACACACACACACACACACACAACAAATCCAAACCTCCCACCTCCCGATCTTTCTGAACGGTTCTCACTTGTCTTGGCTGCTTTGTACAGTTCTGTATTCATTTCACAAAACACAGGAATCATTCCTTACCTTTCCGCGTGAGATATTCTGCCACCAGGGCTGTGACATGGACATAACACATCGCTGCCTACAATAAAAGACACATGCTTCAGAATCATGTCATAATGCTCACGGACAGGAATCTAATGGCTGCACGTACTTACAATAGGTCTCAAGGGAACTAGGGGTTCTAATGGCTGACATCTTACCTTTTGAAAAAGGTGGAACACTTCACATAAAATGAAATTTTGAAACAAATTGCAAATTGAGACAAATGGTAGTAAATACACTAAGTCTCATTTCTACTTTGAATTACTGAATTTTAACATGAAAGATAAAAAAAGCATTTTTTCTTATACTATTGAAAATTCCTGCATCATTTCTCCTAAGGTAAAAAGAGGCCCATTTGAAGAAAAGGTGTGTGTCTTCCTAGATTCTGGGAGAACTGCTCATATTTCAGCAGCTAATATATTTTTCTCTCAACTTAAGAAAATGTAGTAACTACTTCCCGACATAGAATTATAAACCAAAATTATAACTTAATGTTATAATTAATGTTAATGTTAGATAACATTATAAACACCTTAAAATGAAAGAAAAATAAAAATAATCTTTTGTTTTTTTTTTTTTACTAAGTTGCCACAGTGTTATAAAAAAAAAAAATCACAAATAGCTGTTGGAAATGAACCTGATTCTGACGCCTGAACCCCTGGTTCTTGTCAGAATGACAGAAAAATCACCCCTACCAGTAATATGTAATTCACTGTTATCACAGCTAAAATATAGTTCAGAATAAATTTATGGTCAAACAGAATGAACTTCTTGAATAATCAATACATAAAAATAGTTACATGAAACTTTCAGATGTAGAACATAATTTTACTAATTTAGACAATTAACAGAAGTTTAAAAGTAAAAGCATGCTTCTTTAGTAATACTGTCGATCATACCTAAATGTCTTAGGCACAAATCGTAAACACAGTTTTTGGGGGAACAAAGAACCTGCCATACAGCCTACTGCTTTCTTTGATTTTGCCCCTTTTACAGACGATGTCATGGAGACCCAGAGGGGTTAACAATGGACTCAATGTCACAGACTTAGTGAGAGTTGGACGTGAGATTCGGTCTGTCCCCGGGGCCTGCGCGCCTAGCTCCCTGCCGCCACTCTGTCTACTTAGGGAAACGTGGCCCCTCTGTACAAGGGTAGTGCTCTCACACCTACCACATCCACGGACAACAGACCACCTCAAAAAGGAAACAGCAATGTCCTATCATTGCTTTAAGAACAGGAAAATTAAACTTCATCATAAAAGAGCTGGATTTTAGGACTAGACAGAAGTTTCGATGCAGGAGCTGAACACACTGGAATCAGCAGGCCATCTATGTGAACATAGGTGCTAAGAGCTTTCAGAAAATGCTCTCTTGTGGCAGGAACATGCCTCTACCGTGCTGTAAACTACCGAGATGCTTAGAAGACTATGAATTATCACTTCTTTAATTACTGCGATATTTTCTTAAAATTGGTTTCTTTTCTTTTTTTTTTAATGTTTATTTATTTTTGAGTGAGCAGGGAGGGGGTGCAGGGGTGGGGTGGGCATAGAGGATCCGAAGCAGGCTCTGAGCTGACAGCAGAAAGCCTGATGTGGGGTTTGAATTCATGAAATGTGAAATCGTGACCTGAGCCGAAGTCAGATGCTTGACCGACTGAACCACACAGGTGCCCCGTTAAAATTGGGTTTCTTCTAGCGAATGAGACATAACTAGTTTCTCCCAAAATCCCAGATTGAGAGGCTTGCAGGACTACCTCAGAGAGATCCCCATTTTTGACGTGGATCCTGGCCATGCTGTCCAGCCACGTCTTCCTGAGCTCGGGAGTGCTGGCATAGGACTTGGCCAGACTGTACTGGAGGTCTACCAGCATCTCCGGGTCATTCTCGTGCTCCTTCATTTGGGCGGTGGCCATCAGAACTGTGCGGATCCTTTTGGTCAAGTCCTTCACGTCCGAGGAGAAGGTGGTGTGCTAAAGCAAGGTGGAAGAAGGACACACGGGTTCAGCTGTGTTCTGCCTGTCCGCACACACACCAGATGATGAGGCAGTCTTGGGGGCCACCCACCTTGATGAGCCTGTCACTGTTGGCACAGTTGTTGATGATGGACAAGGACTGCTGGAATCTGGTTCCCCCGATCCCAACAACGTCTGCTATCAGCTGGCTGACAGAAATAATGACCTTAGGGACACACAAATGTGAACAGATCATTTCACCTTCAAATGACTCCCTAAACTTGGCTCTTGTCTTCAGTTAGGATGTGCAAAGTTTTGAGCACAGATCATTTCAGTGCAGGAAACAATGCCTGAGTCATCTTTTTCCCCTTCCAAGAACCATTCCAGAAGGTGACTTTGCTATCCTTAAGTATTTTGTTTGCACAGCAAAATGCTAATCAGGAGGACATAGGCATGAGAATCAGATAAGACCTTATCACTTGGATAGTTACTCGCTTTCTCTAATAAAAAGGGAGACCTTATCATTTACCCCATCAGTTACTGGTTTGAGCTTATACACACTAAATATTCAATAAGTGGACTGTCCTTTGTATTTTTTTATTAAAACATTTACATATTAACTATGCAGTGGGGGGGGGGGGAAGCACCTGTCTTTACTGGGGTCTGTGAAGTGCTCTGCCTTTACCCAGTTATACAAAGTAAAAACGGGTGTCATCCTTATTCCCTCCTTTTCCTTCACCATCCCCTCCATTCCTTCACAATCAATCTCTAAGCACTGTGAACTCATGCTCTTCTTCTAACCTTACCATGCCTGGTCTAGGGCACCATCCTCTCTGGCCTGGATTTGACCAAGGTTTCCCCAAAGTCTCTCCAGCTGAGCCCTTAACTCCCCTGATCCATTGTCAGCTCTAGGTCCAGGCGATCCCTCCAAATATGCAATGATGTCTTCTTGACTTGCTCTCACCCGTATTCTTAATTCACCATGAGGACGTTGTCCAGCTCCCTGGATAGGCCCTTCCCCTGGTGCATCCATGGCCTGACACATGCTCACCCTCTAGACGTGCTAACCTCTGTTGGTCCTTCCCATCTTCTGAGAAGCCTCCCTGCCCCGGCCAGATGCCCCTCCCCTCCGTGGTGCACTCAAGTTCCTCTATCACGGCACTGGGGACAGTGTACCGACAATGGGGTCTGTCTTCCAGTGGACTGTACACTCCACAAGGGCCAGGGGAGGGTTGTTTGATTCATGGTTGTATCTGTGAATTCTAGCATGTAGTTTGCAAACAATAAGTATTTACTTAAAAAAGGAATAAACACAGAGATAGAAAAGGCACTCCTACATGAGTTTGTAGAAAAAGGGAGTCTATAAAAATACTTAAGACTTTTCCATATCTTGCACGGTTCCTAGAGCAGAGGATCTGAGACGTGTTAACTCTGGAGGGATGGTAGGTATGTCAGTAGATGGAAGACAGAAAAGAACCACTATGGACTTTCCATGTTTTTCAGCTAAGATGTTCGCTATTGGGCATCCTCATGTAGATTCTAATAGATTGTGATTCAATGGAATTTCAGTCGGTCCAATACCAAGTCAATTTTCAAATGTCCCTTTACCGACAGAAACACATTCTGGGCCCAAATCTTACAATGTGGAGAATGAAATAAACCAAACCAGTGAACGTGACTTTCCAATTTTCCATTGCAAGGCCATACCTTGTTGTGCTTACACTGAGATCTATTGGTAAGCGCGACAAAATCTTCCTGCTAAAACAGAACCCCATAGGGTACACCCGCGTTGAAAAGTGAAACTACACGCACTTGCAAATGCGTCCGGACAAAGGACTTCTTTCCAGTGTAGTCAAAGTTGTTCCTCATGAGGAAGTACAGCAGCTGGGAGGCCTCGGTTCTGATGGAGCTCAGCTTGGAGTTGCAGCATTTCAGGATCTCGTAGCACAGAGCAGCACACATGTCGGCCCTCCCTTCATAGAACGTCGAGGGAAACTGGGGGGAACAGCAGAGAGCGAGGCCCACGTGGTGATCAGTGCTCCCTTCAACCCCAGGTGCAAGGCAGACAAGTACGGTCATTGACGAGGACATCCCCCAGGGAAGCAGCTCACCTTATAAATGAATGACCTTAAGGCAGTGAAGACATTTTTCAAAGCCGTTTCAGACTGATGTTTTTGAAGAAAACACAGGTAGACGTCAAAAACTTTTTTCATGAGAGGATTATGTCCGTGGTCGGCCAGGAGCTGGTTCTTAAAACACAGAAGGACAGCTTGGTTAGTGAGACCCACTGGACACCTCTGCTAGGTTGCACACAATTTTCAGACTCAAAGGTTCAATTTTCTAGGTACTAGGACAACTTATAATTTAAACAAACTCTGCCATGAATCTCTAGGGAAACACAGAATCCTCTTGTGATACAAATAAGCCTACAACAAATTCATGCTTTGGAGAGTCTGCTTTTTTTCTTTTTTCTCTTTTAATTAAATGTTTTTAATGTTTATTTTTGAGACAGAGAGAGAGAAAGAACACGAGCAGGGAAACGACAGAGAGAGGGAGACCAGAATCTGAAGCAGAGCTGTCAGCACAGAGCCCGACATGGGGCTCGAACCCATGAACTGTGAGATCATGACCTGAGCCGCAGTTGGACGCTTAACCGACTGAGCCATCCAGGCGCCCTTGCTTTTTTCTAATAAGGGAGGGACTAATCATAAAACTTCCTAGCATACCGTAACGTGGTTTAAAGAACAACTATTCCTCAGTACTGATTTGGCTTCTATTTATTTACTTATTTTTACCGTTTACCAGCCACCAATACAGAGGTAATCTTTGTGACATCTTAATTCTAACAAAGAAGGGCCATTACAGGTTTTGGCTGATTAGTGGGCTGGAAAAAACCACTGAAGTGAGGTCCCCTAAAAGTAAGTTTGTTTTTTTCCAGGCTTCTCAGGGGACCCTGTTAAGTGATGAATAATAACCAGACAGCTTGGTAAGGTGGGAAAACATACAGGCTTTGATCAGGCCCCATTGATCATGTGCATGGATCTGCACAGGTAAACTGAGTCTTCCTCTTCCCACCTGTAAATGGCGACCCTAGAACTGACCTTGTGCAGACACTGCAAAGACGTGAGTCAAGTACAGAAAGTGTCTGACGCATCCTTGATTGGGCTCAGTAAGTGGTGCCGGCAGGATTTTAAATATCATGGATTCTACTTGACAAAGCAAAACAGCAGGGCCACAATTCATACCTCTCATCATTCTGCGACGGCTTTCCACACCAGCAGTAAATTCATACTAATTGAACACTTTGTTCAAAACTCTCATCAACTGCTGAACACACAGGTAGATATAGATGGCCTCACCGAGCTAGAGGCCAGCATGCAACCATTGTGCCTTAACATATGTGACACTAAAGAGCTACATCTTCAAATACAGATAAGCCTGTCTGCACAAAGGTGTGTGTGTTTGGGACAAGTAGGCAAACGTGATGATAAAAAAATGCCAAGAGGCCAGTGTCTCAAACCAATCTTACAATTTTTCCAAATGACTGGAGATAACTTATGTCCAAGTATTTCTGTTAAATAGCCAATTATGGCTGGGGTGTTAGTTCTAAGACTGACCTCACCTTATTTGGGGAGAAAAATTTTTACTCAAGGAATAAATTTTGTTTTCGTAGGTCCAGCGACTCACAGATGTACTCACAGCTGGTAGGACACCTGGAATCCACAGTGATCTTTACAACATGAAATACTGAGCACAGTACTGAATTCCATCATGTGAAAGAGAAGCAATTTAATGAGTAGAAAATATGACTTAATTAACTGAATATGATATATTCTCAACCAAGAGCAGCTGTTTACCAACTGGAAAAAAGAAAGGGTGGCTCCAGTGTTTCGGGAACTGCTCACATGGCTTGTTGTCTGTGAACATTACTTTTCCAGGGGCCACCATCCTCCCTACTTATGGCTGGATTAAGGTTTGCACAGATCTGGATGTGAGCTTTCCTCCTCTCAGCACTCTTTGGGGGAGGATATCCAGAAGAGATAGTGTGGACAAAAATCGCCAGGAGCCTAGTCTTGCTGATGGAACTGGCCTGTCTCCAAGTTCTTCCCCCTGGAGTTAAATTTTCCTTCCTTGCACTTTCTTGTCAAGGTGTGTGTTCCTATTTTCAGGATTTAGTCTTCGTGGGTTCTGGTCTCAAAACCCAATTGCAAGAATGCAGTTAAAACTCACTCACACGAAAATATAAAAAAAATCCCTCATGTAAAGGGATAGAGGACCTCTCAACCCAGACACAACCCCGTGTACCAGCTGCCATCTGCCATCTTCCAATCAATCTTCTTCTCTCCCTCTCTTGGTCTCTCTGCATGTCTGTCTCTTTTCACTAATTAGAGAGTGATATACACAAATGTAAAAAAAATGTTTGAACATTCAAAAAGGACGGGGGTTGGGAGGTGGGAAACAAAACAGAACCACCCTTCACTTTTCCATTCAGAAGTAACCACAGGTAGCAACAGAGTGTATCTCATGTCCACCTTTTTATCCCTATGGACTTGTCCTGAAAATAGGAGAATTTTATTCAGGAAATTAAATGAGACGTTGCAACAATATGGAGGGCACGGCTATTCTCTAGCAACAAGGTGGAGAATAGGTTGCAAATAAATCTCAGGAGCTGTCGGATATGCATGCAGGTTTGACTGTTGTAACGCGTCCTCCTTGGCAGAATGAGCCTTTAAGAGAACGAACACTCAAAATCAGTAATTTTTAAAGATCCAGGAACAGGATAAAAACAAACTTAAACCTTGGGTACCAAAGTGAGAGGTCTAGAACCATGTTATTTAAAATAGATGTACCTTTCCTAGGCATACATCATTTAGTTTTATTTAGACATTGCTTTAAAAATCCAGTTTAGAGAAGAGCTGTGTCAGTTGCAAACACTCAACAATCACTAAGGTGACCTGATTTCATGCGTTCTTGCAGACCAGGCTCACGGTTGTGTGAACCAGACCAGAAAGTTCCTAGAAGAACCCAATGATCCAAGCGCCCTCCAACATCGCATACGGATTCTCCCCATGCAGCTCAAATCAAGAAAAGGCACTACGTGGAATTGCTAAAAATACATTATCAGATTAAATCTGTAAACCCATCAAAAAGATCATCAAAGATCATTAAAGGCCAGCATTGACTTGGGGTTGTGTTAATCATAGACATTATGAAATAGCCAGAGAAGAACACTATTTTTCTGCATGTAACTACCTTGGCTTACAAAACACATCCTTTTGTGTATTAAATGAGACAACACATGTGAAAGCATCCAACACAGGACCGGCAACTGGTAAGTGTTTGGTAATTCTCTTCTTTTTTTCTACATGAGAGATCATTCAATTACCTTGATATAACGCAGCTTAGCTTTTCTTTCTTTCTCCCTCTTTCCCTCCCCTATCACCACCTCCCTGCCATGCCTGGCTTAGTAGAGAACAAGAACTTCATCTGGTCAAATGTGCAGTGATCTTGGGCAAATCTTTTAACCTGTCTCAGTCTCAATCTCCTCATCTGTGAAATGAGTGATAAGAAGATCCACCAGGGCAGGCTAACATGAAGATTAATGCTTGAGGCACAGAGTAATAATAAATAAATAAATAGCAGGAATTTCATTCAATAAATAGCAGGAAACTAACAACAACAACAACAACAACATTATTATTAAGGGTTTAAGTCTTTTCAAACATTTTCTTTCATTAAGAATATGATTTCTTGGGCCTGGGTGGCTCAGTTGGTTAAGCGTCAGACTTCCGCTGAGGTCATGACCTCACAGTTCAAGAGTTTGAGCCCCACGTAGGGCTCTGTGCTGACAGCTCAGAGCCTGGAGCTGTTGTATCTCCCTCTCTCTGGCCCCGTACCCGCTCATGCGCTCACACTCTTTCTCTCTCTCAAAAATGGATAAACACTAAAAAAAATTAAAAAAAAAAAAGAATATGATTTCTTGACTATCCTTGGCAACTTATTAGATGCAGTCAATTACGAGACTCAGTAACGATGGTGCTGTATCTGTGGAAGATGATTTTTTTCCGATTATGTCAGTTAACTCAGTGTAAGAATTTAATTTTTCTGATACGCTCCAAATGGTGCATCAGCTGAGTAAATATCTGCAGAGGAAGATCCTAGTGGCTGCCGTGTCAGGGGCCTCATGAACCTGCGAATCCAGACCAGCAAGCCTGCAGTGTGGCATGGCATCCAATAATGCCGTAACATCTGCCCATCTTTCCACTTCCTAATGGGGGTGCAGAGCTTTAAACGTTTTTGCACACAGGCGGGTAGACTTGGACAGAGACCACCTCTGCACTAAAGCTCAGTCTTCTCTGTGGGTCTCAGGAGTTAGACCCTTTGTCATGGGCCCAGGAAGTCATGAACACAGGGTAGACGTTTTGGGATACTTCTTATCAATCCATGATACAGTAGGCATAACTGCCAAGTTCTAGGTAAGGAAACCAGGGTTTCCAGATGTCCAGCAGACCCAGCCGAGGCTTAGAATCTGGCTAATGGTGGAGCTGGGAGGTAAAGCCTGGTCTGTATCCGCAAAATGGCAGATTCTTTCAAAGGCCATCCTACTTTAACCAAACAACGAGAGACAGATCGTTTTCTTCTAACCTTATAAATGAGAGATCTAGGTCTGGAGACATGAGGTAATTTTCCCAAAGACATTCGGACAATAAATGTCACAAGCAGGGACCATCAGATGTTGTTTCTCTCTCAAGAATCGGGCAGAACCTACCTGGTGGCCAGACGCTGGAGACCTGGGAACCTTGATGAAACCTCTTCTTTAATATGAGGCAAGCATTTTCAAGGGGGCTCAGTATGGACTGTAGGCTGTGCAGTGAAGAAACTGTCACTGTTCTCATGTGCCCGCAGACACACCTCTGCTGCATGTGCCCTTACCCCCAGCCACACAGCACTAGGCTTTCCTGCTCGTTGGCACGGTGGGGCCCAGGCAGAGGGCAGAAAGCCATGTCCCAACTACTGTTCCGAACTTAAGGATTCTCAGTTAGCAGTGGTACAGGCATACCCTGGCCAACACTCACATTAAACATGTCATTGCCTATTTGGACAACAGTTTTTAACTAAAAACACTCAAAAGAAAATGGAAAGAGGTTCCAAACGTGGTTCTGGTAGAGCAGAGGCTCTCAAGTGGTAGCATTCAGGTCTCACCCCGAGACTTTCGGATTCAGCCAGTCTAGGTGAAGGCCTGAGAACCTGCCTTTCTAACATGCTCCCAGGGTTTCCAGCTGCTGCCACCCAGGGGACCACACTCTGAGAGCCACAGGCTCTGTGTAATAAGACACTGCTGTCCTCACACATATTCAATGAGAGTCCGCATTTCCTGGTCTCTCATCTGGGTTCCTAGTAATGACATTTCGTGGGGACACGAGTGGTGTGGCTGCTAAGAAGAATAAAGGTATATTATAATAAAGTGACATGATATCAGGGCAACTATTTTTATCCTAATAAAGTAATGCGCTTTATGAGAAGCAGAGATAAGTAAAGCAGAGAATGACTCTGGCTGCATTTTCCAAATACCCTTGGAAACAAACACACTGTTTCGGTATTCATGGCATATTAACACTAATTCAATTTCTTCCTTCCACGGTAGAAATGGAAGAAATCGTTTAGCAAGACTAGGAAGTGTTAAGTTCCTAAAATCAAGCGAGTGGCTTGAGAGACCATCTCTACCTACCTGACCGTTACTTGCTAAAACCTAAAGATAAGACAAACACCACCTTTTATTGTCTATCCTTGAAATTGTAAAAGGTGAATGCGTGTGTACTTATTTTAACTGCCGCTACATTTGGATATGTTCAAAGGTGGTAGGGGTGGCAATGCCTGATCAGGTTCCCATATTATCACCCTTGAGGGCACAGCAAACCGTGTTCCCCAGATGGATGCTTTCTTCTGGCCAAGAGGTAACCACCTCCAGGAACTGGTTCCGTCACACCCTGACTGGTAAGCTTTATTTTATTTCAGGGAATTCGAGTCATTAGCTACGGAATGGTTTCATTAAGGGATTTTAAGGATTTATGGTTTCTTTACAGGGGCAAAAACAGTCGCTGAGACAAAATATACAATATAGGAAGCTCTTGCCGGTTCAATTAAACACGCACAATGAATTTACAAGGTAAAAGCTCTGACCACGAACAGCTGTTCAATACCAACCTTAAACGCCAGTGTAAACAGAGACAGAGTGTCCAGAGCCGTAAGGCACACCTCCGTAGCAATGTTGGCTTCAAGTAGGGACTGGTGAAGGACGTCAGCGTCTGAGTGGCCATAGCCTGCGTGAATTACAACACGAGGTTACTGCCGGGGGCTGCAGACAGAGAGGGCGGTGGCCCGATACAATCACGCAGTCAACTTTTGATTATTTAGGGAAGGCTTCCTTTGGGGCTTTGTCTCCCTGTTTGCCCTTTTCATCGGTGGTGGGGCAGGGGATAGGTAATTAATAATGCGTCTGTTGGGTTATGACTCTACGATTCTGGAAGGGAAAGAATGGCAGCAACCATTTATTTTGTATTTGCCACGTGCCAGCAATCATTCTATGAACTTCACATGTATTCGCTCATTTAATCCCTCAACGGCCCTATGAAGTATGCACATTATTAAACCCTTTCTGCAGATAAGGAGACAGAGGCACAGGAAGGCTAAACAGCTTGCCTTAAGTCGCACAGTTAGCCCACAGTGGGCGCCAATCCACGGAGTACTTGGCTGAGCTGCTGGGACGGGAGGGGCGGTGAAGGAGGCTGAGGCTTCCCAAGCTTCCCACATGGACACAGGCAGCAGAGGAGCACAGGGGTTAAGAAAATGAGCCCAGGGTCAGCCTGCTGGTCCCTGGATCCAGCTCAGCCACGTGCTAGCTGTGTGACCGTGGGCAAGTTATTCGGCCTCTTTATACCTCTGTGTCCTGGCCTGTAGAACGGGGACAATAATAGTATCTACCTCAAAGGGTTGCAGTGAGCATCAAGTTGGTTACAATTTGTGAAATTCTTAGAATAGTGCCCGGCGCATGGTGAATGCTACGTAAGTGCTGAATCGCTGACGTGAAGAACCAGGCATGATAATCAAGAGTTGACTGCACTGCTAATAGTATTCTACTTGCTTTATCAAAAAAGCACGAAAGCCAGTATGTCTGAAGGAAACGTTTAAGAAAAGGAAAGGACTTGAAGAATCCTAATTTAAATACAAACTGATATCTACTATACGTGGCTATAAACTTCAATTTAGTATTGACATAAATGTAGCTCGACATACAATTTGAGATATTACATTATGAAATGATATGCATTAGCAGAAATACATACAGGGGTGCAAAGATGTTACAGGACTGATCTAGATGACAAAGAAAGATGGCACAATAATAAAATGTCATGTAATGTCTTTCTCCAAGGAGCATAAGCAAATCATCACTTACTATGTAGGTAATTTTCTGTATACTCCAGAGAGGAGGACATTTTGTATACAGATCAGGAAAATGAAGTGCGGAAAACCTAGAGAATTTTCTTGAGGCCATTAATGGGGGAAAAAAAAACCCTAGAAACTGCACCCTAAATTCCTGATCCAGGTCACCATATCATAGTACCTGTTACTAGGATAAAGTAAAGTAACTAGCACGATGTTATTCTCGCTTGAGCAAATGTCAGAGTTACAGAATGATTTTTAAAAGACTACAAAACAGACTTTCCAAGTTACTGAGAAAGATGGATATATTTTGGTAATAAGGTCAGCCAAGGCATCACCCCATTTGGCATGGTTTGTTTGGTAAGATACAGAGATGATGAAAGAGGAAAACGGACTGTTAATTATTGTTAAAGTGATCATAAAATGGGGCAAGAGGGGAAAAAATCAATACAGCACCTTTTGTTAGATCAACCAAAATTATCACAGGTCACAAAGACCCTTTGTTGAGGGCTGCCGTTTACCCCTACTGATGGTTAATGATCTGGGTTAAATTGTCCCAAGAACTGGCTTTAATTTTTTTCTTGGCACAGAACTGACATTTTCTTTTTCTAGGTAACTTCTTGGCTACGTGTATGCATATGTGATCACCTACACGCTCAAGGATTTCCACTGTGTTTACTTTCAGCTGGAGGTCTAGACCAATCCAGGACTGAAATTTGGCCATGTGTTGTCTTTAAAACATATAATCAATGGCCATGCTAGTTAAGTTTTTATATAATTACGTATCCATGTATGGAAACATGACAATGACAAATTTCTCTAAACTCTTACACCATCCGTGAATCTTGACCTTGTCTATCTGATCTCCTTAAGGGGGACAGTCAGATTCATATGGAGTCTGTCTGCCTGTGTCTGAATTATCTAAGAATAAAAGAAATGATCTTTTTAAGCCACAGTTGGTTATAATTTTGCTTTTTGTTAAGCCCTCATCTCAAAACAGAGGATTATTGGAAGGGTTGTGGGAGGGGGGCTGGGCTAAATGGGTAAGGGGCATTGAGGAATCTACTCCTGAAATCATTGTTGCACTATATGCTAACTAACTTGGATGTAAATTAAAAAAAGAAAAAAGAAAAAAAGAAATCAGCAGGATTCCTGAGCTGGTGTTATTAAAAAGTCCCTAAAAGTAAGGGGCAGCATGGAGAGGTTATGTAAGTGGTAGACACTGCAGGGACAGTTTACTGAGAGATGCTCCGGTGGAGAAGGCTTGTCTGAACACCTGGAACAAAGCCATGCACGAGGGAAGGCTTTAGTCAGCGGTCACCATAGGAAATGAACTGACTTGGTATATCCAAAAAGTGATCGTAAGAGAAAAAGCAAGTTCTTAAGGTACTGGTCAGCAACTCACTGAAGCTGATTAAGTGGATTCTGACCCCAGCAAGCAAGAAGTGCTGTGTTAACCAACCCTACTGATTTTCCCTAGGGGACAGCCCTCGGGGCACTGACTGTCTTCAGCCAGGCTGGTCAGGGAGAGGAGGACTTCCTCCCTTCCCCAGTGTGCCATCTTTGGCATGCACATCATGGACTGCTCTTATTTACACACTCTTTGTTCTGATGTCACTCTATGATAAAGGATTTATTCTAGAATCCCCAAATCTTTTAAACACTCAGAGGCCAGGGATGAGATTTCTTCTCCTATCTAATGTCATCTGCTCTGTTAGACTTAATTAACCTTGCTCTGTTTAATAAACTGTTACTAGAACAGCTTGACTGAATAATACTGACCACATCTGTAAACTGTCTCCCCCTCTCCACTGCCATGACATCAGAGGTGATGTGGTGGGAGGGACACAGCTACATGCCTTTTCCAAACATGAGAGGACATTCGAGCTCGAAGAAGTCAGATATGTATTCTCATAGGGGGCACTTTCTTTTCAACAGCTGCCCTTACCCTTTATGAAACCAGAATTCTTGTTTTTATCGTTAATTTTTTTCCCTCTGGCCCATATAATATAAATCCAAAAAACAATACATTTTATGAGAAAAATGTAAATGCTACTAAATGACAAGGAATCTTCTTGCTAAAAGAAGTCCCCAAATGTTCACAAGAGGCTCTAAAATACAGAGAACAAGCTGAGGGTTGCTGGAGGGGTTGCGGGTAGGGGGATGGGCTAAATGGGTAAGGGGCATTAAAGAAGACACTTGGGAGGAGCACTGGGTGTTATACACAGGGGATGAATCACTGGAATCTACTCCTGAAATCATTTTGCACTATTTGCTAACTTAGATGTAAATTTAAAAATAAATGAACTAATTAATTAAGAAAAAAAAGAAGTCCTCAAATGTTGAAGATCCAGTCTCCCAGGTATATTAACTCATGGTCTCCAGCGTTTACTAACTGCACATATTTTTGCAATGTATCAGGTGGACCAACCCCTACATCATCTATTGTTCATCTCCATCCCATTTTTACTGCTAAAAAGGTTTTCCTCACAAATGAGCAGAGAGGAAACAGTAGAAATAAGGAATAATATTCCCAGGCAAAACTTACGTGATCTTGCTGTCTGTCCTCTGATTCACACACACACACACACACAAACAAATATGCTCAAAATGATTTGTGGAATGAGTCTAAAATCTCAGTTTATACTCGAGGAAATGGTTATGCCATCTGCTCTCTCTGACCAATGCCTCAACCTAATGTTGAGCAGTGTCTGAAAATAGTACCTGTTATGGGATTTACATCTCAAACTGGGAAAACATTTGGTTTATGCATACATTTTAATTTAAAGTCCTTTTTAAGGGTATTAAAAACATAAACATGACTGACTTTGAACAGGCATTTTGCCAGACTTTTGAGTTCTGAAACCCCATCAATTACAAGAAGTACCACTGACTGACTGTCATATTAGATGTACTAGGTAAGATACAGGTGTAAGATAGGTCTGTTATAACTCAAAGATATACCCTGATATTATAAATGCTAGAAAATGTGCAAAAATGTATTTCTCAATCAAGGAACCTGTCTCAGAATCAAAAAAAGTGGCTTTATTAAACAAACATTTCATTTACTATCTTGAGTATATATATACCTTCAAAGCATCCAAGTCCATTTTTACCTATTTTAAAAAATATATTGCCAGGCTTAAAACCTTTTGAAAAATATTAATTTTATTTCAGAGGATATATGCATTCTCTGTATTTTTCCTATTAATTCAATATTATATCAAGGAACTTTATCACTGATACTCATTTTCTTACTTGTACTTCATAGACATCAAAGAATTCCAGAGTTAGATGGGGTCTTACAAACCCACTCGTCCAACTCCTCACCTTCTCTTGTGATGTTTAAGTGACCTGGACAATACCCCCAGTGGGTCTTCATCCAGTCTCTGTTTTCACATCTCCAGCTCCAAGTGCCCACGCTAGCTAATGGGCAGTTCAGTTAGAAAATGCTTTTGCACAATGACCTGAAATCTAATTCTCTGCAACTTACTCCATGACCTTGAACTCTCTCTTATACTGGATTATATGAAACACAGGTTTTCTTGAAGTGCTTCTACCTCTTGCTGGCTTTCCCCCCCTCATACCAGTGGGAAATATGAATTCTCATACAAATAGATTTAATATATTCCTAGGGCAACATATAACATCAAAGTAAATGCAAGGTGTTATTTTATATGTTTTGCACATGCATCACCTATTTGCAAATGTGTTTCACTTAGCTTCCCTCTCATAGCTTGGCTTATGTAAAATACTCTATATGCAGCTATCACTCTCAATATACCATTTGACACAAATATCTTCTGTTGACACACAATGGCGGTACTTTACAATAAAAAGGTCAATGTGTTAATGTTATACACATTTACTTTTCATGTACCTGGGTAATGACTCAAAGTTAATGAACCTCTCTGTATCTTTTGAGTTGTTGTTTTTTTTTTTTTGAAATAGTTAAAGACTATTTTGAGCACAGTAGGATTTGTAATTTTCATTGTTTCCTATCAAAATCCAAGAGTAAGAACCTGCCACGGTGACATGTGTACTGCATATGGTGTCCTTTCCCACGTCCTACATGGATGTGCTAATGGGGGCATGAAAGTTGGCCTCCATTGAATTAAATTTCCTGTGGTCTTCTGCTGCTCCCTGCTGGTCAAGCTGAGGCCTGGCAAAGCCTTTCCTACTCAAAGAAAAAGGCAAAACAAAAAATGCAGGTGGTGTATGGGGGACTCTTTCTATTTTTATTCTTTTCTAAAATAAATTCATTTTAGACTCTAGCACCCTACAAATATCTCACATACTGGATCTATGTCATATATTGGATGGTCCAACAGAAGGTACTGTATTCATTGTTAAAGAAGAATTTTTTAGGAAGACATATATACCTACAGACTTCCCACAGAACACCCAGGTACAGGTGTGAAAATAATCATGTATGTATATATACATATACATGCTCACACACATACACATGTATACATATAGCACATACTTCTCTGTGGCTTCTGGGCAAACTGACAATTTGGAGCTCAAAAAGCTAACAGAGGGAAAGGCTGACACCACCCAAATACATCATCAGATTTAGAGTTGTAAATGAAGACTGAGTTCTTGAAGAAGACGCAAGGACTGTGAGACACCAGAACCAATTTGGGATGAGCAGGAATTGTAGGAACACAGGAGAAGGCTCAAAGAGTCAGTTACACATTGTTTATTGGGAAGGCAGAAGGAGAAGCTCTGATGGAGGATGGTGTCACTGAAAACTGACTGAAGCAGAAACTATGGGAAGAAAGAGGAGAGAGGCAGGGAGGACGGGCTCTCCGTGGGTAGCAGGAAGAGAGGATGGATATCAACCACGTTAGCAATATGGTCCTTGGCTGCAAAACACAGCCAGCTGTCTCTCCCCTCCAATTCAAGCCACCATTGCAAAATCTGTTTGCAGTGGGAGAAGCTGCTGTAGTTCTTAGTGGATTAAGGCTATTTATTCACGTGCCGATCATTCACTTGACTTTTGTTTTCTGTGTTTCCTGAATGATTCTTTGGAGGCGGGGACTTGGTCTGTTGATTTATTTTTTAAAGTGCTTTAAAGTTTAAGTATTTATTTCAACTGATGGCGAGGTAGTCCCTGTGTTATAATCTGCTCAAAGGCAGTGTAGCAACTTCTGCAGAACAATGGGAATTTAATTTCTGTTTGCTAAATGGGAAGTGAAAACGAAAAACAACAAAATTTTTTGTTTTGTTTGTTTCAACCCCTTGGCTACAGAGGTAGAAAAAGCCCTAACAGACAAGAGGTGAAACAATGAAGCGCTGTGGCCTTAGATGTGTTACTAATATACGTCCTGCAGCTGAGTATAGGACTCAGAACTAGCTCTTGAAAGCTACCAATTCAGTGTGTGGCAGGCAAACATAATACGGATCTATATTAAGCTTAGAATTTTATAGAGAGTCTATGCCCATTGCATTTAACTTCGTTGGGGTGGAAGAGGGGACAGCTGTTATATATTTCGATTCCTTGGCCTTCTTACTCTGGACTACTACCAACTTAAAGTATTGAGAATATTGTCTTTACTCTTAGCCTATATTAAGAAAGATCACAATGAGTGCAATTCCTATGGTTAGAAATGATGAGAAGATATTAATAACTACATTAAAGACATGGAATGAGAACAAATAATTGTCTAGATTAAACAACTAGCTACATTATACCTGGAGAAAAGATGAAACAATTCAGAGAACATGTCACTAACAGAAATGGTATTTATTATAAATGATCGCCATTAGTTTTTAAAATACTGCATGGCTGATATTCTTTTAGGTTTTCTGCTTTGAGAAACCCTTAGAAAGATGAAACATGTACATGTTTCTAGAACTAGTACATGACGCCATGTCCCCTCTGGTGATTTGAAAAAAGTAAATTAAAACTATGCTCCCCCTTTTTGGTAGAATCTCTACTGTGAAGTTAGAAAGCCCCAAAGTTAGGAAGGCAAGATGAACAAAAAGGTCTCAGTTTGCAAGTGAAGCGGCCTCATAAGCAGACTCCAACCTGATTAAATCTTACCATTGTCTACAGAAATTCCAAGCACACTTGATATCTTTCTCACACTGAAAACACAGAAAAAGTCACTTTGTTATTGGCTTTTCCACACCCTCACAAATTGATTCATGGGCTTTATGTTTTCACAGCAGTTTAAGGATTAACATACGTTCAAAGCTGGAATGTCAGAATGTGGACACGTGATCAGTTACATGCATGGGCTCAGAAGAGTGAAAGGGACCTGTTCCAGATGTCCTCAGGACTTCCAGAGGGAAAATGCAAGTATTAAGTTAAAAATATCAAGAGAATGTTTGGCTGTCAAACCTGCCAAATTTTACGTTAAAAAATACTGAACAGAGGGGTTGGGACACTTTCAGGTCTAATGCCGTAGCTGATCACGTTCCGCATTATGTCACTCTCCTCCAAAGAAGGGGATTTCGCCATGAACTCTTCATCCCACTTGCTCTGAGCTGGAAGAAAAGTCAGGTTGGTGATGTGGCGCAGTGCGGCCTGGGGCTCTCCCCTCTGAGGTGTCACATGAGATGGCTGGCTGTTACGATGGCATGTCATGGGACTTACTGTGGTTAAAAGTGAGAGAGTTATCCAGGCTGCCCAGCTGCTGCAATCTGGCATGCATCATTCCTGTTCTGTTACGGGAAACAGGCAATGTCTGAGACTTTCGATCATGAACTATGGGTCCCAACCCCTCCTGGTTCCTGCAACATGAGTGAAATGGGATAGAAGCAAAAGTTAGACTTGTTACACTGCAGCAGGACGAGGAGGGTTAGTGAGGCCAGGACACAGCACAAGGGACGGCCACACGCCAGCCACGTGCAGCGCAGCCTTCTGGGGCCAGAGGAGCCAGAGACGCACACACAGGCCTCAGCTCTAAAAGGGTTCACAGCAAAGCACCTGACGACAAAGAAGCAAAAACCAAGCTGAAGCAGGGAACTTTCCAGTTCTAGAAAGTACTTTAGAGATGCTGCTTTTAAAAAATTTGAGCATCTGTCTGAGGTGGTGCTAAAGATTAGCGTTCTGACAACTGCCAAACACCACGAAACTTTTCGGGTTAAATAGGTTATTAAAGAGCAAAATAAAAAAAAATTCTTTAATGAAAATAATGCATTGGAAGAAGCAGAGAACAAACATGCAATGAGAAGGATTATATGAGGCGGTTTTAACACCTTTATTCTTACCCAGGCAGGAAGGAGAAGAGCCACACACTTTGTTAAACTTGTCAGCAGTCAAGTAAAGAAAATAGAAAAGTGATCTGGGTTAGCAATCAAACAGCTAAACTTCCTACTGTGTACCATCACCAGAGCAGATGAAAAATGAGACCCGTGCTGGAATGACACCTGTCGCCCATCCCGTAGCCAACGGTCTCCCTCCCTGTGTTATTGTGTGGAGTAGGACAGGGCATGCACGGAGCGTCATCGGGCAACATGCTGCTGGGTGATTTCAGACTGACGTGATGAGAAGGCACAGTAGTCATCAGACCGGACTGCCACGGAGAGCAGACACCGAGAGCGTTTACACTACTGCTCAGGACCTTTTTCACATGTAGCAGAGACCATGGCAAAATTTTCCATACGGCAGGGCACACAGCTCGCCACAGGGCACGTAACAAGTAACACTACCTTCCACTCCTGCCTTCCTATGCCCATCTGGTTTTAGGATAGTCCGAGGAAGCATACTTCTATATGCAAATATATACAGGGTGCTTATAAAGTCAGAAGACCTTTTTTTTTTTTTTCTTAATTAAATTTACAGCCATTACAAGTTAACAGTTACACAAAACCCAATTCTAAAATATTTTGTTGGGACAGAAATCTTCGGCTTCCCACATTCACCATGTTCAGTTCTGTGGCATTTCATCCTATTTTGCACAACACTCTCCAAATGCCATCTTGTGATGTAGGTGACAGTTACTTCAAGGAGGCTGTGAAGCTTGCTGGGCACAGTGCCAGCAATATATGTGTCTGCCCATTTTCACGGGACAAAGTCAAAGCGAATAAAATCAAGGTGGGAGGCATTACTGTATAAGGTCACCTTGTATATACTTGCTTTTGGTACTCAAAAGTGCAAATGTAAAAATTACTGTTACGCTAAAAAATAACAGCTAAAATTAGAGAACTTGTAAGTGCCGCTGCATTTCAGTTAAAAATAAAAAATATTAATAGGATAAAAGAATAAAATACGCTAAGTTTTCTTTAAAAAAAACCACAACCTTTCAATGAACATAAAACATAATTCTGGACATTTCTCAAATATCCTAAGAAAAGAACAATGTTAACATAAAAAGTAAAATCTTCACATTCAAACAGTTCTTAAAAATCTCTTTCCCATTTCATTGCTGTAAAACAGAATCATAGATAAGAGAAAAAACCCTCAATTACTACTAAATTTTAAAGTTTTTCTTACAATGTAAATATGTTTACTTTAAATAAACTGCTAAAACCAGTAACAATAGAAAAATAGGATACTTAGACCAAGACCCCATAGATACATTATCACGGAATACGCAACACTGACAAAAACAAATACAGACACACAGAGTGGGTATAGGGCGGGAGTAAGAACTTGGTAATGACAAGATGTGCTCTGAGGAAATGCTTCCAAGAAGGACCTGCGTGGCTGTCCCCGAGCAGAGTTTCCAGCTCTCCTCGAGTTCAGGATGGATCTGAGAGTATGGTGTGGGGCAGGGCAATGAGGATGTGTGATACTCAGCAAAGAGCCCCGGCCGGACAATAGTAGAGCATGGTCAGCTTAGTTGGAGAAAAAAATTTTAGAGATGGTTTTTGTGGGCGCACAAAACCAGAGATGGGTGCGGGGCGCACCTGGGTGGCTCAGTCACGTAAGTGTCTGACTTCGGTTTAGGTCATGATCTCGTGGTTCATGAGTTCGAGCCCCGTGTCAGGCTCTGTGCTGACAGCTCGGAGCCTGGAGCCTGCTTCCGATTCTGTGTTTCCCTCTCTCTCTGCCCCTCCCCTGCTTGCACTCTGTCTGTCTCTCTCTCTCTCAAAAATAAAGAATAAGCATTTAATAAATTTTTTTAAAAAGGGAGTGGTTATATGAGAAATTAACATCTTTGTAGTCGGGAGAAGGAATGGTAAAAAATGACCTTTGAAAGTCAAACAGGGAAAGGAGAAACCACTGAAGAAGAAGAAAAGAGCAAGGAGACACACCAGGAGGGGCTGGGAGAAGAGAAAGGGGACATGGAAGGAAGAGAACATGGCGGGGGTGGGGGGTAGAACTTGGAAGGAAGTGTACGAGAGCAGCAGCAGGCCATGAAGGGAAATCCTTCCAAGAGATGTGCATGAGGCAAAATGAGACAGAAGGAGTGTGGGAATGTAGGCGGAAGATGCTACCAGATTTGATGGCAGCAATCCAAAGACATCACGGCTGTTTATGAGAATTCCAACTGCCAATCATCACAGATGACGATTCCCACACATTCAGATCCAAGTGACACGGAGAATGATACACAGTTCAGACCAAACCCCCACAGTACCTGGCTATGTATCGCTTCCCCATGTACTGGAACTGGTGCAAGCAGACTCTGCAGACGGGATGAAAGATTATTAGGAAAACGGGAAAATAACGGTCGTCAATACGTTGTTTTAGTTAAACCCATCAGGGGCGCCTGGGTGGCTCAGTCAGTTAAGCGTCTGACTTCAGCTCAGGTCATGATCTCACAGCTCGTGAGTTCAAGCCCCGCATCGGGCTCTGTGCTGACAGCTTAGAGCCTGGAGCCTGCTTCAAATTCTATGTCTCCCTCTCTCTCTGCTCCTCCCCTGCTCATGCTCTGTCTCTCCTTCAAAAATAAATAAAAACATCTAAAAAAAAATTTAAAAAAAAACCCCATCAACAAGAACATTTACTAAACTCTTACACCTACCACTAGCCTCTTGCTTCTGGGGCTCAGAAATTCTCAGGAAGGTCCCTCTCGCCCAGAGACGGTTACTAATCTACCCTTGTTGTGCTGCTGTTGGTACTGTGCTGCATGGTCAGAGCCACAGAGAGGCTGGGACCAACAGGGCTGTCCACAGACTCAGGGTCTGGACGCGGACTCAGGCAGTTTGTCATAGAAATCACAACGGAGGGGCGCCTGGGGGGGCTCAGTCACTTAAGCGTCCGACTTCGGCTCAGGTCATGATTTCTTACTTCATGGGTTCACGCCCTACATCAGGCTCTGGGCTGACAGCTCGGAGCCTGGAGCCTGCTTCAGATTCTGTGTCTCCCTCTCTCTCTGCCCCTCCCCCGCTCATGCTGTCTCTGTATCTGTCTCTCTCAAAAATAAATAAACATTGAAAAAAATTAAAAAAAAAAAAAAGAAATCAGGATGGAAAACCTAGACACTGGTGCACTCTTCTAAACTGCGTATTTGTCCTCTGAGTAAGGAGCTCCCTCTTTTGGCTTTTGTAAATGGACTAGTCCCTTACAGACACCCAGTATCCAGTTTTTTGGTTTGCTGTAATATATCCACAACACTGATAGTTTTAAAAATCATGTATTTAATAAGAAGCAGCCACAATAATGTCCAGTATGTTCTTCTGGTGCTGAATCCCATCTGTCTCTCCCACCTTTAACTCAGCAGAGAGAACAATCACAAGACTATGAACCAAGGCCACAATCCAAAATGCACAAAGTTCTGAACACCATAGGTTTCCACCTGAGTTTAAGCAAATACATTTGCAGCAAAATCACGACCCCAACTAAAAAGATTTAAAGCTACTTATAACTTACCCCATTATTGTGAACAATCATAGTGCTACAGAAAGTTTTTTTTACTGCAGAAGCAATAATGTGTTTAATTGTGGGGTGCTGTCTGAGACCCCGCTGGGGTGTTACAGAATATGCTGTATATGTACATTTTCTAAAAATCTAATAAATTCTGGATTTGGAAAATCATTTGGACAAGGGACTGTGAATCTGTGTTTTTTAAAGTAGAGTTTAAAGGAAATCAGAAATGTAAATTAAAGAGATAAAATGAGATAATATAGATAAAATGTGAAATTTCACTTATATTTCAAAATCATAGTTATTTTTCTGTCTCAGTTTTCACAACTGCTTGAGCTAAATTAGATTCAATTTAGAAATGTAGCATCCACCCAATTCAGCTAATAAATTGTGCTATCTTATTAAAATGACTTATACACACAGTTAGCTCTCATCTATAACAACAATATCTCTAATAATTCAGGTTTGGTCACTGCCCACTGAGTCATGTGCTCCTGAGAGCAAGTGCTGGGGTCGGGTCCAGGAGAAAGATCTCAAAACTAAGTGTGAGTATACAGCATTCCAGGTTCAACTACATCGTATTGCTCACACCTTTTAATCAGCCAGGAAAAATAAAGATTAAAAAAAAAATCAATGACCAAAACAAAAGTACTCACTCAGATATTGTAAAAAAATCCATAAGTTCAGACGTTGAAGCCTTGTTCCAATACGTAAACAAAGCATCTAGAAGATAAACATTAATTTGGTCAGAATCACGATGTGTATTATATGCATTAGGGGATGGGGAAAAGATTTTGGAGCATAAACCCCCAAACCCTCCTGCTTTTACAGCTAATCAAAGAACAAACCACAGTGACCAATCTATACTGGTAACATATACAACATGCACATTCAATTTAAAGAAGCTACATGTGGGAGCACCTGGGTGCCTCAGTCGGTTAAATGTCTGACTCTTGGTTTCAGCTCAGGTCATGATCTCACGGTTTCCTGAGTTCGATTCCTGCACTGGGCTCTGTGCTGACAGTGTGGAATCTGCTTGGGATTCTCTCTCACCCTCTCTCTCTGCCCTGCCCCCACTTGTGCTATCAGTCTCTCTCAAAATAAATAAATAAAAACTTAAAAAAAATAACTGAACTTTAACCTCATCCTGCATCACTCAGCACCATATAGTACACACACACACACACACACACACACACACACACACACACACGTGTGTGTGTGTGTGTGTGTGTGTATATATTTTTTTTTCCCAAAGGTTGACTGCCATGTGCAGCACCTCATTTGGATGTGTCTGGAGTCTTGGAAGCTGGACTCTCCTACATTCTCCCACAAATAGACCTTGAGAGCTTGTCTGGAGGTTCCAGCAGGGAAGCACAGCTATCATATACCTTTGACCCAAGAATGGTCCTCCTCTGTCAGGGAGGGTCGTCCTCTTTGACCAAGCACACAGCTTTGGGAGGGACACACATGGAGCAGGGAGGGAGGAAGGGGACACCCACCTAGCCAGCCAGATTGGCCAAATCAATCCTGGCGATCAATGGGGTGACAGATGTCACAGCCAGATAAACCCACACATCCTTTTTTTTTTTTTTTTTTCATTTGAGAGAGAGAGCACGAGTGAGGGAGAGGGGCAGAGAGAGAGAGAGAGAGAGAGAAAGTTTTAAGCAGGCTTCACACTGAGCCTGACACAGGCTTGATCCCACAACGCTGGGATCACGACCTGAGCTAAAATCAAGAGTTGGATGTTCAAACGACTCAGCCACCCAGTTTCCTTTATAGTACACATTTAAGTTATATATAATGTGCTCTTAAATGGACCAGAAATTTCAAAGAATACAAGTAGGCATATAATCTCAAGTTAGG